>NW_012267230.1:12645806-12735991 GCF_000151885.1 Dipodomys ordii
AGGAAGGAAGGAAGGAAGGGAGGGAGGGAGGGAGGGAGGGAGGGAGGGAGGGAGGCAGGCAGGCAGGCAGGCAGGCAGGCAGGCAGGCAGGCAAGCAGGGAGGGAGGGAGAAAAGGAAGGGAAGGGAAGGAGGAAGGGAAGGAAGGAAGGAAGAAGGAAGGAAGGAAGGAAGGAGAGGTGCAGCAGAGATAGAGCAAGCAGAGAAATTGTATGTGAGAGAGAATGAGAGAAAGAGAGAGAGTAGAGAGAAGAGAGAGAGTGTGCACATGGGCAGGACATCCTGGCTCAGTCACTTAGGGAATATTGATTATACACTAGTTCTATTGAGTTCATTTCATGACTCACATCCTGTCAACAACCTGTGCGATATCACCTGGATGATAATGCAGGTTGAGGATCCTGTGTTCACATGCTTAGGACCAAAAGAGGTTGAGATTTCGGATATGCATATTTGCATATGCAAAGTATAAACTTGGACATTTGCATATTCATCACGAAGTATCATGGGAATGGGCCCTGCGCCTGAAGAGTAAAGTCACATATATGTGTGCCTTATACACACAACCCAGGGGTGGGTGATTTGACTATATATATATATATATATATATATATATATATTAATTTTTTTAGTGCACCGAATTTGTGCACAATTCAGCTGACAGGGCCAGGCATGGAATCTTCCATACCCCTCTCTCCAAAGAATTCAGATTTGGGAGCATTTCAAATTGCCAACATTCAGATTAGGGATGTTCAAGCTGTATGAGCCAGCGATGGCTGAGCACGCTTAGCTGAAAGGTCTGTATGGCCCCCTCCAGCTCCAGCCATGGCTGTGACGGTCACAGGGGCCTGCTGAGCCCTCCAGGTGAGGAGAAAAAGACAGGGAGCAAGCAGAAGAAAGGCCCAGGGTGGAAGATCGCCCCTGGGCTCTATCCCGCTCAGAATTTGGGCTCTTCGGGAATCTGGTGGGCCTTCGCAAACGAATGCATAACAATTGCACAAGACATGAAAACTCAGAGGAGGGTATTGACAGGAGAGGAGGAGAGGGAGAGAGGAATTCAGATTTTCCAGATTTCCAGGTCTGTGTCAGAAAGCTCTCTGGGGACAAGAACAACCCCCCCCACCCCCGCCACACACACACACCGACCCTAGTGAGGGCAGGATCTAGAATCTCAGTTCTGCACTTCTCAATGCATCATCTGGGATTGCTCCACCACCCCCCACCCACCAGCTGCCAACTCTCCCGGGTCCCGAGGTATCTGCTGCCCACGTTGATTGCTTCCCTCCCTCCTTCCTTGTCACCCCACGCCAGTGTCTTTCTTCAAGTTATTGATCCGTGAGGGACTCATGGCTTCCACAGTGATGCTAGGATAGATACCCACTCACTGGGACACCAGGCTGCGGTGGAAAAAGGAACAGGCAAAGGCAACTCCGAAACGCTTCACCTATATGGTCAGTTCCTTGGAGACACCATGTTGGAAGAAACCATTAAGACAGTCACATTTTGTGTGTTCCACTGGCTCGTTTTCTCAAAGCACTTAATTCCTTCCCTCTGTAATTATTTTTCCAAGTCACTCTCCCCACTCCCCCCCCCATGCCCAATAAGCCCTGACATTTCCATTAATTCTTGAATTTTATGCATGTATTTAAAAATACCTGGAGTTGTGGTTCTCTGGTGCGGTGATTTTACCCCTGAGCCCCATTTGGCGATGTGTGGAGATATTTGGGATTGTCATATCCAGACAGGGAGAGGGCTATGCTTATGTTTCCAGAGAGTATAGGACCCAAGGATGGTATAAAACACCCTACAAAATGCACAACCGTACACACACACACACACACACACACACACACACACACACACCTGGGTGAAGAGTAGCGGTGAACAGTGGTTGCTGAGGGCAGAGTATGGGGTGAGGAGACATGGGTCATTCGAGGAGGATGGTGCGTGATGGATAAAGGCCTCAGACCCCCGTTCATTCTGTGGCTGTGGCTGGGTCCCTTTTCTCTCCCAATCCTCACTTTCACCCTCACCCACTGTCTACTCCCCCCCCCCAGAGGCTCAGCCTCCTGAGGGTAAAATGGAAATGACTGCTATGATGCTCACTGGGCCCATGGGTTCAGAGGAACACAGAGGACACCCAAGCTCAGTGCCTGAGAGGGCTGCTCCTCCGTCCTGTGACTCCCACTGTGCTCAGAACTGCCCTTGGCCGCAGCAACACTGGCTCGTGTGTGTGCACTAGTCCCTGTGCTGCACGTGACTTGCTGGGTCCCGAGTGTTTAGCCAGGAAGCGCTTTAAGGTGCCACCACAGCCCCTTTAAAGGCTAAACCTGGCTGCGCGCTCACCCCTGTCCTGTGGTTTCTTTTCACCTCTTCTCTCTTCGCTGAAGCTCAAAATTCACCAACCAACCAGACTCTGGATGTTCACCACCACAGGAGTAAAGGAGTGTGAACTCTCGCGTGGGGTGTCTGACCTCAGACTTTCAGAGTAGCCGTAACTTCCACCTCGAGGGGAAGTAAAACACAAGGTGGAGAGCTTGCCGCGCCCGGCGAGATGTGTTTTATCTCCAGTCACTGGGTGGAAGCGCACTCCTGTGGAGAGGCCCAGATGGATGCCTGCATTGTATTGATAACCTGGAAGTCTCTCTGTGTAATGAGTGAGCAATGAAAGTGTGCAGCAGCTTTTCAAAGGTCTGCTGGGCAGTTTCCCTGACAGCCAAAGCCTTGCAAGTTGACAGTTCCTGACCACAGGATAGAACGGCGGAGAGCCAACGGGATGGGACGGGAGAGGGAGAAGGTGGCACTGGGCAGGCAAAGATGGCCAGAGTTGGCTCAACATCACAGACACGCCCTCTGACTGGCCAATGGGAGCAGCCAGAGCCACACGTCATAATCAAGCTCCAGGAGGCTGGCAAAGCGCCATCAGGAGGAGGCGGGGAGAAAAACCACCAAACACTAACACAGTCCCTGGCCTCTTCCACCACACCCCAGATCATCTGAGAGGTGAGAACTCCAAAGAACAGAGGAAGGAAGGATCAAAGTGCCCTGAGACCATTTCATTTGAGGAAGGCTGAGCAGGAAATAAAACAAGGTCTTCTACTCACAAAGCACCTCAGGGGCATTCACAAGGAAAATGCAGGGAAGGGGATACAACCAACCAGCATGAGTGTTTAGCCTCTGTTGCCTGTGCTAAGTCCTATTTTACATGGTGCTTTATGATGGCAAGAGTTGTAGCCCTTACAGAAATGAACTTAAGAATGACCTCTTATGATAGAGGTGTGTTCACTGTGTACAACGTAACATCAGTTTTTTTTTCTTTTTCTTTTATTTTTCTGCTGGTCATGAAGCTTGAACCCTGGGCCTGGGTGCAATATCCAAGATTCTTCTTTTTTTCCTTTTTTCTTCTTCTTTTTTCAAGGCTAGCTTTCTACCACTTGAGCCATAACTCCATTTCTAGTTTGTTTGGTTGTTTTTGCTGGTTAATTGGAAATAAGAGTCTCACGGACTTCCCTGCTTGGACTGGCTTCGAACCACTATCTTCAGATCTCAGCTTCCCAAGTAGCTAGGATTACAGATGTGAGCCACCAGCACCCAGCTTCAACTTCAGCTTTAACATTGAATTCTTTTTTTCCATCATGAGATCCTAAGGAAGGTGATACCTAGAGTTGACAGCTTAAAAAAAATCCTCTACAAAAGAGGAGATGTGGATAAGTGTGTTTGAAGTTCATGTCAGATTAAGGCAGTCAGAAATGTTACCCCAGTGCCGGAACCCTCTTCAAGATCTACAGAACAAAGCTCCTCGCATCCAGTTATGCAGACGGTTCCATACATCACAGCGTCTGCCAAGGTGCGGGGCACACTCAGCAGTGACTCGATGCTACCTCAAAGCTTTTCTGCCTGAGGACCAAGACTTCTGTTCGAAAGCCAGAACCACAAAGACTTTAATTCTAGTTCCTTGATGTGAGTTATATATATATATATATATATATATATATATATACACAGAGCCAGTCTTGGCATAAAACTCAAGTTGACTTTCATGTCAAAGCCTTTTCAGGCATGCAGAGAAGTCATCTTTGTTTGAAAACTACACAACATACAGGAAGAAACTTTCTCCTGACAGCATTGTCGATCCTACTATCATTAAAACTCTGACACCATATATGCACACAGGGAAATGTCCCCAGGAAACCCATCTCTACCATGAATATGCATTAAAAATTGTTCTGGTCTGTGCTTGAATGTAGGGCCAGAAGGGCCTCTCCCTTAGCTTTTTCACTCAAGGCTGGTACTCTACTATGGATGCTGTAGCTCCACTTCTGCCTTTTAGAGGTAACAGTCTTTCCTGCCCAGGCTGTCTTTGAACCACGACCCTCAGACCTCAGCTTCCTGGGTAACTAGGATGATGGGCGTGAGCCATCAAGACTGGGTTCGTGCATCAATAATGCTAACTTGAAAACATCATGTACATAAAATCGCTTTTTTTCTTTGTCGGTCGTGGGGCCTGAACTCTGGGCCTGGGCGCTGTCCCTCAGCTCTTCAGCTCAAGGCTAGCGCTCTACCACTTGAGCCACAGCGCCACTTCTGGCGTTTTCTGCTTATGTGGTACTGAGAAATCGAACCCATGCATATGAGGCAAGCGCTCTACCACCGAGCCAACTTCCCAGCCCTAAAGTTGCATTTCTTAAACACCAAACCAAGTGAATTTAGGGAAAGAAAACAAAACAATCAAAGCAACAGCAAAAAGCCTGAAGATCTGAAGGTCTTCATTATTTTATGTGTAGAGGCTCAACATGGGCCCTGGCTCCAGTGGAGGGGAGGGGCAATACTTCTCTAACGATGCTCAAAGCTCACAGACCCATATTGGGGGAGCATTGGATTTTTCTCCCTGAAGTAATTATTAAGAGCAGACTATGGGATCCCTAGCGCAAGGGTGAGGTTTCGCTGCAAGCAAGAGGAGAGTAGCCAGAGCTGGGTTTACATCTTGCTCTGATGGATGCTAAATGAGCAGCTATGGTCCGTCCATCCATCCATCCATCCATCCATCCACCCACCCATCGCTGGACAGGAAGATGCCCTGAAGTGTGGCAAGGGATATTCCACTTCTTCTCATTTCCATGTCCTTGGGGGAGGCTGCTTGGGTGAGCTTTATACACACACACACATGCTCATGTGCACGCACATACATATACATATATTTCACCTGGCTAGAAACCACTGATTCCCGACCTATCCCCCCAAAATCATCTGCTGGAGGGAAGCTTCTCTGGTCAGCACCTCTCTGCTGAGCTCTGTTCTCCATCACTCTAGTCTGGCTCCCCCTCAGGGCACAGATTAATGAGAGGTATTGCTGATTGGCTGATTGGATGGTTGTTCATCACTTCCTCTTGCTAGACTCTCAGCTCCAAGAGGTCAGAGACCATGTCTACTTTGTCACCTTGTCTACCTCTAGGACTAAAGCCTGGACTGTGACATAGAGAGCATTTAACAGTTAGTGGCCAGATGGATGCATGCATGCATGGATAGGTGGATGGATGGATGACTGGATGCATGCATAGATGGGTGTATAGGTGAATGGATAAATGGATGCATGCATGCATGAATGGATGGATGCATGGATAGGTGGATGGATGGACGGACACTCAGGGAGCATCCACGAGAAAGTCTTCATCAACTCCCAGACTTCTAGACTGAAGAACACGAGAGGATATTTCTGATCGTGTGTTAAGTCCTCCTCCCCAGCTTTGCCCTTTCTGTGGTCATATCACAGAAGACAATGCTGACGATAGTGATGGTTTCCATCCATCGACGAGGAGCATTCCTTGAGCCCTTCCTGGGTTTTGGTGTGTGCTGGCTGGCGATGGCTTTACACATGCTCCCCATGTGGGCTATTAAATAAAGTGGGGACAGATGAGGGAAATTGCGCATGTGCTCTTCGCCCCAGGACAAGTTGTTATGTGTGTGCGAATCTAATTTCCCTTCGCGCAGATCACTGAACCGAATCTCAGATATTGTCAGTGCCAAGATGAGAGATTCAGTCGTGGAGCCTGGTTCATTGTTGGCTGGGTGACTTCCAGAAGGAAATGGACCGGTCTGTGCCATTATCTCTCCCGCATCTTGTAACAAAGGGTTGAAGCTGAGCTGAAGACTGGGCAGGGACAAGCTCTTCCCAGGCTCTGCCCAGGCCACCGACATCCATGTGCCCAGGAGAACTGATTTAGTCATTGGAAAATGGAGGGGGGATGGGAAAGGGAAACAAAGGAGGAGGCTACAATGCTTGATAAGAAATGTACTCATTATCTTGCCCATGTAATTGTAACCCCTCTGTACAGTATTTTCACAATAAAAAAAAAACCTCAAAAAAAAAAGGAAATGGAGGGGGGAATATTTTGAGAGGGAGCAAGGAGGGGTGTGGGATTTGGGAGGGAAATGGTAAATTTAGGATAAAAGGCAACAGCATCCACCCTCTGCTCGGTCCCTCATTGAAGTTGAACCAACTGCAGAAGGAGAGAGAGAGGGAAAGAGAGAGAGAGAAAGAGAGAGACAGAGATTTAGATGGAGAAGATGGAAGGGTGCAGTGAGATCTCCCTGTTTGTGAAGTTGCTTTGGGGAACAGATGAAGAATCAGAATGCAGAGCTGAAGAGAAGAGTATGTGTCCCAACTCTTAAAAACAAAAGCAAAAAGTCAACCAATGACCTGGGGTTCCCAAAATGGAACTGGAAATGAAGTGTGGGAGTAGACAGCCAAGAGGTGCACGTAGCGAGCAGCCCAGAGGTAGCCTCTGAAGATGGTCGTGCGCCTGTAGCCATTGGAGGACAGGAAAAGACATGGCTGATTAAGGAGGTGAGACAGCTTCTACATTCCTCCAGAAACACCTGGATTCCACCAAGGTAGGGTGGAAGCCTGAGTTTTAGTGATAAGCTAGAACATTTTCCCCCCATACTCAAATTGTGGCACTTAAAGTCATTGTGAGATGGACGGGTGACAACCATGGAAGACAGTGACAGTCATCAAGATTCCTGGTTGACATAAACTGACATGTCGAATCCCTCTCTCTGTCCTCCCTCCCTCCCTCCATCCCTCCCTCCCTCCCATCCTTCCTTTCCTTTGGTGGTACTGGGGTTCAAATTCTGAACTGCTTTGTGCTCTTACTCTGTTTGCTTGCTCCTGGCTGGTGCTTTAATACTGAGCCATGCCTCCGGCTCAGCTTTTTGTTGGTTAACTGGAAATAGAATCTCTCAGACGTCCCTGCTAGGCTTTGAACCACAGACCTACCTCCATATCTTAGCTAAGATGAGAAGTATGAAATACTGAAGGGAAGGAGGAAGGAGAGAGGGAACAGGAAGGCATGGGGAGGGGGCGGGGAGAGGGAAGGAAAAAGAGAGGGGAGGGTTGGGGAGAGGAGAGGAGAGGATTTTTCTCTGAGATTACAGAACACGCTCCAGCTGTCTGGTCATATAAACTCAGTGCTGGACCAGCTGCTGGGCTCCTCCAGTGGTGTTTATTCATTTGGACAAAAGCAACTCTGTCCAATTTCACAACTTGCAGAAGAGTGCTGCGCTGGTGAATTGCTCTTGGTTGGATGGGGCTCTTCCAGAGGGTTGGAGCGGGATTCTTGGCAGGTAAAGTGATTTCTAAAAGCCACAGCTTTGTCTGATTGCCCCATCTTGTAAACAACTCTGTCACTGGGAATGACCGATTCAGAGACAATGCAAAACTCCATTTCTTCAAGTCTCCAAGTCTCATTTAAACTTCTCCAATTCCAGTGTCTTCTGTGCTTCAGTTCCTAAGGATGCCAGATGGGGTAACAATTCTGCACCCCACCATGTGCCGCTGGTGATTTGTGGCTTTGGGTATGACTGAATAAAACTCTGCTTTCTTGGGTAAGTGACAGACCTCCAGCGCGGACAGGGGAATTCCACCCTCACTTTTTGCATTATCTGAGTCTTCTTTCATTTAAACAAGGCCACAGAGAAGGGGCCTGGCAGAGATTTTGGCTCACGGGGGCTTCACATGCATCAATTTCCTTCTTCCTTCCTGTGTGGGATTATCTGATACTGTTTCCTACTAAAAGTGGAAAGAGTCACTAATGGTTTTTTTTTTATGTTTGAGATTAATTTAACGATGCTAACTGGTTTTTACAGGCAGAATTCAGAGATTAGAAGGAGAAATTTGAAGGGATTGGCAAAACTCGTTTGGGACTGAGTTTCATCTGTTTATTTGAATCTGGGTGATTTATCAATTCATTTGCACAGGACACAGCCCCCTACCCCATGGAATATGAAACAACATATGCATTGATCAAGATACGTTATATTCATATGAACTGCTCTTGTTAAGTGGCAATTCCTTGGTACAACTACTTAAAGATAATAACAATAATTAAAACGAAAAGGTAACGCAAGTAAGAACCAAAGCCACCGTGGTTGGATGAAGACAGAAAAGCTGACAGAGAGATATTCAGTAATCCCCTGAGAGCAATCAACATATGCCACGCCTTCAAGTCAATAACAAAATTAGTAAAAAAAAAGAAAAGAATCAGTGCAAACCAGGTGGGTAATTTTCTATGACTGGAGAGTCTAGGAGAAGACACCAGCACAGAGCAAAGTCAGGGACCAGAATCCAGCTGTTTGTCTCTGGACAATTTAAATTTAAAACAACCACCACCTCTAAAGCTCCCAAAATGAAAGCCATGGATTTGGCAGGTGCCTCCTCCATCAGGCAAAATGTCCTGCACTAGAGAATCTCAGAACACAGCCCCATGTGAACCTTGCGCATAGAAGGGGGCTCACTGTGATATAACTCGATTCGGGGAAGCAAAGGAGCTCCATTTCCACATCCGTCTTTCCATCCGTGCACTCCAGGTCTATTTCTGTTCATGTGTGGGTTTTTTTTTTTCAGCCCCGTTGGTGAGTTGCTGTTACACAGGTTTCATACTTCCATAGCTGAATTTGCACCTAAATTTCCTGTGTGGGGTTTCTGCTACTGGGAATAAGATTGTTTTCCTAATTCACCATTCAGAGTGCTCATTTTTACTGTCAGTGCTACCGATTTTGTGTGTTTATTTTGTATCTTGAAATCTTCCTTCATTGACCATTCTGTTTTTGGTGGAGTCTTTGGGATATCTATCTCTGTTTATTATCACTATCATCATTATCATCTCTGTATATGCATATGTGTGGGTGTGTATGTAAAATCATACTACCAGTAAGTGCGGGAAATTTAGTTTCTTCTGTTTCTTGAGTAACTGGAGTGACTAGAATGTCTATTACTTGGACAGACAGAATGATAAACAGGCCAATAATAAAAAGCCAAAGAGATAATGTCTTAAAATGCTTCACGTTTTACAGCGTGCTTTCATATGCATGCATATGTGTATATTCATATACATATATAGTACACATGAGGACATCTTTACAAAAAGTTCCAAGCATCGCCCGTGAACGCATAACTACATGACAGGCTTTCTTTAGCAAAGGAAGAGATGACATTGTCCAAAACAGAGAAATGTATGCATTACCTGGGTGAAATGGAAATGCCTCTTTACAATACCTTAAAAATAAAATTATATTTTAAAAAGAACTTTCTTATTTTCTGAAATAATAGGTTTATTTCCAATCTGGATAGGTATCTACATAGATATCTATCCTATTTCTTTCTCTTGATTGTATCCATATAGATATTTATAGACATCTATATCTGTATATATTTATCGATATAGAGATATAGACGTAGATATAGATACATCTATCTACAGCTATAGATATGTATATAGTGAGATAGTTTATAGATATAGATATATCCAGATAGAAAACAGAGACATTAAATTTAGATGGAGAGACAGACAGACAGACATTTATAGAGACACCTGCATTTCCACACTAGCAAAAATAAATGATGAGTGGTCCTTTGGCTAAAATCTCATCGGTTTAGGAGTCCAATTTCCTGATCATTTTGATCATTTTACCTCTATAAATAATTTAAGAATGCTAACTTTTCTCTATTTTCCAAATAGAGCTCCCAGAAATTACACGTGATTGTCACAGGACCCACTGGGTCGGAGCGCAGGAGGGCTGCTGAGTTCGAGCAGGGCTGCACAGCATGCTACCTGCATACCGAGGCCAGAGGCCGCCCTTCGTGCCAGTTTCTGCTTCCAATATTAAGGAAACCAAGGCAGCCCTGGGACCTAGGAGCTCCTGAAAGTTGAAGTCTCTAGCTGTGGGCAGAAGGCCGACAGCCACATAATAGTAGATGAGGGTCAAGTGAATAATGTTGACTTACTTCCAGCACTTGGTGCCCGAAAATGTCCAGTGTATGGCAAATTAAAAAAAAAAAATGGCCTGGTCTGGCTCCGAGATTGTGTGTAGGGTGGATATATGGGTATATTTTAAACACCACAGAAATGCTTAAGCCCCTTTCCATAATAGCAGGTCGATGGCAACCCTTTTAGAAAAGGAGAAAATAGAACTTCCTCTTACAGCAGGCATCTTCTCCCTCTTATGAGTGGCATGAGGAGAAGCCCAATGCTGTTAAAAATAGGGGGAGCCCTATTATTGTTTCCTTAAAAGACACTGAGGAGTAATTCTCAGGACCCTTTATTCCAGAGAGTAAGAAGTGCTCAAAGGAGATTTTTTAAAAAAAATCACATCACCACAACAACCAAAAGAATAAGTAATCTGTAATCAATATGTAAACAGGTAATGGGCAAATGAACAGCTCTGGAATAGAAGTAAGGGAGCAGGAGGGATGTACAGGAGGCTGGAGAGGAGCGAAGGTGGATAGATGAAGTCACCATAAGGAAACCCACCAAGCACTGTTTGGGGAAGCAGGGAGGAGGAGGGCAGGAATGGGAAGGCGGTAGGGGGGTTGGATTTGTTCAAAGAACACCGTGTGCATGTACCGCACAGTGAACCAACCACAGCCCAGCCCAGCCCAGTATTACAAATGTAGCTTAATTCAAAAGTAAAACCAAAAACTTTTAAAGTACCACCATAAATACACGAAGAGACAGGCGGGATGGCAGAGGGCACCGGAACCCTCCCCCACTGCCCGTGGGGGTGGACAGGAATGGAGCCACTGTGGAAGTCAGCATGGAGGTTCTTCAGAAGATCCTAAGCAGTCCAGATTAGCCAATCAGGGACGCCAGGCCATACCACATACATGGTGGCGCTATCTATGAGAGCTACACCCTGGAGTCAGCCTGGGTGCCCGTCAGCAAATGAATGGAGGAAGCAACGTGGTATCTATTCACAGCAGAGTATCACTCAGCCACGAAGAAGGACACGAGACTGGAGACTGGCATTTGCACATGAAATGGATGGAACTGGAGGTCATCGTGTTGTGTGAAGTGAAATAGACTCAGCGTGCTCATCTTGCAAGGGCAACGTCTGGGGTTCAGTTCCCAGTGCCCAAAAAGAAGAGGCCAAAATAATTAGTGTGAACAGAAAGACAAATGTTCTATTTTCTCTTATATGCAGAATGTAGATTTTCACCAAAAAAAAGTAGAAGGGAGATTACTGGGGGGTGATGCAGACTGAAGGCTGAATATGATCGAATCACATGGTATAAAAATGACAAAATGAGGTCTGTTACTCGGTACAAATAAAAATTATATATATTTATATAATATATTATATAATATAAACTATAATTTATAAATTTATGTATTATACACCTTATTGTTAGTATGTAATATTATATAATATATGAATAATATACTAACAATAAAGTATGTAATACATAATATATATTATATAATATTATATATAACATATAAAATATAATATATTGATAACAATATATTATGTAATATAATGTATAATTTATATAATTCATAAAATATAAAACATTATATAAAATATATATGTGTATAACAATTATAATATATTATAACAATATATAATGTATGCAACTTATTATATGGATACAGATTATAAAATGAACTTCACATCCACTATTTGCTGGAGTCCCTTCTTTTGTGTGTTGTCAAACAGTCCACGAAAGACGTCATAGTTAAAAACAGATGGTTCAGGGGCCACCTCTGGGATTCAAACACTGGGAACTGGAAACGGAGTAGCCTGGGGACCCACAGATGCTGACCCACCCCGCATCACCGTCTTCCTCCTCACTCCAGATAGTGAGCTCTAAGGACCAGATGCCTCACTCTCTGCCCCTCCAGACACAAGAACAACATCCAAACAGGCCCACCTGCCTTCCTTTCCATCAGTAAAATACCACTCTGCCCCGTCCTGCCCTAGAATTTAACAAAGGGCCGTGGCAAGCAAAACTTGACATATGAAGAACAGGGATCCTTTTCATCTTCTCTCTAACCCTCCGCAGAAGAGAAGAGCCATCCGTTCAAACCACAGATTGAATTACATCCCCCCAAAGCATGCTAGGAAACAAAATCTAATCACCGATGCTCAATAAACTGCGGTGCTACTAAATCTACTTTGCCTTTACTCCACTCGTTCCATTTATCATGGGTTATTTTCATTATCCGGGGCATATAAATATTTTAGTTTCGCATATACAACTTAATTAGTTAAAAGTGCAGAATTAAAGCTAAAATAGAACATTTGTTCCGGGCACAGACAGGAAGGGCTCTAATCAACGGAGTACAGATATATGTGTCTTTGAGTGGAGACAGCTGTTCTGCGGGCAAGCGCGGCTGCAGTTAGAATTAGAGGAGTTATTAGGGCTTCCTATTTAAGCATCAGGGGTCGGGAGTGCTTGCTGCCTCCGAATGAGGTAATGTTTCAGCTCCCTGCAATTCAGAATTAAGCAATCTCGAGGTTCTGTCTCTCGCCATCGATTACCCAGGACCACCTAGTGATCCCTTCCATGGCTTCTTGTCTCCGGATGTTCTCCATCTACTCTCAAGTTCATCAGTTTGCAAACGCTCACTTCTTCAGTGAGTTCATCAAGCGTGAGAGTTCCGCCGACGCTGGTGGCCTGTGCCTGTAATTCCAGCTGAGATCTGAGAATCACTGTTCAAATACAGCCCTGGCAGGCAAATGTGTGAGACTCTTATCTCCAATTTACCACCCAACAGCCAGAACTGGAGTGGTGGCCCGAGCGGGAGGGTGGCAGCCGTGAACAAAGAAACGCTGGGCGGGAGCTCGAAGGCCTGCGTTCAAGCCCCTGTCATGGCCACAGAAATGAGACTTATGCCTATCACTTCAGCTATTCAGGAAGTGGGGATTGGGAGAATCCTGGTTCAAGATCAACCCAAGCTGAATATCATCAAGACCCCAATTCAACCAGCAGCTGGGCACCACCAATAGATGCTGTTGCGCTTCTCACACCAGCTACTCATGATGCGGAGAGCAAGAGGATCACAGTTCCAGACTGACCTAGACCAAAAACCAAACAAAAACACATCATGAGACCCTCTGTCTTGAACTAAAAACTGGAGGTTGCTAGAGCGCCTGGTGAGAAGCATAAACTAGGAAGGCCTAAGTTCAACCTGAGGGGGAAAGTGGGACCGTCTGAAAAGTAACAAGAGTCAAACGGACCGGGAGAGTGGCTCCGTAGCAGAGCGTCTGAATTCCAACTCCAGCATCATCCAAAAGATACAACCCTGCGGTGCCCTAACTACAATGCAACTGTGTCCAGAAGGACGGGGAACTTTCCTCTGTAACCAGCACCCCACCACCACCCCTAAGTACCTTACTTTTCCTTCAGTTCATGACCAGAAACCAGAAGTCCTAGGTGAACTGACAAACACCATGGGAAGTTCTTATTACCCATGTCCTGATGCCAAGATCGGTGTAAGAGTGCCACGTCCGATTACAGTCTTCCTAACATCCCGATTACTGCTAAACTCTCTCAGCACCATCTCCATCATCATCCTCTCTGTACAGATGAGGAAACAATGACCCAGAAACTTAAAGGCTATTTCTCCAAGGTCACCCAGCTGGTAGAAACGGAAAGGAATTGCAGACAGGTGATTCTGGAGCTCACGGTTCCAGATCAGGACCCAAATCCAAACCCACCTCCTGTTCACAACTGTGGACGCGTGCGACCGCATCCACCGCCCTCCACCTCTAACCTCACCGAAAGCTCTGTGTTTGGGATTTATCAGGATCTTGCGGGCGCTGATGACACCACCCATCAAAAGCCAGACACCCCAACGCTGGACGACACGTGACTTGGTAGCTGCAGGGGGCTCCTTCCTGCCGCCAGGAACAAGGGCACCGCAGAGCCTCCTGCCCATCCCCCAGGAGCATCGACCCGTTGCTCTGTTTATCCACCTCACTGCTGGAACCCCTCAGAGGACACAGACCTCTGTGCCCATCCTGATGCTTAGGCCGCAAACACAGCTCACTGTCGCCTGCCGTGTCCTGCCCCGTTTCCTCCCCTCTCCTACCAGCCAAGCGTTCCCAACGCCAGGTGCAAGGAACGAAGAAAGGAGACCGAGGGTCACGGACCACACACAGCACAATCAGGGGCCACCTGACAAATACCATCTCTCCCCGATCTTCCCCCTCCCCCCACAGGCATCAATCAAAGAAGCTGGTATTCTATGGCTGGTTGGCATTGGGAGAGAGAAAGAGAGAGAGAGAGAGAGAGAGAGAGAGAGAGAGAGAGAGAGAGAGAGAAAGCTGCCTCACAGGAGAGATATGCATGAAGGTAAAAGGGAGCAGACAAATACGTAATTAAGCTCTGAATTCAGAAGCAGCACCTACTCTGTGGAAGAAAGAGTTTTTGGTTTCTCTCTCAGCAAAGGAGAAGAGAGGAAGAGCAAGCGTTAATGTGAGCAGAGGGCAGCGTGTTCTTGAGTGTTACACAACCGAACTCCGACGTCCTTTCTATTCCATGGTCGTGCTCAGAGAATGGCTCGTGGTTACCACGCCATTTGAGAAGTCTTATTTCCTGGGAAAATAACCCAAGCGTCTATGGTCCCTGACAGTTGGGTTTTATTGAGGGGAAAGTGGGCTGCAAAGATGTGGGGACGTGGGAGGGAGGGAGGAGAAGGCTGGGGTGGCAGGGAGGGCTGCGGGTCATCCGTGCTGTCCCAATAAGGACAGAGCCAGGCACGGGCCCCCTCCACCCTCCAGCGTTTGACTGGGAGTTCCTGCAACCGCAGGGCAAGAAACTCCAATGCACTCTTTTCCTCACCTTGCTGTGCTCTGTGGAGAGACGGAACAGCATGTCCATGGCCATCAAATCAAGTGTTGGAACCCCCTCCTCCAGTCAGACATCCCCCCGCAAGTCCCCTGTCCAGCAGTGACACACAAGTACCCTAAATTCAGGGGCATGTGGGTACCGGTGGGTCACTCCACAAACACAAGTCTTACCCAGCCAGGAATGAGCACCGTGACACAGCTAGGCCTCATGACAAACCACTGGATCTTGGCTTACAGACCAGGAGGGTAGATAAAATAGAGCTAGAAGTGTAATCCCATTTGAGTACAGGGGCCTAAATCATCCCAGCTCTGGAGAGAACATGTGCAGGGTAAAGGTAAAAGGAATCAGGCCCGTGGTCGGGAGCTGTGGAATTTTACCTGTCTCTGTCTAAAAGCCAGGGATGGAGCGAAAATTACTCCATAGTGGAGGTCTCGGTTTGCTCATCTGTAAAATGAATGGCTTCAGCCAGAAGCTTACTTCTCTCTCTCTCCCCCCACCTCTCTTTCTTCTCGCCTCTGTCTTTCTTTCTCTCTGCAACAGGAGAGAAAAGCCCTTGACAATTACCTGCTAAAGCAAAACCTTCACTGAATAAAATCCATGAGCCATCTGGTACTGAAAGGGGAAAAAATTAAGCATGTTTCCTTACACACAAGCACAATCGAAGAGCAATGAAGCTGATTTCCGTGATGTCCCTCAAATGCTCTGCAAGGCCATGCACCTAGCATCCATGGAGGGTGGGGGGAAGGGGGGAAGAGAGGGGAGAAGCTATACGTCTCCCACTCGCCTCAGATGCCCTGAGACTCTTCCACAATTTATATGCAGTCCACCAAATCAAACAAGTGCTCCGCTATGCCACCTATGCAAATGACTATGCACCAATCGCTTAGAATAATTAGGAACTTATAAAATGGCCATATGTAGCCATTATGAACAATTACATGGTACCGCAAAGGAAATCTCTCTCCCAGCGCTCCCTGCCAACACCTGAAAGCAAACTCGAGTGAGTGAGAGGCACCGGGCAATTAAACATCATTTACAAAAACAAGAATCAAGAAAGTATAGTTCAGAAAACCAATCTCCTGCCATGAAGAATGCCGTGGATTTACAACAGCCTGATATGAATGAATGCATGCTAAAATAAAAAGTCAGTGTGATAGCAATAAAATACAAGCCATATTTCCGGGCAGCTCAGGGTTAAGTTCTTCCCAATCCCCTCCCCCCCCCAAGGAAAAAATCATAATGGGAAGAAGATTGGGGACAATTTCCAATCCAGGAGTCATTTAACAGTTCACCTCAGCCCACGCCTGCGAAACTTGTAGTTCAGTCATTTCGAACAGTAGCTGGCGGTGTGTTGACTCATGTTTGGTTGAAATTCCTGAGTACGCTCCATTACCTAACCAATAAAGCAACCCAGCCGCGCTTCTGAATCATACACCGCTTGCTGTAAGTCTACCCTCTTTGTTTTTATTTTTTTGGTATGTGACTGCTTCTCTGGACTATGGCTCATGAGGGAGATGTGGGTTTCATAACCACTAAAAAGAAAAAAAAGTCATCCCTTTCAGTGATACAAGTCTTCCTCTTCAAAATATTACCTCCTCCCAAAGCACAGCTGACAAACAAAACCACACGCGGACGCCAACCCAAAAACGCATGGCGGAGTTTGTCTCCCTGTCAACTTAACAACACAGTCCCACTGGGCAAGGAGCTGACTCATTTTCTGGATGTCCTATCGAGAAAGTTAATTGGGAGATTTCCTTTCAGTCGGAGAATCAAGCTTCCATTTCGTTTGTGTGGAGAGAGAGCAATTGCACAGGAGTGGAAATGCGGGCAGCAGTCGAGTAGAGACACTGGAGGTGGTTCAAGTCTGGAGTCAGTCTTGAATGCCGATGTGGGCGACTGACACTCTGGCAGAAGGAGGGTTTTTTGTGGGTCGTTATGGATTCCGAAAAAGTGGGAAGAAAAGCATTCCACGCCCCTAAGGAATCAATGGTGTTTTATCAGCCCCATGCAAGAAAATCAAAGTCTGAATGGACAGTAAACTCCTATAATTCCAACACTTCAGGGAGGCTGAGGCAGGAAGGTGGTGAGCTCCAAGCAATTTAGGTCACATAATGAAACCATATCTTGAACTTTACAACTTTGGCCAGGACAGGGGTTGGGGAGGGGGAGGGGGAGATGGGAAGGGCTGGGAAGGAAAACAAAGGAGGAAGCAACAATGCTTGATAAGAAATGTGCTCATTACCTTGCCCATGTAACTGTAACCCCTCTGTATGGTATTTTCACAAGAAAAAAAAAAAGAAAAAAGAAAGTGAGGAGACATTGTTCAATGTAGCGTTGTTAAAAAAAAACTGATGTACAGAAAATTAAACTTTTGTACACATAAAAAATAATAATCATAATCAACTTAAGGAGGGGATTCAATAAACTAATTTCACTGCCATGAACTAAATGTTCATTCCATGAGCCCACTAGGACTTTCTTAAAATGACACACAACACCTTTGTAATGGTCACAGGTCAAGTCTCAGAAGTAAAATGAGTTTTTCCAAGGTTGTTTATCGTGGGAATTACAGTGTCATTATGATCGCAATCTTGGTCATTATGGCGTTTGACCGGCAAACTTCACAGTATGTGGTTTTGGTCCTGGAGTTCTTCAAAAGCTAATAAAAATATCTGACTCGGGCAGTGGCATAGTACAGCTGTCACAAGAACGGGAGAGGGATCTGGTGGAGAATATTCGAGTGACTGGTTAACAGATGTACACCGTCATCATGGCTATTTTTACTTGCTTCGAGAATAGTCTATTTTGACTTGTGTGGAGTGTCAGACATGGCAGATACGAACGCCCGGAGTCAAGAAGGCTTGACATCACGTTCTGAGAGGTAGAGCACTCCGCAGGAGGAACTTTTCCCAGCCTGCTGTCATGCCCAGTGACAGGGAACCAGAGACGCCGCCTAGTTTCCGCTGTCTTCATGCAACGGGAGGTGGAGAAGTTTCCAAGTGTGAACTCGAAGACAAGTTCTAGCTCCCACAAGGATCCCCGGTGTCTAGCCAGCGCCACAGCCTTTCATTTCCCAAGAAAGAGAAGGAACTCCAGAGAGAAAGCAAAGAATTTCCCCTGACTCACAGAGCAAATCCATGACAGATTCAAGGACAGAGCTCCAGTCACTTAAATTTCAGTCTCAAAATGCCTCTTGTCTGTCTGACTGTCTGTCTTTCTCTCTCTGTCACTGAGCCTTGTCAGCTACCTAAAGCAGAGCCTCCCAGTTCCCAGTGTCTTCTTCAAAGTCAACCCAGATAAACAAAAACAAGAAGCCATAAGAATCTATCAGATTTTAGAACATACTGTGCTGCATGAGGAGAGGAATATTCAACGCCTATCCTAGGATACTGGGGGAATGGAAGGGAGGGATGGGCTTGGGAGGGATGGGGGAGAAGGATGAAAGGATCAAGATGCATTGCTCTTAGAAGCTGAGGTGTGGAATGGCAACTTCCCCTCCCCACCGCGTACTGCAGAGAAGAAGAATCATACATTAAAAATACATAAAACATACACAGAAGGCCAAGAAGGGGGCGAAGGTAAACAACCGTGCGACTTAAACTCTGACTTCTAACAGAAGCCAGCCCGAGACGGTGGACGGGAATTCAGAACATCTAGAAGGATGTGATGAGGAAGAGGGAGGAGAAGAGGAAGGGGAGGTTGTAAGGAAATGATCCTGAGAATGAGACTGCCTGCAATATAGCTAACACCAGAAAGACCGGGCCTGGTAGTTAACAGCGCTGTCCTGGGAGAGGCACGCAGTAGCATCTGCTGAATGGAGGTTAGTCAAATGCCGAAGACGGAGGCCAGGGGACCTTTCGCGCCTGTGGAGGGATGGTATCAGAAAACAAGAGCGAGGACTCCCGGATCCAGTTAGACCGAAGGATTAAAAACGTGAAGAAATGCAACTAAATAAACTAGCACCCCACTTCTCCAGGGAGCCCGCCCTTTGCTCGAGGAACGAACATCCGTTGTTCAAATACACCGTAAGCATGCTGACGGAAGATGGCACCTGTGACCTTGGAACGACTCAGAACGCCAGGAGCCGAGTGTGCTGGTTCTCGAGACTCCATTTGAACAGGAGGAGCGGAGTGTCATGGCACCTCCCTGCCATCCCAGTCATCCCAGCCATGAGGGGACATGCAAAACAGGCAGATCGCAGTCCAAACCCGTCAGCAGACATAAACGTGAGAGTCTACCTTAAAATAACAACGCACACACACAAAACAGGGCCGGGAGTGTGGTTCCGTGGAAACCCGCATCTGCAAAGCAAATTCAAGGCTCCGAGTTCAAACCCGATACCATCAAAAAGAGAGAAGAACGATACCGCACTTACGAACTTGTGCCCACAGGAATGGATTCCTATTTTATTTTTTATAGCACGTG
Source organism: Dipodomys ordii (assembly GCF_000151885.1). Taxonomy (NCBI): domain Eukaryota; kingdom Metazoa; phylum Chordata; class Mammalia; order Rodentia; family Heteromyidae; genus Dipodomys; species Dipodomys ordii. The sequence goes on from NW_012267230.1 coordinate 12,665,363, forward strand.
TTAGACTTTCCTGTCCCCTGGTGCATATTTACCTTCAGTCCTCGGCCATGTTGTAATTTTTTCAGGAAACTGACACAAAGCATAGAGCCCTCCCCCACACCTCCCTCCCCATATCCCTACCCTCTCCCCCTGCCCCGCAAGCCTGGAGATTTGTTAAACTGAAGATACAATATGGCCACTGCAAAACCCTACCTTCAGGCGGCGTTTCGAATGCATCTAGCATGGATGAGCTATGAGCCCAGGCTGGGCACTGTAATTACAGGGACATCAAAATCACATAAATAAGTTTCCACCTTTGAGGTAATTGAGCAACGGCAACACAAAGCCAGGTGTACCCTTTTCCCATTAAAAATTAATATTCGCTGAAATTAAAATGTGCCATATGCCACATCCATTTCACAGTGCAGGGAAGGAAAAATAAAATGCAAGCCATTTCGGGTCCCAGGTGGTCCCCTGTTTCGGTGGCAGATTTAACCTCTAATTTGATTGCATCTCCACAGAAAGGTTTAGTACCTCGTATAGTTCAACTCTCAGAAAGCATCAAGTCCCACAGGCTTCTGGCTCTCCCAAAGAGTGCTCTGTGTAATCACTCATTCAGGTATGGAGATGGGGGGAGGGGAGGGGCGGGCAGAGGAAAACTCTGCCCACCCAGAGAGAAGAGAGACCAAGAAACAGATCCGCTCTGCACAGGATGCAGTCCAGCTTTTTGTGATTCTGCCAAGGGCTATTCTTTATCTGGACTTGATTTTTTTTTTCAATCCTGCTCTTTGTTCATGTATTTCCTGCAATTCTTCTTCTTTGATTTTTTTTTCTACCTTTCCTATTTTCTTTATTTCCTTATGGCTGTTGAAAAGCCAAGAACCACTCCAGGCAAATGAAATGCTGATTTCTCCCAAGGAAAAGATGTGATGCTAGGCCTAAACTGGATACGGGGCAGACGTGTGAATGTCATGGCTGGCTAGCTAGTCCCATTTTCCTGTTACTCGGGGGACGCCTGAAAGGGGGGCCCCCACTGCTATTAAACCTCCAAGGAGAGGGCCTGGATTCTTTGCAAATTTCCCCCCATGTAAAACACTGTGGATTCAGTCTCTAAGAATGACTGTGCCTGTGCGACTGTTTACAGATCTTGTCTTTCAGTCTTTATGCTAGTTCCCACCTTGGAAAGCCACTGAAAGGATTGCTTTAGTTAGGAACAAGCAATGTATATTGGAGTCTTCAAGCTCCCTTCTCTGTATTGACTGGGATGGAGGGAGGGAAGGAAGGAAAGAAGGAAGGAAGGAGGGAAGGAGAGAAGGAAGGAAGAAAGGAAGGAAGGAGGATAGGAAGGAAGGAAGGAGGGAAGAAAGGAGGGAGGGAAGGAGAGAGAGAGGGAGAGAGGGAGAAAGAGAGAGAAGGAGAGAGGGAGGGGCTCAGATTACTGAGAAAATTGTCACAAGCTTCTCACTCTCTTTTTCCTTTTAATTTTAATTCTAGGACATGGTCTGGCATAATTGGTTCCAAGATATAATTAAGTCTTGTCTGATGTATTTGATTAGTTTTTAATCCTGTCACTTTTCTCTCTTTTCTTCTCGGAATTAGAGGAGATAAGATGTGAAAATCCCTTCTTTATGCCTACCTGATCCCAACTTGAGAGGTATTAACAGTTTGCTGTGTGTCTTTGAGGGCTTTTTGTGGACACAATTAAGTACATTAGATGAATGTATACATGGATAACAAAGATATTTACTATACCCCAACTTTTGCTGAAGGTGCAACCTCAGGACTCGGCCTTAGGCTGCTGGGGGGGGGGAGGGAGTCATAGCTACACTGCTCAGGGGATGGCATATGCTGATCAAAATTAATTGTAATGGAAATATCATTTTAGGCAATGCAGGCCGCAGTCCTGGCCATGTGTGAGTTGTTCCACAGGCCTGTGTAGTGTCTGTCCACGCTACTGAAGAACAGAGGCATAAAATATGTCCACTCCTGTGGCAACTTCTAGTGGACAGTAGCTAATCTCCACAGCAGCCTGACTTACAGTAGTTAGCCTTGGAATTATTATTTTAACATGAAAGGAACAATCATATCTTGGGTTTGAATTGAAATAATATATGCAGTATATTATGTGTGTGTGTATATACATTATATATATTCACATACATATATACAGAGGGCATGAGATAGATGTTTTTTATATATGTTAAATAATGCAGGGTAATGGCATTGAGTCATAGTTCTGTTCAACTATGAGATAAGGAAGGTCAGCAACTGACCAGTATACTACAGGAGGCCATGAGCTAAGCTAGGATATCTAGTAGGCTAGGTGCATTAAATACATTTTTAACATGAGCTATCTTCAATTCTGAGCAAAGTATGATGATGCACCCAGTACTCAGGAGGCTGAGGCAGATGGATCAGTCAGGATACTGAGAGACCTTGTAGAGCTAGCTAGCTAGCTAGCTAGCTAGCTAGCTAGATAGATAGATAGCTAGATAGATAGATAGATAGATAGATAGATAGATAGATAGATAGATTTGCACAAAGAAATATAAGAGATAGACTGATTGGTTTACACAAATAGAAGGTAGACAGATTTATACGAAGATAGATAGATAGATAGATAGGCTTTCAACAGATTTATCATGATATAATTTCCAGTCAAAGTGCAGCTGTATTCAAGCTAAGTTTCAACAAATTAGAACTATGTATACCACCCCCTACATAGAGTTCTCTGAGCAACACTCAAGTCCACCAATCCCAGAATCAATGGGCGTGGGGCAGAGACAGAGGACTGGGCTTGTGCATGCTTCAGTTGCTTGAGCACTTTGATCTAGAGTACTCTGGGGGCTGCAATTTCTGCCATGGGGTACAAATGCCCATTACCCTGTGTGGACATAGGGAGGGGTGAGTATCCAGCCCTGCTGACTGTACTCTGATACCCTTCCCCAAAGGGCTCCATTTAACCTGAGACACAGCCAAAGCTTTCTAAACTTCCCCTCAATGGCTTCTCCAAGTTAGGATCAAAAGATAAAAGGCCAGCTTCAATCCCAGAGACTTGGGAATCTTTCATCTGTCTTCTCCGTACCACTCTCTGTGGTGATATCTTGACACTGTGCCAAAAGTCCAACAGTCAGTGATTTAAAGAGGGGAACTTAGCAAGGAATCAGAAAGCCAAATGAGCATTTATACATAGAAAAAGCAAAGTGTGATTATCTGGGCTCTGAGGAGCTAATTATAGGCTCATTTGAAATTGAGAAGAGCCCCAGAGGCCACACATAGAAACATACAAATCATACATACCACACCCATGCACCCACCACATGTACACACACATACACATGCATATACATGTGCTCAATACACATGTGCGCATACACACATGTACATGCATAAAGACATGCACATATACATGTCCACATACAGCAGTCCATACACACACAGCATGGACATGAACACACCTGCGCCCATGTATACACAAGTACACAAGTTCATGCACACACATGTACAGACCCACACATACACACGCCTATCCATGAACAAGCAAACTCCCCCCTGAACCATTTACTGCCAAGGGTCATTTGGATATTTATAACGTCAGAATTATCGATTCAGGCAGATGGCAGTGGGCAGCTAGCAGATGAGGAACCTTCCAGATGCATCTGTGTTGGTCTTGTCATGTACCAAATAATTTCCCAGGGCTTTCCATGGTTCATAGGCTGGAAAGTTCCCAACCAGGGAAGTACTTGCACATGCAATCAAGTCCATCAACATGCCCAGGCACACACAAGGATGCACACACACACTGCAGACACCCGCACACCCTTACACACACACACACAAAACCTTCCCACTCAGATGCGAAAAGCCGCAGGGCCACATAAATAAATCATGTAGGTAGCTCGCCCTTGGAGCCCAATCGATTGTTCCTCTGTACTTGGGTCGGACATGGCATCTCCATAGCCTGGCCTGACCCCAGAGTCATATATAAAAGATGATCTGAGAGAACGCTTCCTGCCTGCCTGCTTCTTCCGCTCGGGGAAGGCCAGCAGCACATCCATCATGCATTCCCCTCTGCAGCCGCCCCGGTGGAGCCAGCCCTGTCCTGGCGCCCGGCCGCTCTCCCTGCGTGTGCACCGGGTGCATCCCGCAGCCCGGGCCGCGGTGCATCCCGGAGCAGCAGGACGCTGCCGCGCATGCGCACGCGGTGCATCCAGGAGCAGCAGCCCTGGGGTCCTGAGGATGGTGTCGCGCATGCGCACCTGGTGCATCCAGGAGCAGCAGCCCTGGGGTGCTGAAGGCGCTGTCGCACATGCGCACACATGGGGGGGGGTGGGCACAGAAACCTCCTCCTTCTTCCCCTCGGCACCCTGGATACCTAAGGTGTTGCCTCCCCACCTTCCACCTGTGACAGAAAGAAAAATGTCCTCGGACTGTGCCGCGTGGCCCCCGAGGGGACAGAGTTCCCAGCTGAGAAAGGCTTAGGCCAGTGCCCTAAGGAACCACCGCGGCGGTAGATGGAAGCCGCGCATGCGTAGCTAGTAGATGTACGCCCAAGAACATTTAATAGCTGTTGGCGCATGCGTATTTAGATGTCTGCGCATGCGTATTTAGTAGATGTACGCCTGCGCCTGCAAGAGGTGTCTGCGCATGCATATTTAGATGTCTGCGCATGCGTATTTAGTAGATGTACACACACATTTAATAGATGTACGCACATGCCTATTTTAGTAGATGTAGGAACATGCACGGTTCATAGCTTTAGCGCATGCGGATTTCGTAACTTGGGATGCCCTCGCTCTATCCTAACAGGCCGCATGGCCTAGCGCAACCTCTGTCTTAGAGCATTAAATACATGGTTTGATGGGTGCCATGGGCTTGGTTGAGATGAAGTACGCATGGCGAGGGGCAAGGAGATGTGGCACCACATTTTGTCCTGAGACAGAGCCGGTGCCTCCCCCTGAGAATCCCAGCCACCTGGGAGACTAAGCTGGGAAGCTGCGGTTCAGGGCCAGCCATGTCAGGGACGCTCATAAGCCTGTTTCTCCATCCATCCCTGGGCCCAGTGGCTCACACCTGCCACCCCACAGATGTGGGGAAGACTGTGGCTCTGGCACAACCCTGAGCGGGAAAGTCCACAGGACCCCCGTCTCCACAGAGAGAAGAGAGAATCTCAGCCAGGAGACAAGCCTAGAGCAGGTGGATCACAACCCACCAGGCTGGGAAGTAAAATATTCTCCAAAATGACCAGCGCAAAACAGAATCGGAGGTCTACAGTTCAGGTGGTAGACTGCCGGCCATCCCAGCAAGTACAAGGCCCTAGGAAGCTCATGTCCAAGTATCGTAAAATGAAAACCTACAAAAACTAACGGTGCCTTTTCCTAACCCCCAACTTTCAAGGAATATATATATATATATATATATATATATATATGGATATTTATAACAATGGCTTACATTAAAGGATTTTTTTAAGTTAATTTCCTTTCCTTTCCTTTTTTTTTTTTTTTTTGGATCCTGTTCTCTCCAGCTTTGGGTTCTAATTTGTTTCTTCCTTAAAAGTCCTGTCAACCTTATGGAGAATAAAGTTGTTCATATATATATATATATATATATATATATATATATCATAAACCACTGTGCCCTGCAGGCAGAAGAGAGATAAAAATAAAATAAAGCACTTGATGAAATTCTTCCCCAAGTAACAGACTTATGAGAAATAAAGTTGAACTTTGATTTCAAATCACGCCAAACAAATTACCCGCCACCAAAGGCGAGTGTGCAGCTTTATCTGTGGGAAGGCAAACAGGGCTCTGAGAGGTCTGTCTGGAACACAACTCCTTCCTTCGCCCCTTTGTTGGGTTCCGGTATAAAGTCATCAGCCCTAACCCAGCCCATGAGCCTGCTGTGCGTCATAAAGAACTTGAGCAGAGGGGAGCACGGAAGATCACGTGGGAGCCAGCCATCACTGATGCCGGGCGCCATGGAGAACTGATTGCAGGCAAGGACACTGTGTTAGCATTGTCACCGACAGGCCAAAAGATAGAGAAACAGTAGGAGAAAAACAAAGGAGGGGTAACAATGCTTGACAAGAAATGTACTCATTACCTTACTCATATAACTGTAACCCCTCTGTACAGCATCTTTACAATAAAATGAAATTTGAGGGGGGGGAGGGAGAGAAAGAGAAATAGTCCAATGGTAACCCATAAAGGCATCTGACCCATTCTGGAGATCCACAAGGGTACTCTGAGATGCTGGCTTATCTCTATAAAGACTGCCATAAATGATCCAAGTGTGGCAGTACACACCTGTAATCCCAGCAACTCACCAGGCTGAGGCAGGAGGATTGAAAGTTCAAAGCCATAGTGGGCTACATGTGGAGACCTTGTATCACACTTCCTATTCGCCCCCCTCCAAGAGAGATAACATTGTAAAAACATGGTCAATATTTGTGATTCACCTTTCAGAGGAGGGGGAAATGCTCGAAATAATCATATGTGCATTTGCACACATATGTACTTTACTACATGTATAAAGTTATACACGTATATTAGCATACAGATGTACATAAGTGGAACAGAATCTCATACGTTGTTGGCATATGTCCTGTATTCATCTCTCTTTTTCTCTCATACAAACCAACTATCTCTTTAAAATGCAATCGATATTTAGTAAGTGGATTCAATTTGCAGAAGATTCCTGTGGGCAGTGAAGAATGTTAAAGGTCTCTGTAGATTGGGAGAATATCACCTTTCTTCTGTATATAATCTTTGATGTTTGATCTTTGGGGAACAATTACATTTATATTTTTAAAGAAAGGAAAAGGGGAAAAAAAGAACCCCAGCAAACTATCGACCTTAGGAGGAAAACACTGAAATATGTTATAATAGCATTCTTTATTGCTTTACAACATATTTTTTTAAAAACGAAAACAAAACAATGGTAAATGAAACATAAAGCAAAGTCCTTGTCTTCTCTCTCTTTCTCTACAGTCTCAGGGCTCCAGAGAAATCTCCTGCTAATAGCTCAGAAGATATCCTCAAGGAAACATTTCAAATTAAATTTTAAAAGATCAGTTTTATTTATTTTATTTTTTTTCTGAGATAGGCCCTCACTAGGTACATAAGCCCATGCTGATTTCTGATTCCAGATCCTCCTCAAACCTCAGCCTCCCAAGTGCAAAATTATCTGTTGAAGTTCCAAGTAGATTAGGCCCTGGGAATCCTTCGCCCTGTAGCACAGAGGGTTGGGGAGTAAGGAGAACACAGTGATTCCATTTTCTTTGCCCCAAGCCCAAGACACTGCATTGTTACTTAACAGTCAAACTCTGAACTCAGAGAGACCAACACACCAGTGAACTTCCCTGCTGTGTTCTACCCTGACACACACACACAGGCAATGGCTCATACTCTATCACAGCCCCCAATGCTGGGAATGGCATCAGCCAAAGGCGAGAGATAGGAAATGAGTTAACCAGCTATGGAAATACCAGAGCCAAGAAAGAACTTGGAGCATTTCACAAAGCTTACTTCCAGCCTGAAACTCTGCCATGGACGAGCTTATCACTGACTGGGAGACACTCAAAGAAGAAAACTCCCAGGGATTTAATTCATCAATTATTATAAAAGACCCCATGCATGCTCATACGTGCCTTCAGTGGTCATTTCTCTTTAAAAAGACTGGAGTAAAACAAGTTTGGATAATAATTTCACAAGAATCCTTCATTTTCTAAATGAATTTAACACATCCCCCCCTCAGAGAGATGTAGAATAGCACTGACACTCTTTTAAACAGATCTTTACTTTGCTCACCTTGATAATATTTTTGTACCCAACAGCATTTTATTCTGAGTATAAACCTTAGTCCCCACATACTTTTTAGCAATAATGAGATTGTAGGTGTTTACTCTGTACTCTGTAGAGAAAGCAAAAAGAACAGATCAGCCTACATAACTAAAGAAAAGAAATCCACTAGCTCTCTTGTAATATTCTTTCTCACTTTCTCTATTTCCAGTTATATCCAGTTCTGGAGCGTTAGTCCTGTAGAAGAGATCAGTATTGCCACAAAGCCCACGCTGTTGATCATTGGTTGTCACCCCAATGAGAACAATTTGGAGATGGGTTTCAAATAAAACACTGAAACTAGTTTAAACCAAAAAGGGAATGTGTTGGTTTATATAAAAGAAAAACTATCCTAAAGATGCACCTGGATTTGGGTAGGGTTCAATGCAGGAATCTGACAACTCAGTCTTGCTCTCTGAGCTTTCCAAACACCAACCATATTCTCTGCCTCAGGGAAGCAGAGAAAAATGGACAGTAAATGTCAGGATCCATGTGGACATGGAGTTCCTAAAGGGAACTCTTCAATAAGAGTTCTGAGACTGAATCTCACTGGAGGGAACTTAGGTCACCTGATCAACTCCTAGCCAATGGCGATGGATGGAATATAGAGTTATGCTAAAGAGCCAAGCTGATGCTACAGACCCAGTTTTATAGCTAGGTAAGATGTCAACCCCTTTCCTCTCCACCCTTCTTGTCCCCACTCCCAGACACATGGGGAGAAGGGGAAGGGATGGGGCCTTGAGGAAAATGCAGCTGTGTAGCCCAAGGAAGAGGAAATGGGCAATGGGTAGCTGTGGGCCATGGTTGTGCTTTGAACACGTCCTCATCATCTCATTGTGAACAGGAGCAGAAGATGGTGGCCTGTGAGTTCACGGAGGTCCATTTGTATGGAATAGCCTGCGAGATCTGCCCAACAACACGCAGAATTGACTTTAGAACTGTTCCTCAACAAGGACCATTACTGACCACACAGGGCCACTGTTTAATTTCAGAGCAATTGAAACAAGGGCAAATGTGAAGTTCAGTTTCCAGGCAGTTGAAATGCCCAGTCATTCGTTGTGGTGAGCAGGTACTTTATTAGATGATAATGACTCAGAAATTTCTTCTAGAATGCACTGTTCTAGAATCTTTGCTTCTCCACCCAAAAATTTTCAATGGCAGGGGGTGGGGGGGGTGGGGGACATTTAAAGATGTTAGCAAAAGCTCCATGGGCTTTTTTTTAATCCTAATGAAAAAAGCCTACAAATGCTCCAGTTGGAAAAGTTACTTTTTCCTCTAGACCTTAAAACAAGGAATGAAAAAGGAGAGTTCTTCCTCTCCTTGTCAGAAAGAGACAACAAGCATAAATAAAAGCAAAGACAATGCAAGGAGAGCTAAATCAAATTCTGCCTGGATGGAAAGGTTCTTATTTCTTTTTTTTTTTTTTTTGCTTTTTTTTGCCACATTCACAGTTTTTGCAATAATGAGGGCTGCCCATGGACTTCTGCTAAGCAAGGTTTACGTCATGTTTTATTTCCAGTGGGTGACAGAATGAACTGAAGCGGCGGGTCACGTTGAGTGGAGGTGTGCATTATCCAGGGAACCAGACTCAAACTCTGGGCCTCTGTGATCTGGCCTCGGTCCATCTCCGCAGTATTCATCCTCTCCTCCCCAGGCCAGTCTCGGAGCCTCGCACAGGTGAGATGTTTAGCTTCAGTGGTCTCCACACCTGCTTTCTACAGTCTAGAACACACCTCTACCTACATGCCTCCTCTCATCCCTGTGGGTTTTGCCTGAATTTCCCAACACCAGAACATAGTCTTCCCTCTCTCTCTCTCTCTCTCTCTCTCTCTCTCACACACACACATACACACACACACACACACACACACAATATCCTACACATTTGTTCATAATACAGTCTCTCATCTGTTTATTCCAATATAAGCTAATGAAAAAGAGGGAGGGAAGGAGGGAGGGAGGGAGGGAGGGAGGGTGGAAGCTAGAGAGAACCCTGTGGTTATTCTCACCATGCTGGTGCATCTGGCCTGCCAGAAACAGAACTGCAAACAGCCACCCATTTTGCTCATGGCCCCAGTACCTGAACACAGCAGAGGATTTGCTGTATTTTTAGGATGTTTTTCCCTCTAGGTTAACCAATTTCCCGAAATTTCTGAGCAGCATGATTTGTGCAACAAAACCAGTTGAACGTGAGCCCCCTTCAATCCTGCTTAATTTGTGTTACAGTTGTTATTATATTTTAAAAAAAAACATACAATGGGAAAGATGAAGGCATTCAAGAGGGAGATCACGGAGGCACCCAGAGCTGAGGATGACGAGGAGCCCTCACCTCCCCTCCCCCCAGACATGAGGCTGTGGGGTGAGGCGTGGGGGCCAGGTCACCCAAGGATTGCTGATCATGCCTTAATATACCCCTCCTTTACCTTCCTGATGATGGCTGTAAACAAGCTGACAGACTGAGCTTTGCCCAGAGCTCATGAATAATTTGAACGGCGGGATCTAGCCAAACACTCAGCACCGGTTCTGGAATATGTTTGGTGTTCAGCAGTCAAACATAAAAGTGAAATACAGTAGGGCAGAGAGGGAGGGGATACACCTGTACAGTGCTCAACTACCCATCACTCTCCTCTCGCTAGCCAGATAGACAACTCTGATCAACCACTTACTCATCCACGTAATCAGTGAGGATTGGACATTTCCCACGTGATAAACATGGAGCTTTGGGTACACAGAGATCAATAGGACATTTTCTGTTTCTAGTGGGTACGGGGTAGGGCCGGAAGGGGGATTGCTTTGACATTTAAGTAAGACTTCAGGGTGGAGTCCCAGCCCAATGCCGAGTCTCCTCCAACCTCTCTATAGCCTCCATACTGAGTCTGCAGCCTGCCTCCGTGCATACCTGTGCGCAAATAACAACCTCCCTTCCTCTCTTCACCCACCTGCCATTTGGACAGCTCCTACGTGTCAAACCAGTTTCAACTCAGATGTCTTGTTTCTCACAAGTTCTTTGAAGAACCCCCGTTTTCCAGCTACAGGTCAGAAATGCACCCTTCTGCCTGCTCCAATAACAGCTGCCGTAACACCCGCTTTTTATTCTATGATGGCTTGTGCCCCTGACCCTCCTATGCTGGACACATAGGCCAGGGTCCTTGTCTTACTCATTTTTTTGAACCGTTAGCATATAACCCACTATGTAATCAATCACAGGGGACCCCAAAATATCACCTAGGGTAAAAATCTAATGGAAAGCTTTGCAAAATGACATTGGTAGTTTCTTCCAGCTCTTAAGATTTGGGGGATGTGGTAAGTTAGGGTTTCAGTCCTTGGACAAAATGACTGCCAGAACACAGCTTGTAAAGATGCCACACTGGCCAGCCACAAAGTAGAAAAGAACCCCAACCCTTTCATTTTGGTTCTAGAAGGTTAAGAGGCATATAATTCTATTGCCAATGGTATTCCACCCAGTTAAGTACCGTTTACTCATATGTAGCCCGTCAGTGTATTAGTGAGTTCTCTTAAAACTTTTATGGTCTGAGAATAAACATCTGTTCCAGACTGCGGGTCAGTATTTCTCCCGGAGAGCCTCTCTCCTGCTGTGAATTAGGTTTGCTGGGATTTGGTGTATTTGTATGGCATTATTTCATCTCTTCAGACTATAACTCTGGGCAATTTGTATTTGCTACCACCTACATTTTTGCAGAAGTGAAAACAGAGATGAGAAAGCTGAGTTCGGTTTCCCAGGAAACTCAGCTAGCAGGAGCAGAGCAGATGTGGGCATGTGAGGTCCTTTCCCCTCCCACCCTGCCCCGCAGCGCAGCTCAGCATGGGCTGGAGGGAAAGAGCTCCTGGGTGCAGATGGTTGAAAATGAGAAGTCAATGATGAATGATCTTCAATCCAGGAATCTGGTGGTGCACAGGTACAGGAAAGCAGAACAATTCAACTTGCACAGAGGGGCTGGCAGGTGGGTACCATACCATCTAAGAAGGGAATGACAGGGAGAAGAAAATCCACTGCTGTTACTATATTTACAATATGAAAGAGGCCGGGCACTGGTGATTAGATCATGTCTATAATCCTAGCTACTTGGGAGGCTGAGATCTGAGAATTGAGGTTCAAAGCCAGCATGGGTAGGAAAGTCCATGAGACTTTTATCTCCTGTTAACTACCTCAAAGCCAGAAGTGGAGCTGTAGCTCAAGTGGTAGAGGGAAAAGCTCAGGTAGAGCAGAAAAGCTCAGGGACAGTGTCTAGGTGCTGAGTTGAATCCTCAGTACAGATAGACAGACAGACACTCACACATACACACACACACACACACACACACACACACACACACACATTGAGATAGCTTAGCAAATATTAAACCTCAACCTGCTGTGTCAACTTTAAAAAAAAAACATTGTCACATCATAATTGTACATGTTTGTAGGAGTACCATGTGATGTTTTAAAACATGTCTATCTTCTTTAACAATCAAATTAGGGTATTTAGCATATCCAGCCTATCACACATTTATCATTTATTTGTGCTGGGAGCATTCACAGTCTCTTGTAGCTGTTCTGAGAATGTTAGAGACTGGCCAAAGGTTGCCGATCTTCAAAGCCCATCAGTGTAACAGAGAATTTGGGATTTTCCTGTGAGCATCTGAACCTGTCGCCCAGTCTTTCTTTGTCTCCCCTCACCAGCTTTGGCCATCCACTATAGAATATTCTCTGAGATTTTGGAGAGTGATGGTCTCAGATGAAGGCTTAAAAACAAATATGCAAGGACAAATTCTCAGAGAAATCATTCAGCTCTTGGGGCTTATTAAAAGGATTTGAACTCCCCAATTACCCGAGCTTCAGATTTATCGCTCATCCCCCTCCCCCGACTTCTAAGATGAAGTGCAGATCCGCCATTTGCAATTTGGTCAGAGTCATTGTGGAGAACATTTTGAAGGCGCTGTCAGCTCTGGTTTGGCAGATTTTTAATAACAGCCCCCCAACTAATCAATAGATAATTTCATTTGAAAATGTGAAGCTGTAGATGTTCATGCTCTGTCTGCTGTTTTATTACTGGGAAGGATGGCACAGCCAACCTTCCCAATCAAGTCTAAGCTTGGTGGTAGAATGACACAGTTGCTAATGCAACTCAGGGGGCCTAGGCACTGTTGGGGACCCCTCAAATTTTACCTGAGGTGAAAGGTTCTAAGGTCATCTCTGGGTCTTGTTCCAAGTCTTTGGTTTGGCTCTACCAGAACTTCCAAACAGCTTGAGGTCTGGCTCTCTGGACATCCACGTAAGCATATGTATAATGTTAGTTTAGTTTTCTTTTCAATTAAAAGAAATTTACTAAATTGATGGTATATCCTACCCAGGTGCATTTTGAGGCTCAAGGAAATACTGTTGCCTGGTATGGGTTAGGGATATGTCAAAACATGGCCATATTTGTCTTTGAATGATACTTATATTCTTCTAATGTATTCCAAGGCTGGACTCTCGTGTCAATTAATCAGCGCCAAGACTCTGTCTAACATTTTGCTACAAACTGGGTTCAATTGTAATTTGTCAACTCCAGCAACCCGTTGCTATGACAAATAGCTTCGGTCTGGTTAATCTCTTGAACATAATAGCATTCTGCTACTTTGATAGATCTATTATGTCGTGGTTTACATATGCTTTGGGGAAAAATTTTTATTGGGACGTTTTACACTAAATTATCTCTAGTGTATACTAACAAAGCATAGGGGGAGGCTAAGGCTGAAGGGCTGCCAACATCTCCAAGACGTCAACCTGCCTGGGAATGGAAAACTCGCTGGAATCAAGAATATAACTCAGCAAACAAACTGTGCCATTAAAAAAAAAAAATTCATGGATCCTAGTGGGGTGCCAGTGCTCACCCCTGTAATCCTAGCGACTCAGGAAGCTGAGAGCTGAGGACTGCAGCTCAAAACAAATCCTAGGCAGAAAAATCTGGGGAGACGCTTTTCATCTCCAGTCAACCAGCACAGAGAGGGAAGTGGAGACGTGGCTCAACTGGTAGGACATCAGCCTTGAGAGCAAAAAAAAGCCAAGTGAAAGTTTGAGACCCTTAGTTCAAGCTCCAGTTCTCTCTCTCTCTCTCTCTCTCTCTCTCTCTCTCTCTCTCTCTCTCTCTCTCTCACACACACACACACACACACACACACACACACACACATACACACAACTTACTTGGGTTATTTAACTTTCTACACCCTGAGGTTTTCCATTGGTGTACCAAACATGGCAGCTTATGCGGATATTCTAAAAGTGAGATGACTTCTGTGTTCTCCGGCACACTAACAGGCAGATCAAGGAAAGCAGAAGGTGCTAAACCTTCGGTATCACTGTAGTTGCTTAATAGCCTACATGAGAATGCACACATGGTACATTTTGGGTAATCCTTGCAAAGTTTATTGGACGAATGCCAAAGTAAATAAATAAAATCTTGCCGCCGCTGGAGGTGGATGTCCCATGTGGGGGGAGGGGTTCTTTGCGGGGGGGGGACCCCACTGTATACTGGTATCCTGATAGGCTTGCGTGGGGACATTTTTTATTTGGTGGGGACTTTTTTCTCTCCACTTTAGCTCACAAGTCGAAGCCAGCTGTAAATTATCGCTCTGGGTCTCAACACCCAGGATGCTTCGACAGGAGGAAAGTGCACCAGCTGCAGTTTTCAGCCATACATCCTCGAAAAGTCAATTTCACCTCTGGCAGCTTTGAAAGAATCCAGATTACTTTAAGTATAATAGCTCTGAATAAGGGCAGTAGATAAAAGAGGAGGAAAAGAAAGAAGCTCAAAGCAGAGAGGGTGACAAGGAGTTGTTGGGGTTTTTATTTAAATAATACGAAAAGTAATAACAGGAGAAAAGCATTCTCTAGTATTATATTAAGAGCAGAGCGATTAAAAGTTGCTTTTCTTTTAAGTTTTAATTCCTTCCAGTAAAAAGGAGCCGTACTCCATGATAAAAAATTGAAACAACACAAAAAAAAATACCATGCTGACTTAGAAATAAATGAAACATCAAAACGGTGGTAAATATTTAAGGTGCTCTGACAGGTTATCTTGGCATTAAAACATTCTATTTCTTACTTCTTTCTTCCTCCTCTCCTCTCCTCCCCTCTCTTCCTCTCCTTTTCCCTCTTCCCTTCCCTCTCTTTGCTCTTTCCCAAAATACTCCTAAACATAAAAGCATGGTCCTCAAATAGTAAATAATATACAACCAATCATGAAAGGTCATGGAGACCAACAAACACAGAGACTCTTGTTTAGTGGGAATTAATGTTGGGAAGGAAGAATGAGAGGGCACAGATATTTGCTTTACTTTTTCTTGCCCCCCCCCAAGAAAAAAGAAAAGACTGGAAGTGGAGGTGTGGTTCAAGTGGAAAAATTCCAGCCTTGAGCGAAAAAAAGCTAAGCAAGGGCACAAGGCCCAGAGTTCAAGCCCCGGCACTAGCACTAAAAGTAGAAAATACCCAAAACGAAAATCCAGCAAAGACTGAAATTGTAGATGAACCACAAAGACTTCAGACACGGAATCCTCAACTATAGCTTTGTGAGGAAAAAAAAAAAACAACAACAAAAAACTCCCAGGATGATTTTACCTCCATGAATAAACATAACTCCCATTTGTACAAACTTTTCTTTCCAGAAGATAATTAGAACCGATACCGTTTATGCAATTTGGATGAGGTCTATTGAGTGAGGATGAGTCCGCAACACATTCCTGCAAATTGATCACAACAAACCAGGCGAACCTTCTGATGTAAAACCAGCCTGGGGACCCCTGCGTGGCTGGGGCTGCCTGACCGCTGTGTTTCCTGATCAATCTCTATTCCACAGAACATGCTGTATTCATACCAAGGGAGACGATGCCTCTTCACACCTTGCAGAGTATTTAGGGGGAATTGTGGGTATTGGCTTTTAGTATTAATATTCCAAAGGGTGGTAGGGATGCTCTATACAAAGCATCAAGAAGACAAGCAAGGCAGTGGAAAGCATTCTAAACTGACACCCAGCTTCACAAGAAAGGCGACTCTCTTCTCCTTCAGTAATTAAGCATTCACACTAGTAAACAGCTTTTGCAGAACGATTTTATGACAAATGACCAAGAACATATCAACTATAAAACTCAGCTTGGCAAAAAGAAAGGAAGAAAGAAAGGAAGGAAGGAAGGAAGGAAGAAAGAAAGAAAGAAAGAAAGAAAGAAAGAAAGAAAGAAAGAAAGAAAGAAAGAAAGAAAGAAAGGGGGAGAGAAAGAAAGAAAGGGGGAGAGAAAGAAAGAAAGGGAGAGGAAGGAAGGAAGGAAGAAAGGAAGGAAGGAAGGAAGGAAGGAAGGAAGGAAGGAAGGAAGGAAGGAAGGAAGGAAGGAAAAGCAAAGCAAAGAAAAATCCCTGAAGCCCAGGAATCTTAATCAATGTAGATCAGTAGCAGCAGTCTCTTACTTGGAGTGATATAAATCCAAGGAGGCCTGAAAGATGCTCCACTCACTTTGACACAAGAAACGAGAGAGGAGGAGGAGGAGGGAGAGGAAAGGAGGAAGGGGAGGAGGGCAAGACAGGCTCAGAGCGGGCAAAGAGAAATGAAGGAAGATGAGAAACGCATGCCCTTTCATGCTTTTGAGCTGTGCTTCTTCTTAGACATGCAAACCAAGAGAGCAAACCATACTGGCGCTGTAAAGACAGACAGAACAAAAGTGCCAAGAAGAGACACAGACCGAGGGACCAGCGTTCATGGATGCCAGCTCTCGGTAGGAGGACCTGGCTGGAATGTAATCCTGAGCGCTTCCCTGCATATAGACAGGAAATTGTGGAGTCATCCACAAATGTGAATTTTCTATCTAGGAGATGGCCAACAATATCATTATATGTTTCCAATATTTCATGGTGGCGTTTTTCACACACACAACAAAGTAGATATCACAGCAAACCCTAACGATTCCTTTCTGAGTATCTAGTAGCATTTTCATCTTGTGGTAAAAATAATCCATTTCCTTTTGCAATATGGCTGCATCTTAACTGACATAGAAAACCATAAAAAAATTGTACATGCCAATTGTACATTCCCCAGATGACCATTTGACATGTGTATTGACTGTGAGGTGATTCAATCCAGTGGAACATACCTAGATCCTCAAACACTTAGCTCTTCTCTGTAGAAGAATGGTTAAACTTCCTTCTTCTAGACTTCTAATAGATGTAAGATATTATCATGAGGCACAATAACCCTACCAGGCAAGACTATACCCAAACTTCTTAACTCGCTCCAACCAGAACTCAGTGTTTGCTGACTACCCTTTCCCACCCTTCCCTTCCGGAAATCTCCATTCTTCCCTCTGCTCCCATGCAGTTTCCTATCCTAGATTCTGTATATCCATGAGATCGGGTGGTACTTGTCTTTAGGCAGATATTTCATGACATGTTAAGAGGATGGTCTTCTGTTCCTTCGGTGCTGTTGTTTTTATTCTATTTACTTTGTTCCAGATCTTTCTACCTGCCATCCTTCTATCCGCCCACCGGCCCGTCTCATTTCTGACTCACTCCAAAGTAGTATTCCTGGATCAATACAAGGCCCTTATAGGTACATCTGCCTGCACCTTATCTCAGATCCAGTCTTTCTATTTCTGACGTTACGCCTTCCGAATATTTCAATGTGGTCACCAGTTAAAATGGAATTCGCAGAAATTCCCAAGTAGAATATACACATGTTGCTTAATGTGCCTTTTCTTCCTTCCTCAAAAAAAATGAAATTGTCATGTATCTATGATCTAACAATACACTGCCAACAGGGAGGTGGAGATCCTGTGTGTGAGTGGGAGAACACTATAAATTAGTGAGCAGCTGGTAGAAAAGGCAGAGAACCTTCTGATGGGGGAAAAGAGGGAGAACAGGAGTAGAAAGAATTACACCTCTTCACAGAACAAGAGGGTGAAAGTCAGGAAACCACTAGAAAGGAAGAGAGGCGGGCACATCCAAAATCAAGAGAGAGGCTCTGTTTGCATGAAACTTACATGGTTCTGCTACGATCCTACCAGAATCCTCAGAGAGAGCAATGCAGAGGACATTAGGGTGATGCACTGAAAGACACTAAAGAAATTCCCAGAGCCTGAGTCGACAGCTATCACCTCACCCTTCAGACAAGAGCTGATTGACTCTTAAAGAAGGACAAACGAGAAAGAACTCAGTCCCCAGCCAAGAAAATGGCCTAGCTCTGGAGGGCACCATCTTGGATCTCTAAACCCTACATACTCCAGAGCCGTGGCCCCTTCCTTTCTCTAGGACTGACTGCTGGGTCCCCCTTCTCTCCTTTTGTCAGATGAGCAGCGGCATGCGTTTTAGTCTGAGCTCGTTCCATTTCATCCAATAACGTCAAAGTGATTGGAGGCCTGGCGCGCATCCAGGTTTCATTTCAATCTATCATCTCAATGTTATAAATGACAAATCAATATTCTTAATACCTTTTCCATCCTAACGTTTGTGGATGGACCAGAGCCAGCACACCCTGTTAGAAATAGGCAGATTGTTCAGGCTACCAACTCGGATCATAATAGAATGCAAAACATACATTTTGTGGTAGATGTAGGCAGTGGTTCACCCCAGTGGACGGACGCTCAGTAGGAGACGGGGAAATTAACACCACTCTGACATAGAAAGTGGTGTTAACTTGTTACTCAGTTGCTTATTCCAGCTGGGATGCTATTAAAGTGCTGCATCGGAGGGCAAGGACATAAAATCTCAATTAAAAATATTGTTTGTTAAAACCTGGACTCACGCTGGCACCGCAGAAATTACATATAAACCAGCAGCACAGCCCCTACCTAAAAAATTCAATTATGGAAGCCCAAGATTGTAGCTGTCCTTAGACAGCCACAATAATATGAAAATAATAACAAGTAGGTTAACCATAATCACCTATTCTTCACAAGATCATGGGGGCAGTAAGCAGTGCAGGTTCAACACCCAGAATTGTCGCTCCTGGCTTTATTGGCTCATACATTTTAAGTAGCAGGCTGATAATAACCAAGAGACTAAAGAAATAAAGCATGATTATTGGCTTTCTTTGACATGTGGTGCATTTCCAGACAAGTAAAGTTCAAAACTTCCGGATCAGATATGCAGAAATATGACTATGCTTTTGTTCCCTTCGGGGTGCTTTTCCAAAACCAGTTTCTCCATAACCATTCCACTTAAGAAAAGGAGGCAGAGAATAGTTGCTGTGAGATGGGGGTCTCAGGGAGAAGGTCGGGATGCTCTGCTACAAATGGATAAAACTTTCAACGGCTGGCGGGACCTACTTTTTCCTTCAAGGACCTTCCAAGTGAGTCTGTTCTCTTGGCTTCTCTGCTTAGTCCATCCTCCTCCTCTGGGCTCAAATGTGGGATCTCATGTCCGTGTGTCCTTAGACAACCGGACACCAGACATTTCACAGCCAGTAAACATGACATCAGAAATGGGCGCTCTCACATTCCAATACTCTCCCATCACCCCACTTGTATTTTCTGAATAAAACACATGTGATTCACGTTGAAAGCAGCTAAGAGACCCAGCTTTGTTTTCTCGTTCTAACCCAGTCCCTACCTTCCCCCACTTGACTCATCCCATCTATTTGTTTTTACCTTCATTCTTTGCCACCTTCAGGACCTTTACCCAACTGGTTTCCTTTTCTAGAATATTCTCTCCTCCAGGTAGCCAGCTGGTACCTTCACGTTTCCTACATCTCCTGAAATGGTTCCCTTCCCACCGCCCTGTCCACCTCCTTTGTTAAGTCAGCCCCTCAATTTTCGTGTGGCACATTTGTCTCCTCTTGGGCGTTCTTCCATAATGTTTACACGTTCTGTCTCTCATTTCAACCCTTGAAGCAATGAACGGTGAGGATCCGTCTCTCTTCTATACCTCTCCTGTCCCCAGCTGCAGACAGAATTCCAGAGATGGGCATACTTTGTCCTTCAAGGTCACCAGTTTATTGCAATACCCTTGCTTCCCTGATGAACGACTGCCAACATCACACCCAGAAACACATCTGCAGGAATCCCACAGTGGAAGGGAAACATCACTCCCACACGACGGGAACATGAATGACCTCCCAGACAATCTGACTTCAGGCCAGCTCCTATTTTGAGCCCCACAGCAATTAAGTGTTTAAATCTCAGAAAACCACATCCATATCCAAGCTCCTCTCTCTGACACGGTATTGAAATAAACAGCAACAACGACGACAACAAAAAATAAGTGCCGCGAGGCTCTGAGAATTCTTCAGTATGGATGACTTCACAGCTATCGATAAATACACCTTCCACCAAGGCCCTCTGGCAGAGCCCGTGATTCAATAGGTTTTGTGATTTTTCTTCTTCTCCTCCTGGAACACGTCCTACTTTAGGATCAATGCAAATACAACAGTTGCCATCCTGACAGGAAACAGGAGGATCGTAACCCTAGCCACCTTGCAAGCCTCCGGGGAACGGCTCCATCAATCCCGAAGATGCCCTCCCAACTTGGCTGTAAGAGAAAAATTCACAACAGTGCAAGAGCACCTTCTTTTCAGTTGTGCATCCCCCAGTCCCTGACACCTGTGTGAGACAGGTACCTTGGACCTTATTATATTTGGGGAGAGAGGAAGGAAGGAGGGGAAAATAGAAAGGAAGAGAGAGAGAGAGTGTGTGTGTGTGTGTGTGTGTCTTTCAGAAATGTGCTCCCTGGACTAAAAGTCCAGACAAGGAGCAAGAAGAAATGAAAATATTCTCAACTGCCGTGCTCATGGATTCTAAGCACAAGAATACCCCAGGGGGTGTCGGTCCCTGACCCCCTGACCTGGTCATGAGGAAAGATGCAGTTTTGCAAGTATGGAAGGAGCTCAGAAATGGGGTGGTCGCCCACGAGGGGGTGGCTCAGACTCCTTGAGAACTTCAGAGCACTGGCCTGTATGCCGCAAGACAACCAAGTTCCACCTCCCAGGATGCGTTTGAGGGTGAGCTACCCAGGTAAGCATGGCTAGCGGAGCTTGGCGTCTGCTGAGCACTTCCTGGGAGAGAAGACCAGTGCTCGCGTCCTGAGAGCCGACTCTGAGGGGAGCCTCGCGCGGCACCCTCCTCTTCTCCCCGTGGATAGGGCTGCAGGCAGGATGGACATGCTCCAACCGGGGGGTGGGGGGTGCAAACTCATGTCAGAAGAGAGTGATGATTTGCCCAATCAAGAGCTGATGTCAAATACCTTGAAGGCTCAGACCTGAATCCAGATCCAGGGAAGCCCACAATCTATGTGTTCCATCAAACCCCACAGGATCTCTCCTGGAGTTTCTCAGTAAAGGCTGACTGTCCAACCCACTGTGGACAGAGACACAATCTGTGAACAGAGACGGATCTGCTCCTCCTGCCAACCTCTCCCGTGACTGTCCACTCTCCTCCAAATGGTTTATGTTTCTTAGAGAATCAGGAACTCCACACACTCAGGCTCTTCACCCACAGGAGGAAAATCTTACTGGAGAAAGGATGAGGAGTAAAGGTCTGGCAGTTCTGTGTACATTGACAACGAGTTCCCAGCCTGTACACTCTGAGGCATCTGAATATATAAATATAAATACACACACATGCACACATATAAATAGATGGGGAAGCAGAGGAAGAGAAGGTAGAGGATGAGGGGAGGGTCTGGAAGGGGAGAGAAGAGAAAATGTAAAGAGAAGAGGGAAAGAGACATGAAAGGAGAGGCAGGGAGAGGAAGAAAAAGAGAGGGGAGAGGAGGGGCGGAGAGGAGAGGAGAGCTGGATCTATATATCTCTGCCATTTATGCCCAGCATGGTACAACACTCGTAATGGCACTCAATTAAATTTGCATTTATTGCATAATTGAAATGCTAGTAGATCACATCAACACAACCTCAGGGGGGAAAAAACTGATCCCACCAGATAATAATTATATACACGAGTGTAGTTAATACCAAAAAAATTAAAGTATCAGTAAGATGGTACAATAAAAACGGTATCATCACTGGTGGAGAAGGGGGGAAAATGCATCAAATCACAAAAGCTAAGTCAAGTACAAGACACGTGTTTTAAAAGGAAAGGGACTCAGAAAACACAACCGGGTGGCCATGGTGCCAAAGCTGACCAAAGTTTACACGCTTCTTCAGCTCCACGGCTGGAAGGCCATCGGGTAGGGACTGCCAGGGGACGCTACTCTGAGAAGCAGGCGAGAGTTGATTGCTTCCTGGTCAGACAAGGAATTATTTGCACACGTTGGGTGTTTATGAGGTAGACATCAGCCCGGAAGTCATCATCAACGTGTGCAAGAGAGGAAAGAGTCTGGGGGTAAGCAGGGTACAACGATTTTTTTTGTTGTTGCAGTTTTCACCAGAGACCATGTCTGAGACTTTTAAAGAGAAAAATGCCACCAAAGGTACCAACTTTTCCCACAGCAAACCACAAGAGTTAACACACTCCCTTCCATATTCTAGGTGCAAACATAGGACAGCCGTTACACACCGCACAGACGTAACTGGAGACATAGAGACCTTCTCCTGTGGTGTGAGAGGTCCTGAGAAATCCAACAGAACACAGGCAAGGACAGGCATCTCCAAAACCCATGGAGACAGAATCCCCGCGTGTGGCAGAGTAACCACTGGAGCAGGTAGGATTGAGTTCACACCCAAGGGAGACACCTGCTGAGCTCTCCCAGAATACTTCAAGAAGGAAGCTGGGAGAGAGGGTTCTCGTGAGCTAGGCCTCAATCCTGAAGGTGATGTAGTATGCTCTCCCTCCTCGTCTTGTTTGGAGGTTTTCAAAATTAGCATTCACCAATCAAGTAAGGAGAGGGGGTCTCAAGGCGATTCTTCTCATATATACCTATATGGTAAGTTCATGACATACCCCTGTCTGGATCTCAATGCTTACATTTGCTAAAGCTTCTGGATGGCCTAGATCCTAGGCTAAGTCTACAGTAGCAAAGAGCGTGTGTTCTGTGCTAGCAGTAAAGTTCTATAAATGTTGATGAAAGCCCATGGACGGATGATCTTTTTCAATTCCTTCCTGTCCTGCCTGTTATCCAACCTGATTCTTCTATCAATTGTTGAGAGATAGGTGGCTGAATCTACCATTACAATGGTGCATGGGTATACATACATACATACATTTATTTATATATACACACACACACACACACATATATATATATATATGTATATTTCTGTTCAAACTAATTTCTGCTGCACGGATTTTGCATCTCTTTCATTTGGTACAAGCGAGCTGGAACCAGATTAGCATTCTTCAATTTTCTTTTTTAGATTTAAAACACTTAAAAAATTATTATGTTTAAGTAGTTGAACGAAGGAGTTTTGATTCAACATCTCCATTGATGAGCACAATGCACCTTTTCATAATAATTCATAGATGCTAACAAGGCGCTTTCTTTCCTGTGGAATTTAGAGGAACACCTGCTCCTTGTATTTGTAGCAGAAAACCCACAAAGCTAATGTTTGTGCTACTGTGTCTTCACTTAATTGTGGTTTTTTTTTTCTGGTGTCTAATAATGCCAGTAGGAGTTACATCTTCACTTTTTCCAGCTGTCTTGTCTTTCCCAAATCCTTACATCAGTGAGGCCACCCCGCTAGGGAGCAGAACGCAGACCGAAGCCTACCACAATGTGGGTTGGGCTGTACACAGTGGCACGTGCGCCCAGCCCAGCAGGACAATGAGGGACATGGCTGGTCTTCCCACTTCCA
The DNA here is from genome assembly GCF_000151885.1 of Dipodomys ordii. Taxonomy (NCBI): domain Eukaryota; kingdom Metazoa; phylum Chordata; class Mammalia; order Rodentia; family Heteromyidae; genus Dipodomys; species Dipodomys ordii. The sequence goes on from NW_012267230.1 coordinate 12,688,893, forward strand.
AACCTTTGAATCCTATTTTAGTACTGTGAGGCGCGCTTACACATCAACTACCAGAATTTTTTTTTTTTGGCTAGGCTTTTCCTGCTAATTTAAACAATGTGATAACCTCGGTTACTCCTTTGCTTTAAAAAAAAAAGAGAGAAATATTAATGAATAAAGGACAAGGGAAATTGCCACTGATGTTTTGAAAGGAAAGATACAAGATAAAATATTATATATATATATGTATATATATATATATATTCTAGCCAAATACCATCACCTCAGTCTCTGCTTGAGCTGTCCACATGATTCTCATGAATAATCTCTGTAACTTTGTCTCTATAATTTCTTCTATTATAAACTATGTATAGGTAGGGGCCATCTGACATATCCATGATTCCTCAGTGTCTAACACACATACTCATGCTAATCTCTATTGTTTAAGTGAAGCGTCATCTTTTCAGACCCACCCCACATCAGAGAGAAGAGGTGAACACCAGGCACGGAGTCAGCACCCTACCAATGCCTCAGCCTCTGCAGGCATCACTAGCTGATCACCACACCACCGCTCTATGCTCAGAATCCCTTGTGCTTCAGACTTTCCCTTCTTCCATTGTAACCAGCATCTGAATTCCACAGGTAGAGGTAAAAATATCCTCCCAGGTGGCCTGGAGGGAAGCAGAAGGAATCCACAGGCTCCCCCTTCTGGATGGATGGTCCATCAACCACATGAACACAAACTGTATTTGCCCATTCCACAGCTTCTAGAAGGGGTCCAACCTTGCACAGGTCTGAAAATGTTTACAGAGCCAAGCCGATCCTCTTTTCCAATCAAGTCCCTCTACCCAGGAGCCCAGCTACAGAAGTAATCGCATTCCACGCACTAAAAGCGTAGGGAATATAAACAAAAAGTGAATTATTCCTCAACCATCTGCCTATGCCAAGGAGTCACTGGAGGAGGGACTGCGAATTACGTAATGAATGTCCCAGTTCCAGAACACGTTCCTCTCTGCATTCTCTACCCCAGGCTGGCTCCCCTCATCCCACCAATCTTAGGGCAAGAAATAAATAGCACACTTCTGCTGGTATTCTGTGTTCTCGTAGGAGCGGCTCTCTCCGAAGACTTTAGGAGAGGTATTTGATGAAGAGGTATCTATTTATCTACAACTTTCAAATCTCTCCTTTCAAAACTTAAAAAAATATATATATTTTAAGAACTTTTAATGGTAGGATCCATTTCCCTGATTGACAGCACTGAGTAGGAGCAAGATCAACCCACTAGTGAGTGGCTGAGTATAAACCAGAAGCGAGATTAGTTTAATTCCCAAACTCACATTCTTTCCATTAAACCATTCTCGTGCGCTACAATAAGCTGCTTGTTTTCTTCTTTTAAAAGAAAAATACCCTAATAGCATCAAAAACTATTGAGAAGTGATCATCACTTCACTGCTGTGTCTGTTTGATTATATGCATCTAGGTTTTCAGTTGTTATTGTTGATTTTGTCAGTCGTGGGGCTTGAACTCAGGGCCTAGGTACTGTCCCAGAGCTCTTTTGCTCAAGATTGGAGCTCTACCACTTTGAGCCACAGCTTCACTTCTAGTTTTCTGGTGGTTCATTGGAGATAAGAGTCTCACTGACCTTCTTGCCTGGACTGACATTGAATTGTGGTATTCAGACCTCAGCCTCCTGAGTAGCTAGGATGGCAGGCGTGAGCCACAGGTGCCCGGTGCATATTGTTTTTTGTAACCAGTATGTGCCATTTATTGTAATAAGGTGTAGCTTACAGGGGATGGGGGGAGGGCAGATAAACAGAGGAACTGAAGTCGAGTGCCACACACACACAGCAATCCCTCCTCCTTTCCAGGGAAGATCTTTATAGAGACACAAGAAGCGATTATGGAAGACAGCACAACCGATGACCCATTCCTCCCACTGACTGGACCCAACTCCTATAGCTGGGCCACTTCCCCTGTGGGGGAATCTGACCTAGGTAACTGAGCTCCCTGTATGAAGGCCACATCGAGAATGGTGAGGGCAGACAGGATGCCCTCCATCTCAAGGTGCATCACTACGTGAGATGAAGGCTGACTTGCCAGCCTTCCCTGTGGTAGAGCTGTGAGGGTCAATGATGAGCAATCTCACGTATTCCATAGTCAGCCTGGAAGATGCCTTTTCTCCCCTCTGAACAAAGCAAATACAGGCCTTCCCCTGCCCAGTGATTCACAAAGGGCGTTGAGAGATGTTGGCTGAGAGGTGAAAGGAAGGGTCAGACTTCACACAAAGGCTGAGCTGTACGGAGGGAGCCCAGATCACCAGCACATGAAACATCCAAATAAAGGCGTTGAACTGTGTGATTCCAGCCAAAGCCTGGACAACTCCAGCAATAAGGTTTGAACTTTGCACTCAAGGGGGTGAAGTTCTCTAAAATGACAATAACAAGAAAACATAAGCATCGATGTTGACCCAAAGCAACCATTGTGCCCTACCAACTTGTCAAAGACTTTGTCTTTTTCTTCTTTATTTTTTGTGCCAATTTTTCTAGAGTTTGAACTCAGAGCCTAGGCCCTGTCCCTGAGCTTCTTCGTGTTGTTCAAGGTACTACCACTTGAGCCGTAACTCTACTTTGGGCTTTTTGGTAGTCTGTTGGAGATAAGAGTCTCATGGATTTTCCTGCCTGGGCTGGCTTCAAACTGAGATGCTCAGATCTCAGCCATCTGAGTAGCTAGGATTACATGCGTGAGCCACCGACCCCCACCCCCTTCCTCAAGGCTAGCATTCTACCACTTGAGTCACAACTCCACTTCCAGCAATTGGTAGTTTATTGGAGGTAAGAGGCTCATAGATTTTCCTCCCTGGTCTGGCTTTGAACTACAATCCTCAGATCTCAGCCTCCAGAGTAGTTAGGATGGCAGGCGTGAGGCCCTGGCGCCCTGCTTTGTCTCCATAGCTTCCCTTTCTGATAGATGAAGATGCTTTTCATGCACCACACTAACAGTCAGAGAGAACAATAACAATACCCATATATCCCGGCCACGAATCAGGTCTGGACTAGACACACATCCACCTGACCAGCCACAAGCCTAAGGGACAGATGGGGAAACCCCAGCTCTATCGGGCACCGGAACCCAGGCTTTGAACCACCGCGAGCTGCAGTCATTATTTATATTTGCTGCATATTAATTATTAAATGGCTCGTTACAAAAATATTGACTAGCTTGACCTAGCAAATTCTCTTGCTGCCCTTATAAAGCCCATAATGAAGCTTTTTGTATTTAATTTCCAGGAAGGCTGGGGGCTTTGCGTGTGTGCTGCGGCTGGCGGAGACAGCCCTGGCTGTGACACCGGGCAGGCGCTCAGACAAGCCCAGCTCCTAGCCAGAGCGCCGTGTGGGTGCTTCAGCCACATTCCCACCTCCATCGCAGGGCAGGACAGATTTCAAAGATGGGTATTTGCCAGGGCTCTGCCATCCGCTAATAGGCTTATAGTTCCAAAGCACTTTGTAATAACAGAGAAGAGAGAAGAGGCGGAGGCAGCTCATTACTTGGATTTTCATACTGTTTGAATGCGGCTTCTATCCATGTGTTCCCTTTTCTAGTCATCTGTTATGTAAAAGGGAGCACTAGATATTGACATTTCTAAAAATTGGTATTGTAAAAGAGCATGGATTCAAACTCTGTGTGTGTGTGTGTGTGTGTGTGTGTGTGTGTGTGTCTCTCTCTCGGGACTTGAACTCAGGGCCTGGACCCTATTCCCTGAGCTTTTTTTGCTCAAAGCTAGCACTCTACCACTTGAACCGCAGCTATACTTCAGCTATGTGGTGGTTCATTGGAGATAAGAGTCTTAGGGACTTTGCTGCCCGGGCTGGCTTCAAACTGTGATCCTCAGATCTCAGCTTCCTGAGTAGCTAGGATCATAGGCCTTGAGCCACTGGTGCCTGGATCCTAATCAATTTCTTTTTTAATGCCAACACATCACAAAACTGAGATCAGGAGGAGTAGCTCGGACAAAAAAGTCTGCCAGGTGCTGTCTCCACAGGAAAGCCTGAGCGCTGATCCCCTCGGTTACACTTGGCAGTGTAAAATAGAAAGATGATGGTCTAGATAAATACAGGGCAAACTTGAGACTCTATCTCAAAACAAATCAGCCAAAGGGCTAGAAGAACAAATGGCCCAAGTAGTGCAGCACCTGCCTGGTAAGTGTGAAACCCTGGGATCAAGTACAGGCAAAGAGTAAAAGAAAGAATGAATACATCATAGAACAAGGAGCACAGGATGACAGTGAGCCCCGGGGACCACAGGGGTGGGGAAGCGGCGGCAGGATCCTACGACAAGTAAGATCTGGAGTCACTGATCCCATGATGCTAAAGCACAGAATCCACTCGACGCCAAGGCAAGCAGGAAAGCATGAACCAGACAGAAAGGACCGGCGCAAAACCAAGACAGGGCCCTGGCTCAAGTGGTAGAACACTGCTGTCATGGACCAGCTCTGGAACTGACGGAAGATAAATAAATAATGACCTGAAGTGGCCTTGGGTTCCAGGACAGTGGCATGTTGTGGAAGTCTTACATAATCATCTGGAGGCCTTGCTATCCTCCAGGACACAGCTCCTTACTGCACGACAAAGTTGCTGTCATCCATCAAAGGCAGCCAACCCTTTGTTTCAGGACAGACAGGCAGACACGGACTCACCCTTCACTGTGCATTTCAGGTTACCAACACGAAGGCAGGTGAGATCCCAGGGACCAGCCCTGCCCCTGGCATCTGCCACAATTTCCACCGTTGACCAGCTTCCTTGGTACCCGCTAGCCATCCAAGTGGCAAGTGCGCAAGTGCACTGCAGACCCACAGCCACCATTTCTATTTCCCAAGCTCTGTTGCTTTGTTCTCTCCTCCTCGCCAGATGGAGAGAGAAGAGAGAGTTCTAATGATTTCAGACTCCTTGAAAGGAAGCAACTACTGAAGTCATGGGGACTGGGGGACCACAGAAGTGGAGAAATCGCGTTTTAACTGACAGCCAGGGGATGCGGAGCACCGAGATTATCTGCATGATTATTTCCAAACCCTCGAAATTATTTCCGGGAGGAAGGAAAATGCTCAAGTGGTAGCGTGTTTATCGACATCGGGCTTTGAATGTTTGATAAGCCTCTCTTCTCTTCTCGGAGAAGCCTTCTGCACCGCGGTGGGAAGAGTCTCCGCTGGCCATTCTCATTTTTTTTTTAGACAGCTTTTCCCTCAAAACCCACTTCCCCGCAGAAATCAGCACCTGCCACGAGAGACACCATGGCTTTTGTCAGAACTGCAAACAACTTTGTCCCATGTGAATATACACGTCGGACTCTGAAACCCCAACTCCAGAGCAAGGTGGGGTGAGCACCGCCACAAACACCCAACAGGCCGAGTCTGAGGCCACGCCATGCGGGAAGGGCCCCGCGTCTTCAACTGCAGTGGAAAGACATCCGTTCTGCAGACATGCGGGGGCCCTGGCCAGATCCACTAGGCTCTGGGGCTTGGAGCTCATTCTTCCAGTTGGAAATCTGAGATTTCCCAAGCCACAGTATAGGGGGACATGGTCTGCACCGGTGTTCTAAACTCTCTGCTGCACCAGCTTGAAGACTAGCATTAGGTAGTGTAGTACCTCTTGAGAGTCCACAACATAACAGGCACCATAGTTTTCTCACTCTGTCGCTGTATATCAAGATCAACCAGAGGGCTTTGGGAGAACCCTGATCCCAGAGCAAATAAATAAGAAAACTCTCTGGAACCTGATGACCCTTTATTATACGGATAGAATCCAAGATACAGAGAGAGAGAGAGAGAGAGGGAGGGAGGGAACAAGGGAGGGAAGGAGGGAATAGATTAAGAGAGAGACAGATGGAGATAGATCTTGGCTGAACCTACTATGAAAGATGGCTGAGAATGAGAAAAAAAAGACCAACAAAGCCTTCATGATTTAGTGCCTCCATTTCACCAGAAGCCATGCTCATCTGAGGTCACTGGGAATATTGGACAAGCAGGATCAAATTCCTTCCTTAATGGGATCCTCATAAATTTTCTGACTGTATGAAACGAAATGAATGCTGACACGGTGCTAGTGCTGTGTGCACGGGTATGGGCGTGCAAACACACAGGTGTATAAATGGACACATATTTAAGTGCACGCACACATGTGTGCATACATAACTCAAAACCCACCCATTCTTCTCCCCCACCCCCCCGTTTTGAATGTTACGGGGATGAGATTAACTATCTCGATTATGCAGAGAAATCCACTTAATGACCTACAATTACTTTAATGGCTTTGAGATTCCGAAGGTAAGGAGACACTGGGTTTTTCTCCCACTGAACATTAACTATAAAATGCCTCTGATTGACTGTCATGAAAACCCAATTTTATTGCTATTTGAATTATTCAGAATCTATATCTGACATGAGCCGGTGTGGGGGAAGTTGAGAGCTAAGCCAGCATGGGGAAAGCCCCGCCACTCCATGGTGAACAATCATGTCTTGCACGGGGGGATAATGAGCTGTTTGCTGTGTGTCACCATGCCAGACACACCAAGAATGAGCAACTCTATCTCTCCTTTAGATTACACAATAATAAGCATCACTGCATAGAGATGAGCAAATCTAAACAGTATGGAAGAACCCCACCAGAGCTGGGTACCAGGACTCCAGAAACCAAAAGACAAGACACGGGGCTTTGGCTGTTTATATGGGAAACAAACACGCTCCAGCCATGGCAGTAGCCATTTGCTGGTTCAAATGTAACTTTGTGCTCCCCCCGGCACCCACCCATAAAATTATTTAGAGGCCTAAATAAGACCCCTGCTATGCCTGGCAGAAACTGCACTGAAGCTGACGCCTTAAGTTTAAGAAGTAATTTTTCCAAGAAGCAAAATGAAGAGCTATCATCGCAAGCCCTAACGACGCGTTAGACACTCAGGGTGCACCACAGGGCCGGGCCTGGCCCGGGATCCCGGGCTCCAGCCTGATCTCTGAGGGTGGAATGCTGGCAATCTCCCGGGTGCACAAGAGGAAGCGCAAAAGAGCCCAGGAATCTTCTCCCGGCTTCCCGGGCGCGAGCAGGAGAGCTGAGATTCCAACGCGAATCAGGTCAAGACACAGAGCAGAACGCCACGGAAAACACCGGAGACGGAATGTTCATGAGAGAAAGGAGAACAAGGCAGATGGGTAGACCCCCCCCACCCCAGTAGCAGACGCCACTCACACCTGTAGAATTTTCCAGAAGCACACGGGTGTCTGCAAGTGCACCGGGCTCCCCACTCCCTGACTCGGAGAAGAAGGACGGGGCTTCCCTCTCCACACCCCAAATCCAGACAGCAACTCAGCAGAGCAGCAGAATCCCCCCCGCCCCAAGCCTGTCCTTCGAGAGCTCTCGGTACCGTTTCCCACCCCACCCCCCATGAAGGTGCGAGGTCAAGGTAAAAAAAAAAAGTCAGCATACAATCTGTGTTTTCATCTCATCCCATAGAGATGGACACCATGGGGAATCAAGAACCATTATGCCACCGCCACCAAGAGCAACAAAACCAAGAGGAAACCTGCGGTGATAACTGAGGCCCTCCAGAAAACCTCCCTCAGGTATCTCCTAACATCCTATCAGAAATACCCAGAAATGTCCAAGCTGGAGTCCTGTGGATGGTAAGAACCATAGGAAAGCTAACCTGACCTGAGCCTTCCTAGGGAACAGGAGAAGGGAGAGAAACTGAGGTATCGCATTCCTATCTCTCCCCCCTCCCCTCAACACACACACACACACACACACACACACACACACACACTCAGCCCAAATATCTAAGAGCCTCCTGAGGCTTCCTTCCACGTGATTTCCCCCCAAGTGTCACCCAGTGTCATTCCAAGGCTCTGCCGTGTCCTGGATTTGTCCTTTCTGCCTCCTTCACACCCATTTATAGTACAGCCGATAATAATTCCCAAGCCACCCCCAAATCATCCCACAGAGAAAGACTTGATGTTCCTTGAAACTAGCAGATATATTAGGCACCCTCTCTGGGAACATAGCAATTACATAAGCTAATTGTATTCAAAGATGTAAATGTAGGGAAGAGGCAGCCACAGAAGGATGACATGGGAAATGCCTTTGCAGGCTGAAACACTTAGCGCCACCAATGAACTTGTTCTTGGGGCTCACACACGGGCTTGGCCTCCGTGGACGAGTACAAAGCAGGCAAGTGTGGGCAGCACAGCCATCTTTCTGTTCCAGGACCCTTCGTGCTACCCCTGCATTTCAGGTCATCCGGTCAGCTGCTTAGGAAGCGAAGCATTCAGACAAACCTTAGGACGAGTCAACATTTTCACTGCATGCACAAATACAAAGCAGAGAAATAATGTTGGGTATTTTATATTACAAGTCCATGCTATGTTTGTGCCACTGATAGTAATTTGCAAAGCCACTACTTAAAACCAAATGGGGGTTTTACCTAAAACAAGAGTTATAACAAAGCTCAGAAGTTTTCCTCCCCAGAGAGGGGGAAAAAGGAAGATTTTGCTATGTATGAAATGTTGGATCTGTTTTTTAATAACAGGAAGGGGGGAAAAAGGAAATTTACTGCCCCCTCCTGGTCCTGTCTGACAAAGTTCTATTATATTTAACACCGAATAATGTAATTATACAGTAGTCAACACTGAGCAAATCTTCGCTCACCTCTCTTGACTGTGTAAGCGTGGGGTTGCTTTGCAATTCCGAACGGATAATGAAAGGGCCAGTGTTATTATTTAATATAAAAAATGGATTTCCTGGTCTCCCTCAAGTGTTTATCATTGGATACAAGGAAGAATATCAAACTGAATTACCAAGTATCATCTCTGATAAATCAAACAAGGATTTGTGCCAGGAAAGAAAGAGCAAGCAATGTTGTGAAACCAATAGAGACGACACGGCCCCAGAAAACGACTTAGAAAGATAGAACGGTCAACATTTTTGTTTTATTTACAGAAAGGGGGAAAAGATAATAATTTTTAAAAAACACACAAAGGAAGGTGCTGGGAAGGTGGCTCAGTGGTAGAGCGCTTGCCTTGCATGCATGAGGGCCTAGGTTCGATTCCTTAGAACCACATACGCAGAAAAAGCTGGAATGGCGCTGTGGCTCAAGTGGTAGAGCGCTAGCCTTGAGCTGAAGAGCTGAGGGACAGCGCCCAGGCCCAGAGTTCAAGCCCCACAACCAAAAACAACAACAAAAAAAACAAACAGGAAAATGGACCTGAGCTGTGGAGTTTCAGAAGAGCCATGACTAACTTGAACTCTTGCCAAAGAGCCTCTTCCCACTCAAAAACAGAACACTATAGACCAGGGAACTTATAAACCACAGACATATTGTATGTGTGTGTGTGTGTGTGTGTGTGTGTGTGTGTGTGTGTGCGTGTGCACGTGCGTGTGTGTATGTGTGTGTGTGTGTACCAACACTATGGCTTGAATGTTGAGCCTTCTTCTGTTCTTTAGTTTTTTTGTTCAAGGTTAGCGCTCTCCACTTAAACCACAGGTCCACTTTCAAATTTTGCTGATTAATTGGGGATAAGAGTCTCACAAATAGCTAGGTAACAGTGGCTCATGTCTATATCCTTAGCTATTCAAGAGGCAGAGATCTGAGGATCATGGTTCAAAGCCAGCTAAGGCAGGAAAGTCTGTGATACTCTGATCTCCAATGAACCACCAGAAAACCAGAAGTGGCACTATGGCTCAAGTGGTAGAGCACTAGACTTGAGCAAGAGAGTTCAGGGACAGTGACCAGGCCCAAGTTCATGCTGCATGACCAACAACAACAACAAAAAACCAACACCCAAAAAACTGTCTCACAAATATTCCTGCCCAGGTTGAACTGTGATCCTCAGATCTCAACCTTCTGAGTAACTAGGATTAGAGGTGTGATCCATTGGCTTAAATCCTTATATCCACTCTTCTTTCTAATGTATTATACCAACCTTCTAAGCATTACATTGCTCATATTTTATAACTATTGCATTGACATTAAAACCTAAGGCAAAGCTAAGCATGGTAGCATCCCAGCTCCATCAAAAAAGAAGGATCAAGATCTGAGACAAGACTGTTAAACAGCCAACAATAACCAAAAAGAAAAAAGAAAAAGCCATGTGATTTCATCTGAAAAAAAAAATAAAGCAAAATTTTTTAAAAAGGAAGGGGGTTGGAAGTACAGCTCAAGTGGTAGAATGCCTGGCAAACCCAACAGACAAGAACAAAATAAAATAAAAGCAAAACCTGGAAACAAGACCAACAGGCTGGGTGAATGCTAGTGTCAACGTCACCACTCAAGAGGACATTGTCTCCGTCCCTCCAAAGTCCCAGTGTCTCGCAGATCTTTCCGTTTCCCTCTGGTGGGAACTACACCGTGGGAACTAATCAAATGTTAAATACCAGAACATGCTGTACTTGTGAACTGCCTAGAAGCAGAGACACTGAGACATCTCCCCCCACCCCGAACCCCAACCACAAATCCTCCCTCTACCCCAAGGGTGGCCCAAGCCAGCACAGATGTCAGCATGCCAACACTACATTTGGATTTCTTACTGATGAATATTGCAGCCAACGTACCCATCTGGATGCTGAGATAAATAATGTAAAAATGAAGATATGCCTACATAATTCATGGAGGGATTGACGAACGGGGCCCTTCATCCAGACGGCTTCTACAAATCATTTAATTATGGCTCAGGCGCCTGCAAACACACCGTGGCATCGTAGCCACGGTGCAACGGGATCCAGCAGGGATACTTTCAATGGAAGAGATGGAAACTCAAGGGGTCCCCGGATGGTTCTCCACTCAATCTGCAGATCCTCGCTCGCCAACCCGAGATAAAGATGGCGGGCAGTCCATGAGGAGTCTAGGTCTCAGGGCACACTGGCCTGCGTCCGCCTAAAGTATACCAACTCCATCGACGGCACGTGCCATTCTCGTTAGGAGGGGGCTGGGGAGCCCCCGGCTGCTGACAAATCGCATTGCTCCTAAGGAGGCAGAGGAAAGATGTCACTTCCACCGCACGTGGTAACGAGACACAGGGAATCGGCAAATGACAGCGAGGCCCTTACACACAGGGGGGTGGGGGATGAAAAACATCACAGCCCTCGGAGAACAGAATGAGGCTTCCTCCAGAAGGACGTAGAAGCAGGTCAGGTCTGTACTCGAATGTGACCTCCTCAGATTACTCTCCTGCATGCATTCTCACGCACGCCAGGGAGCCTCTTCTCCTTTTCTATCCCTGATCAAAACCCACAAGGATACTGCTGAGAGACCAGTATGCCATCCATCTTTCCCATCTTCTCAGGGACAGGTCAGCACCACAACCACTGTAGCTCGGCCACATTCAGTGTACAAAAGGGAAGAAGCCACGGACAGACAATCCTCTGCTGTGATCATTCGGCAAACGATGAACGTGTCCTGGGAAAGAAATTTAGTGTCCAGGTTCTCTAAGAAAACAAACAAACAAACGTGTCCACCAGCTGGGTAAGGGGTAGCCAGTGTTCCTAAATGGAAAGTAATGAAAGAAGCTGTCTCCCCTTACATGTTCTACTCCGGGAACCTTGGACCAAAGGTATTCTGCGTACAGCCTTCGGGATGGATGGAGGGCACCTCCTGTGGGATTGGTAAACCAATCACCAGGCCAGAGGAACAGACAATGCCAACTGGAAATGGAAGGTCTGAGTAGATGACTCGTGTCAGGAGAAAGCGTAAGCTCTGTCTCTATGATATGGACTACAAAGCGGGGGGCTCGAGTGGCACCCCCACCAAGATGGGAGATTTAGTTCTAGACCAGCAGGCAGGAAAGCAAGCGAGCAAATGGATTTGAACTGCAGAAACCGGAGAACAGAGATGGACACAAAATAGGGGACCTCTAAGGGCAAAAATTAAACACAACAAAAATGAAAGCAACCTTCTGCTTTACTGTGGCACTTCTGACTTTCCAGTTTCTTCACACACACACACATACACACACACGTCCCCTAAGGTAGCAAGCCAGAGAGCTGGGCATGGGAAATACCAAGAGGTGGGCATATAAGGTAGGTGTGACTAAATGAACAGGGGCTTGAGGTCTTTGGGCAAAAGGAAGGCACACGTGAAGCCCTCAATGACCGGCATCTTTTCTATTCATCTGTTTGGGGGGGGGGTTGGCAGTACTGAAGATTGAACTCAGGGGCTTATGCTTGCTAGGCAGGTGCTCTCCCGCTTGCGCCAAGCCTCCAGTCCCTTTCGGCATTGGTTAATTGTGAAGCAGCACCTGCCTGCGTTACACTTAGCTTGGACTGCAATCCTCCTACCATTTCTCCACTGTATCCCTTCCAGTGATAAGCACACACCACCCATAGCTGGGCTCACAGATTCCTCTCCACAGCAGCCACAGGCTGAGATGAAAATCTTTTCATCTCGTATGTCCCAGCTGGCCTCAAACCACGGATCCTCAGATCTCTATTTCCCACATAGCTGGGGTGACTGGTCTGAGCTACCACACCCAGTGTGGCCACATTGCTAACGACACTGGGAGAAAAGTGTTCTTCTAACCCCACTTTAGAAACAAAGAAAGCTTCCTGAATACACCGTGGGATATGCCTCCGTCCACGGTAACTCCACGCAGCTGGCATTTTCTCAGAACATCCGTGGGCAATTTGGGTAGAGGAAGCCCACACATCGATAATGGTTACCCTGGTAATGGTGCCCTTAGAATATAGGGTCCTACCCCAGAGGCAGGGAGCAGGGCAGGCAAGGCAGTAAGCAGAAACTTCATCGCCAAGGGCCTTCATGCCCTAAGAAATCCAGACAGTCCTGGTTAACGGTCTCATAAAACACACCATTTTTATTTCCCCATTTTGTGCAGCCGACAAGGATGTAAAATGGATTCTGTCACATAATTCTCTTCTTTCCAACTCTCGAGTTGAAAACCACCCACAAAAACAACAACCCTGGCATTACTGGGCCAGGTGAGCAGCTACATTTTAAAAGAAATGAGATCGTCCACGTGTCTTTCATCTAGAGTGGGAGAGGAGGCCAGCAAGGAAAACCAAAAATCCGCTAGAGAAAACCAACTGGGTCCATGTGGGTCTTGAACTCTTAAGACTTCTCAGGAAGTTTTCAGCAAACAGGCGATGAAGTTCTGCTCACGAGTCAATTGACTGGGACACAAAGCTCCTTCTAGATCAGAGCCTTTCCCTGCCAGTTACCCATCTGGCAAACATTTGTTTATTCACCTGATGGCCTGCTCCATTCAGCAGCATCCTGTATTTATAAGGCTGCACAATAAAGCCGCAGCATTCAAAATCGCTAACCCCTTCTGTCTCTCCCTGCCCCGTCCCCACACTCAGAAGACCATGTGAAGATAATTTAATAGAGCAGGGTTGGGGAGGCGGGGGGAAGCTTAGAACTTCCCTCTGTACTGCCCTGGGGAAAGGTTGCACATTCTTCTTGTGATAAAGTTCAGCCCTAGTGAGATGTGTGGGCCCAAGTCCCTCTGTGGACGCACAGTCAGCTTTCTCCCATGTGGCCAACTCCGTTGTGTCCACCAACGGCTGGTGTTGTAAACACAAACCCCAGGAGAGAGGCAGTCGATGAGGCGCCTCCCGCGTCTCCTCCCTGGACAATCTCATCCATCTTTACGCTCCATCAAAGACGCCTCCACTTCTGGTCTAGAGTCTCCATATTCTCCAGCTCCGATCTGTCCCCACTTTTAGCTTCCTGGTTTCCTCTATGGGGAAGTGGGGGTGATGAGGTCCACAGAATCCCACAGGCGGCCTCTCCAAGATCAACTGCACCCCCCTGCTGGTCTAAGTAAGGGGCCCAGCAACTTCTCCTCCCAGGTGTGCAGACTGAGAGCCTTGGGGTCGCCAAGGGAGGGGGACAAAATGGTGCCCCAGCTTGTGCAACAGGCTGACCTCGCACCTGTGAGGCGTTCAGTGCTCAAGTCGCCGTGTTTGGGTGATGAGAGTTTTCCAACCAAGGCAAGAAGTACCAGCGTCTAAGGAGCACTGGGGGCGGGGATGCTCCAGAACCCCCGCCATTGGATGGCTCCACTCGGCTCCATGTCCCACTGGGTCCCCTGCATTTTAGCAGAGACTTCAGTTGCCTTCTCTATCCTCATTCTCCTGACCCATCCTCATGCCCCTATCACAGCCATGTCCCCTAACCCAATAATCCACTCTCAAGTGAATCCATCCCTCAGGGCTGCCCCACAGCACCTGACAGGGTTTCAGTCAGGATGCCCCATACCCACCACCCTCTTCACAGGAAAACAAGGATCCTGGGCTGTCCTGGAACCCAGGGTTTAGGCCTGAAGGGTCAGAGCAGGATCCCAGCAGCACCAAGGAGGCAGATGAGGGAAGAGCAAAGGGAGAGAAAGGTTGGCCACGGGTTCGAAACGCAGGTGAACGCTGTGCTTGGGGCAGCCGTTCTCAATGTGGTGAGGGCGGGTTTTGTCTCTGCCCGGTGAGGGACATGCGGAGACAGCGGGAGGAATGTGTGGTTGGCACAGGCTGGGGAGGGGGTGCCGCTGGCATCTCGTGGGGAGATCTTAGGAAACACAGAACCACCCCTCACCCGGCACAGGCTGACACAGGAAGACCACTGGGAGCCAGATACGGTATGTTACCACTCATGCGGAGATTTCAGAAGCTGGTGTTGGAGAAAGTCAGGAGTTAGAATTACGATGACCAGCCGTAGAGGAGGCCGTGAGGGAAGGAAGCGAGAAGAAAACGTGGAACAGGTACCTGAACCAAATCCGGTGAGAGGAGTAAGTCCTACTAGGCCAGGACTCTACCACTGAGCTATCTCCCCAGCTCTGTGTGTGTGTGTGTGTGTGTGTGCATGCGTGTGTGTGTGTGCGTGTGTGTGTGTGCGTGTGTGTGTGTGTGTAAATGTTGAGGCAGGGTCTCTGTATATAGCCACTTTAGCCTCAAATGCCAGATCCTCCTGCGTTCATTCCGGAAGCAGAGAAGGTACAAAATGCAAACGGCAAACAATTCAGATGAAACCGCATGCAAAAGCTCTGTGGACATTTCAAGGGATTACACGCTGAAATGATCATGCTTTGGTTATAAGGGGTTAACTAAAATATAGCATTAAATGTCACCCTCCTCTTCCTTCCTTCCTTCCTTCCTTCCCCCTCGCTTCCTCCCTCATCTCACTCACTGGCCTTCCCTCCTTCTCTCCTCTTTCTCCTTTCTCCTCCTTCTTCCTCTTTCCCCTCCCTCCTCCTCCTCTTTCTCTGTCTGTATCTTCCTTTCCTCTCTAACTTCCCCCTCCCCCTCCATCCCCTCCCTCTACTTCTTCTCCTCCTCCCCTTTCTTCCTTCTATTTCTCCTCCCTTTGCTTCCCTTCCCCCCTCCCTTTCTCTAGCTATTCCTCCTTCCCCCTCCGCCTCTTCCCCCCTCTCCTCCTCTCTCTCACTGATAAACACAGGCTGATCTTGAACTCCGAACCTCTCTGCTTTGCCCCCCTCCCCTCATGTGGCCTTCCTGCTTTACTAACATGCGTCTCTGAGAAACTCAGCAAGCGCACCTGTGGCTGGCACCTGCTTGGGTGGGGGTTGGGGAAGGACAGAGCGGGAACGACTGAGTGTTCTCTGTGTGTGAGAAGTCGTGGAGAACTCTTGGAGCTCAGATTGAACTCCAGCCTGTGACACTCACAAGCTGCTCTTAGGAAACTCTCCTGTGAAAATATGTCTGGGGAGGGAGGGTGGCGGGGAAGGACCTGGCCTATTTTGGACCAGCGGGGCTGCCTGCATCTCATTTCACAGGTGGCTGGACCGGCTGCCAAGTGGCGTGGTTGCCAAGTGCAACAGAAACACATCTGGCTGGTGTCCCTCCCCCGCCCCCCATCCCACTACCGGCCATGCTCAATCCAGTTTCCCCTAGCTGCCAGGCTGTGTGCCAGCCAGCCCCCAGCTCCGGCCAGCTCGCTCCCTGCCTCCTGGGTGTCCTCTGTACCATCTTCGGGCTGAGCACTGGTAGAGGGAACTGAACCCCGACCTAAGGAGCCACGGAGCCATTCTACCCACACCCACAACCCTGAAATTCTCACAAACCCGTCCATACCACTGAATCCTCGAGAAATCAAGTCACTGGGCCTTAGCTGGAATCGGAGCAGTTTTTCGGGCAAGTCATGAAAATGCACCATCTTACACTGGGAATGGGCTTGGGGGCCAGGGAGTGAACTCCCCAATGGGAACGTGGAAAGACTTACGACAGGAAATGTGCCACCTCTGTTGCAATAGGTCAGCTCTTCTTTTGAGAAGCTGCCAGCAGCATTGTATGAAGAGCTCGTAAGGCTTAGCATTCTTGGTATGTTTTGTGTGTGTGTGTGTGTGTGTGTGTGTGTGTGTGATTTCAACACACTGCTTCCCCATAATGCAGATTCTTCAAGAGATTCACTGGTGATGCGTGCTTGACGTTTATTTTTTAAATCAAGAGCAAAGTGAAACCCTTTAATTAATCTCTGAGAATTTATCTCCTTCCCTTTTCAGATCTCTCTTTTGCACAGTTAGATGCTTAAAATAATTGCATCTGCGCATGTGAAACTGCACCGGTAATTCGATGGGTTTATACTCGTGCAACCTTCTTGAAAACGGGCCTTAAAACATTCATCTGTTGAACCAATTTCCCAGCTTTCAATAAAGCATCTTTAAGATACTTTCCGTTACATTTATATGACATGAGCTATATTATTTTAATAATCTGTGCTTGAGATATACGGTGATGAGGGAATTATCGCTCACCTGGGGAGATGGTGTAATTAGAAAAGAGGCACAGTTGGGGAATAAAAATGATTAAAAAAAAACTTGCTGAAATTAACCAGGCACTGCTTCTGCTTTGCGAGGGGGCTGGCAAGAGTTGTTGGGGAGTCATCCGAGCGGAAAGGAGAGAGGAGCAGGACCAAGCAAACTTGTGGTGCTTGAAATAATTACAATTTCTTACTCGTCATTTCTCAAGGCTCAAAGAGAAAGAGAAGAGAGCAAAAGAGAGAGAGAGAGAGAGAGCAAGTGCACCCAGCCAGGACAGACAAATAAACACCCTCCCCACCGACAGGAGATGGGGCTGCCCGGGCTGGGCTAATGTGCCAGGGCACGAAGAAGAATGGGTATAATTATACTAATGATTTATTGAATGTTTGATTAATTGGAAATTAAGTGAATGCACAGTGGCAGAATTGTCATAGCAAATCGTTCAGCTGTTGGCTTAAAAAGGTGTTCTAGTTCCCCCTCAGTAAGGCAATTAAGACCATCTTAAATCACAGAGAAAGCAACCTGGGGATGGAAGGGATAGTCCAACGTGAAGAGCAGAAGGACTTACAGGAATGGGGGGGGGGGGGGGGGGGGACGCGTCTGGAGAGACACACATTTGTCACAACTGCATGATCTGCATAATCTGCCAAACCATGGAATTTTTACAAGTTAATTTCCATCTTGCTTAAGAAAAGGAATGGCGACCAGACATGGCCACACACGCCCACACTCCCAGCTGCTCAGGTGGCAGAGGTAGGAGATCACAGTCTTAAGGCCAGCCCAGGCAAATCACCCTATTAGAAAATAAATAAATAAATGAATAAACAAAATTGCTAAAGAAAAAGGATTGGGAGCATCGTTCAAGCAATAGAATCCTGCCTAGCAAGAGCCTGATTGCCAGTTCAATCTCTAGGAGACAGATAGACAGGAGGAGGGAAAAAGAATCAGAAGGGAGGAGAGAGGAAGAGGGGAATTGGAAAGAATAGAATTGGAAGGGAAGGGGAAGAAACTGGGAGAGGAGAGGGGAGAAGAAAACTGGGGAGGAGACAAGAGAGGGAAAAGGAGAGGAATGGAGAAGAGAGGGGAGGGAAGAAGAGAAGAGAAGGAAAGGGGAGGAGAGAGGAGGGGAGGGGAGGAAGTGGGTAGAGGAAGTGGTGGTCTGAGAAAAGATGTCAGTCCTCAGCCCCAGTTTGCCTACCCCTGTACTAGCTGTCATTGGGTAAAAAACTTATGCAATGTGGCTTCTTGTACTGCTTATGCAGCAGATGCGGGGTGTGGGGGGGTGAACAGGCTTCCCTTTCAGAATAAAGGTTGTGAGGCTGTTGAACCTGTACCTCTCTCGGGACCCCCAGTAGCTGAAGCTGCCACTGCTCCTTGCTCCCCTCCCACATTGTCCCCCCCTCCATCCCCCTAGGCCTGGTCCCTCTCTCTCAGAACAGCACAGCCAAGAGTTACAAGTTTAATGTTTTCCATGTGGTGCCTTGAGCTCAGGGAAGGAAAAGGCAGATGGAAATTGAATACATAAATAAGAATTTAATAAACTTTCTGCTTTGTTCTCCTATATTACCCAGAAAGTTGCAGAATCTGGAATTTAACATGAGCCTCAGCACAGGACACAGCGGGAAACCCCTGTCCCCGAGCCTTGAGGGTCTGTCCTGGGGCAGAGGTGCTCAATAAAGAGCCCCCCCCTTGACCTCTGACTCTTCTATGTTTTGATTTGAAGGGTGCCTTAGGCTCACCCCAAAACAAACACACAAGGAGGTTCACTGAAACAGTGGACGCGATGGCAAAATGAAATTCAGCACAGACCAGAATGAAATGCTATGGAGATGGTGTGTGTGTGTGCGTGTGTGTGTGTGACTTATAGAAAGCAGTGGCAGAAAACATAACGATGATTCTGCCAGATAATTTTCTGACATTTAAACAGAGATTCTAAGGCATGAGCAGTCATACGTGTCACCAAGACTGGAAAAGCACATCTCAACCATCTCTGCTGAGTTCTCCAAGCCCAAATACTCAGCTCCCAGCCTCCTCAGGAGGACAGTTTAGGGAAAGTCGGCTTTGCTAAGACATAGCGATGGTTCAAAAGCCATTGCCAAGATCTGACAACATGTTCCCAGCCCAGAACTCATATGATAATCCCAATTTGCAACTAGAACATGCATCTGGATTCATGGGTGTCCGTGGGGATAACTGTGTCTGCAGACATGGGTGTATGTGGCTGTGGGCGTGTGTACATGCAGGTGTACGTGTGGGTGCGTGTGTGGAGGGTGTATATGCTTATAACTGTGTGGATATGCATGTGTGGACAGTACAGATGCATGAGTGGGTATGTGTGTGTGGCGTCGATGTGTGCTCATGGGTATGTTCAGACATAGGCACTAAAATTGGAAAGACACGTACCACAATGAGGGCAGTAATGACCCCTCAGCTGGAGTGTAAGAGATTTTTTTTTTACTTCTTCTTCTCTGTGATTTCCTGTATTTCTTAGTAAAAAATAAATAAATAGCACACTTGGGTCAGGTTTCTGTTTCGCTTCCTGTGATGGTACAGGTTGCACAAACACCTGGCATTTCCTAGTGGCTCAGAGGAGTGTCCTGAGACCCACAGGGGTAGACAGGTACGTACCCAGGCCCCTGTGGTCACCGCCCCCTTCCGGCCCCAACACACACCAAAGACCGGACACCCTCCTGCCGTCCACTAAGGACACGTCAACCCTAGCCATATGGCTTCTACGATTGGAACTCTGCCACGCACTCCATTAATTTTTTTTTTTAAATCAGACCACAGTTGTAACCATGAGAACAACTCAGCCAATTAAAGAATCTCCAAAGTCTAACTGCGCGGTGCTTCCAAAGGCCAGAGTTGGCAGGACCAGAAATGAGTACGACTCTATTAGGCCCGGATCACAGCCCCGGCCTCCAGGAGCAGGTGAATCTGTTGTGTCTCTAACGCACACGGAGACACAATTAACGGGGATGCGGAGCGAATGAAGAAGCCTCATTACCAGCCAGGAGACCATTCTGTGGGGGCCCCCCATCCAAGGCTGGGGGAGGGGGTGGGGAAAGGCTGCCTAATTATCATGCCAAATTAAGCCTTGATTATTCCCCAAGAGACACCTGTTAATTGGGCTGCTCCCTTACATAACGCGTTGGCACATTAGTAATTGAGTTGCAAAGACTTGATTTTCTCCATGTAAATGTGATTTATTTCTCTTTCTCTTCAAGTTGCCTCTGTCTTCAAAATTGGGGCTGGGGGAGTCAGGGAAATCCAGGGAAGGACTCCAGGTCAGCGAGAAAAAAAAGCCAAAATGGGGACTGGCATCCACCCTCATGCCACACACCTGCACCACGTGGGCGTCCAGAGCACCACACCTGGTTTTCTATAAGGATCAAAGGGACAGGCACCAGTGGCTGACGCCTGTAATCCCAGCTGCTCAGGAAGCTGAGATCCAAGGATCATGATTTGAAGCCAACGTGGCCAGAAAAGTCCATGAGACTCTTATCTTGAATAAGCCAGAAGTGGAGCTGTGGCTCAAGAGGTAGAGTGCTAACTTTGAGCACAAAGAGGCTCAGGGACAGTGCCCAGGCCCTGAGTTCAAGCCCCAGGACCAGGCAAAGATGAAAAATGATAATAATGAGGGAAAGGGACTCACAGCCGTCTGCTGCTATTCTAACTTGAACCCTCCTGGCTTCTCTCAGAGGAGAAGCAGCTCCACCCCAGTGCCCATCCTTATTCTGAGTTCATCTTGCATTTTTCATACCACGGCTGCCAGGGCTCCTTCCTCCCGGGTCTTGAAGAACGGTGCTAGAAACCAAGATCTGAGAGCTGGGCCTGCTCAAGTGCTGCTGTTCCGAA
This sequence comes from Dipodomys ordii, assembly GCF_000151885.1. Classification (NCBI taxonomy): domain Eukaryota; kingdom Metazoa; phylum Chordata; class Mammalia; order Rodentia; family Heteromyidae; genus Dipodomys; species Dipodomys ordii. The sequence continues at coordinate 12,709,489 of NW_012267230.1, forward strand.
GCTGTCTCTCTGCCTTGGAGGGAGATGGGCTTGGGAGGCGTGGCCGGGCACAAGCACGTGCACGCTAGTGAACAGCTCTACCTTCGCACACCTGTGTGGAGGCAACCCTGAATTCATGCTGATGCCCCCAGACCACCTCCTGAGGATGGCACACACTAGGCCATCTCCCCAGCTTATCCGGAAGCTTCTAGCTTCAACAGCTGGAAATTCCTTGCCCAGCGAGTTCTGAGTCACCTCCACGGAGTTGGATCTACCCTAGAGGGGGAGCCAACCCCTTTGCTCGCTTAAACAGACGCCGGAACTCTGCAGCCGCTCGGGTGCTGGATGCTGGTCCATCCCATGGGAAGACTTGCCACAAAGCCACGGGGGAGAAAAACCCTAGGACCACATGGTGGGGGGTGGAGGGGGTCCTTCCTCATTACCCAACATTGGGCTGGCTGGGACATCTGGTTGGGGTATATAAAATACAGAACAAAACTCCACATCATTTCATGGCTCCTGGAAAAACAGTCATTAGCAGGACTAGGCCAAGTCAAACATTTGGCCCAACCTGAGTGAGTGAGAGCTGATCACGCTTTTCTAAAGAGCTGAAACATCGAAACAGTGAAAGGAGCAAGGAACCGAAAGCAAAACAAACCCCCGGATGCAGCCAAGAAGAGAAGACGGAAAGCACAGAGAGACTGAGCAAAATTAAATGGAGCTACAGTTCCTCAAGGGGGGGGGGGGAGACGGGTCCTCCAAGACCAGATGGCAGAGGTAGTGATATATCTCTGCATATTTCTGCAACACGAAACGTTCCAAAATAATATATGGATTGGGGATAAATACAGAGGCAGTAGGAAGGCGTGCTCTCTTTCTCTCTCTCTCTCTCTCTCTCTCTCTCTCTCTCTCTTTCTCCTCTCTTTCTCCTCCCTCCTCCACTCTTCCCTCTGGCTCTGGTTAGGTAGAAGGGAATGCAGCCACATTAAAAATGGGCTGGTATGGCTGACTCCAACAGCTTCAGACCGCAGAGGGGGGCATGGGAGGCAGCTGCTGTGAGGGCCTCCGGGTTTGTGGCTCAGCCTCCTGTGGAGCGGGAAGGCCTGAGCCTGGCCCGAGCCAGCGCCAGGCTTGCAGGGATGGGGCAGCAAGCCCAGCATGACAGGTTCTGCGTCCAGCTTTGCCTAGAAGGTCAAGCCCTTTCAGGGGCCGGGGGTCCAGCCGTATGCGAGGCTATTTCTGCCATGCTGGATTTGTGGCTTGTTGGGTTTGTTGTTTTTTCCAGCTACATGAGACTTAGGCAGGTTTCTTGTTTGCCTTGACTCACAGCCTGGGGAAGATGGCACCTGTGCCTGGCAGTGAGTAGATTTGCAGAGGAGGGGCGGGCCTGGCGTCATACATTCCCTGATTTGAAGGAATGAGCAGAGGAGAAGAGAATTCCAGCGTGGTGACGGGAAGAAGGGGAAGACGGACATAAAGGGAAGTCATGGATCATAGCTGGACTGTTGTGTCCAGAGAAAGCCCTGTGACTGGAAGAGGAAATCAAGGCACCCTTTGAGCCCTCCTGAGATCACCTGTGGCCTGTGTGACTCGGGGGGAGGGAGGGACGCTGGATTTCCCACATGTGGGAAGAGAGCAGACATGACGTGAGAGGCCAAGACTGTAAGTGGGGGCCCCCCATTGCCGGTTTGGTCCTCTGACCTGGGTGAACTGTGGGTTTTCTCCTGGTTACAATGGAATTAGCCACGTTATCTTCTCTGTCCACTCAGGCTTCAAGGTATCAAGCTCCCACAAAAGCCACGTGGTGAAAGCAATCCAAATGCCCACCCGCAGATCATCGGGAAAGCAAAACATGGCTGGTTCACACAGGGGGACTATGATTCAACCGTGTAAAGGAAATACATGACATACGGGCATATGATCCAATATGCTTGTAGGAAGGAACAAGGGCTTAGCGTGTGATGGGTTTCAGTTTAGGAAAATAGAAAGGTTCTGGAGACGGATGACAGAGAGAGAGAGAGTCGCGCACAACAATATGAACGTACGTCATGTCACTAAAAATGTCCCCACAGTAAACTGTCGTATGCATAGTTCACCTCAACTAAGACTGATTTTTGAGAAAGTGTGAAGGCAACGTCACGCCTGTTGTACAGGTTTGTAAAAGAACTAATTTTCTTTCTTGGCAGTCCTGGGGGTTTGAACTCAGGGCCTTGCACAGGCGATCTGCAACTTCTGCCCTGCCTCCCAACAGGTCTTGCTTCACTTGCAGGTAGGAGGTGTGGAGATGCTGCTTTTACACAGGGGTGTCTTGGAATTTTGCCTGGCCCAGGCCGGAACTCGATCCTCCCATACACACCTCTCACATAACCAGGATAGGAGATACACAGTGCGTTAGTTAGTGGAGATGAGGTCTTGCTAACGTACCATTTGGGCAGGCACTGAACTGATGATCCTTCCTCCTCCTGCCCCCCGCCCCCCCCACATTGCTGGGATTACAGGCATGAACCACCATATCCAGCCTAAAAACCTGTTATTAAGCAATTACTTCCATTGGTCCCTAAGCTGAGTACCTCTGAGTAAACCTTGTTTCGTTATAAAAACCATGGCTGTAGAATAGGAATGGAGAGAGATCCCTTCTTCGTGGAGTTATAAGAAGACCACAGAAATGGAGATGTGCCAACTTAGAACCTACGGCAACTTCCTCCAAGCCACTTCATCTAATGCTACCTCCACCCCGTCCCTCTCTGCATTCCCATCTTCTTGGGGTGCCTTGACACACATCTTGCATGGCAAATGCCTTCCTCAGCACCCAGCCTGACACAGGAGGTGATGGGCAGAGAAGGAGACAATCTTTACATTTTACCCCCCTGCAAAGGCCCCACCCCTGAGTGCCCCTTGTCTCGTGGATGTTCAGGATTTAAGTGCTTCTTGGGATTGTCACTGTAGAGTTGCGGATTTCACAAAGGTCTGGCTTTCCGAGGCTCAGCTTCACACCTCTCCTTGAACCCACGTGTCATAAAATGTCTGATGGTGATGTTCATTTCTGATCAACGTGGATGGAGGTCGACCACCAAGAGGAAGACCTGGAGAAAGAGGGTTCTTCCACATTCTACCTACCAGCAAATCCCACCAATGCGTCAACTACCCCACATGGGGGCTCCACGTTTCTCCTCTCTGCCCGGCCTGGGGTTGAGCCAGGTCTACTGTGAGGTGTTCAGCCTTCCTAGCCAATGGCAGGGGAAGGAAAGGATAACCGGCAAACATTTATGACAGCTCGCTCGCCTGCATGCAGGGCGAATTATGTTTTGACCGGGTAACTCAGGACAGTTTGTACCTGTCTGCCAATTTCCCACTGTCGCCTGCCAGCCCATATTGAGGAAGGTACAGAAGAGCTATGTCATGGCTGGAGTGTTCGTTTAGCACTGACGCCCCCATGAGCCCGTCATGAGCTCGCCTTTACGGTGCCTCATACGAGCTGGGGATTCATTCTCTCAATTTGATCACCAGCTCCTCCAGGGCCAACTCTGGACCTCGAGGATGGTTCACTTTATGCCGCTGTGCATCAACCCGATGCTTTCTCCATAATTAGAGTCCGGCCCAGGATGACTGGCAGATAAGTATCTTTGTCAGTGGAAATGCTTTTTTGCCATTGTCTAGTTTAAGGAGCCCATTTGTCTGTGATGACATATTGCTAGCGTTGATGGCAGTGACCCTGACCAGTCAGCATTTACTGGCCACTTGGACACATGACGTATAATGTGTTGAAATCAGTTCAGTTACAGTTCCCAACATGGCTTGGTTTTGGAATCCTAGACTTCTGTAAAAAACCGGCCGCATTTCTTTTGCCTGTCCATGCAGACCATGCCCGAGTGTTCCCTAAGTCCCTTGAGCTCACTGTGATCTTAAAGAAATGAGCAGGAGAAAGGCCGCAACGAGGGAAAACCCAGGAACAATGAATGTGAAGGACAGTTCAAGGTCAAGTGGGTGACCATTGGGTATCTGCAGTCAGCCTCCCAAAGCCATCAGAGTGTTTTAGAGTCAGTGGCTTACACTTAGAATCCTAGCCACTCCAACGGCTGAGTTCTGAGATTGGTAGTTTGAGGCCAGTCCCAGGCAGGAAAGTCCCTTGAGACTCTTATCTCTAATTAGTTGGCAAAAAGCAGGATATGGAGCTGTGGCGCAAATGGAAGAGCACTAGCCTTGAACAAAAAAGCGACTGGACAGCCCTGAGGCACCAATACCAACACACAAATACACACATACATGTTTTAGAAACTGATATGACAACTCACATCAATTGTGCATTTGAAATGGCCCCAGATGCTGCTACTGTGTGTTGACGATGAAAATCTCACCTGCCCACTGGAATCTGCAGATAAGAATAGAAACGTTTCTTCTCCAGTACTTAAGAAATATCAGGAGCTGGCCGCCAGTGGCTCACACCTGTAATCCGAGCTATTTAGGAGGCTGAGATCTGAGGATCATGTTCAAAGCTAGCCCAGGGAGGAAAGTCCATGAGACTCTTATCTCCAGTGAACCACCAGAAAACCAGAAGTTGTGCTGTGGCTCTAAGTGCTAGAGGGTTATCCTTGAGAGAAAAAACTCAGCGTCAGTACCCAGGTTCTGAGTTCAAGACCCAGCACCAACCCCCAAAACAAATAAATACTAGGGATGAGACCATATTGTGCACTTTGAATTTCACCTTCACAGCGATCACTCTGTGCTTACGAATCTACATCCATACATGCATTACATCCCTTCTGTAGAAAGATTAAAAAAAAAAAACATACAAGGGTCGTAAAAATTCCAAAAGTTCTCCGTGTCTCCTACCAACCGGAAACTGGCAGAGCCGGAATTCTACACTGGAGTCAAAGCTGCAAGGTTCTCACCCACGGCTGCATGTGAGCAAAGTCAAATCCTGAGCAGAAAGACGGGAGAACAACAGAGAAGTGGGATTTGAGAGCTGTCAGACCGCAGGGGAACAAAGCTCAAAATAGAAAAAGGTAGCAGAACAAGGTAATTCAAAACCACCAAGCGGGGCCAGCCACGTCCGTTCCGGAATAACAGATGGGGAGGTGGCACGCGTTGGGCCTTGTGAGACCCCGGCAAATGCTAATTGAAGATGATGATTTAAGAAGCGCAAGCAAAACTTGGAAAAGACAGAAGAAAGAGCGGAGGGCACAGGGGGAAAGACGGGGCCCAATGAGGGGAGAGGCGTTGCCGGGATTGATTTGGGTCACCGCTGCCACAGAAAAAGACTCCAGAAGAATGTTCTCACCAAGACTTCTCTACTTTTGCAGGTAACCCATCCTCTGGGCTCTTGCAGAAGTTGGGCTAGAGGCTGAGCACAGATTTCTATACCCCTTAGGAAGGAGAAAAATAATGTCTTCCTGGCTTTGACACAGGAAAGACATTGCCCCCTGCCTTGTGCGCCTGGGTGCTAAGGCTGTATTGTCTTTACATAATGATGTTTTATAGGATGCAATTGTCGAACTGGAGAAGGAGGGGGAAATCAAATTTGCAGGGAGCTGTTAGGAACATAAGTGGATTTTCTGGCTTCTGGCTTCTAAGTCCTGAGTAGCAGAATGCCAATGTGATCATGTGCCAAGAAATAGCTCCAACTTTATAGGCCAGGAACCCAAGGGCTAGGGTCAGTTCTAGCGAGTTCTATTAGTGAGGAGAGGGAAGAGGCTGATCAAGCAGAGATTAGTTATTGAATATATACCAAATGCCAAGCAACTTTAGTAAAATTAGGACAGAGAGCCGGGCACACCTGGAATCCTAGCTACCTAGGAGGCTGAGATCTGAGGGTCATGGTTCAAAGCCAGTCCGGACATTAAAGTCCATGAGACTCTTATCTCCCATGAACCACCAGAAAACCAGAAGTGAGCTGTGGCTCAAAATGGCAGAGTGCTAGCCCTGAGCAATAAAGCATTCAATGCTCAGGGACAGTTCAAACCCCAGGACTGACCAAAAACAAAATACAAAAGCCAGAAATAAAAATAAGACAGACAAAAGGAAAACACTGTGGTCTTCTGGTGGCTTCCTACTTACGTGATGAGAATTGGTTGGTTTTTGACTAGTATCTGAGAATATGGACATTTTGAGGGTCTCTCTTAGACTCCCAGATAGGACTGATGGGGGGTTAGGGGTGGGATCCTATGAGGCTGTGTCTCAATGCCAAGGTTGGGTCTTCTATTAGACGTTTCTTGTTTTGTTCTACTTAATGTCATCTCCTTCTCCCTGTGGGCAACATGATGCCAGTTTGGGGAAGGCCATTTATCTGAGATGAAGTCTGTCCTTCTCCTCGTGCTACAAAGGTATGCAGACGGCCGTGGCTTAGTGCTTCAAGTTACACACTGTGTGCATGCACCCCAGAGTCTGGTGCGAGATGAGCACTCGGGCCCACACAGGTCAGTGAAAATGAGTCACGTGGTGACTCAGAGAAACACAGATGGACCTAAAGCAAGGAGAGGCAACAAGGATTGGGTTTCTCAGCTCCTGAAATCAGCACCACTCTTACAGACATTTCCTCTCCCATGAACCACTATGTACCTCAGGCCGCCTGGAGTTAGATATTTGCACCTGGGACACAGCAGGGTGAGTGTTTCCTGTCACTTCCTCTGGCAACCGTAATGAGCAAAGATAAGCATTGTGAATAAAGGAAGCTGACCAGGGCATGAGATGCGGTGAGATAAAACATTCTGTGATAATCAACTACCGTCCAGGACAACAGGGTCCCGGTGTGGAAGAAATAACGCTCCCCCCACCCTGGCACCAGAGGGTGAAGAAGTAGGCAGATACATCCAGGGATACACAGAGAGTGATTCTGAGAGGACTTACTGACCCATGGGAGGTTCTGGCCAGCATTGGGTATAATGGATGCCCCCAATTTCGGTCCAAAACAGGGGGAAAAAAGGGGTGATACTGATCAGGGTGTATCGTATTCATCAACTGCTTTGTGGAATGGCCAACTCCTTTGAACCACTACTTAAAGACTTATTTTTTTTTTAAAAAAGAGGGGACTAGACATTGGCCAGGACCGAAGTGACTTCCTCCAAAGTCCAGACATACATCCGGTTTATTTCACACTAGTACTTTTTTTTTTTAAAGGTCTGGCACATTCTTGGTGTGAGGGCACAGTTGTAAAAAAAAAAAATTCCATATACCACTCAAATAGCTATATTTATTTGATAGTTTTCTGAGAAAATATGAAGAAAAAAGACAGTCCAGGATTTTGAGTGTCAATCAGGGCAGCAACAGGTCAAGACAGCTCATCTAGCCAGCGAAGTAGGATGCACACAAGTGCAGTGATTTTCTCACCTCTAAAGGAATGTCTTACGTCTCCAGCCGGCCCCTGCATACCTTTGTGGGATGTATATTGATTCAAGAATCAATAACGGAGAAATCAAATTCATCCTTGGTAGTGAGACACACATACACACACACACACACACACACACACACACATCATACAGCATTTGTATTATACAGTTTTCTTACGACCCATCGGAGAACCTAAAGAGAGAGGAATGGAGAATCTCACATTGGCCAAGCGTGCATTTAAAACACACCCCACATTTCTTCATGGAAGCTCTTAACTACAGTCACTCTTGATTTACTACAGAATTGTCATCAACCACAGGCAGTTCAGGCTGAAGTTTACTTGGGGAATTTTGCAAGACAGCAATCTCCATTCCTTAAATATGTGCTTTAGTAAGACAAAATACCATTTCTCAGAAGAGCACAGTCCTTCAGGAAAATCGATGCAAATGTTATTCTCCTTCTCACCTCTTTTCTCCTACAGGATGGAGCCCTCCCAAAGAGGCACCGAAAATTCCATTTCTCAAGATTTTGTAAGTTAAGCCATCCAAGTGAGTTACATGAAAAAAAAATCCCCTCTGAGATATAAAAGTGTTCATATCTGCACGAGAAAGAAAAGACAGCAGAAGGGAATAGAGAATAATATTTGGTGATGGGAAGTAATTATCATTTATGAAGGGAGAAGTTCAGTGTTTTCCTAAATTACTCAAATGAAACCTTCGATAAATATTTGAAGTTCTCCATCTAATTCAGATACAGTGGGGAAAAAAAACGCTAGAGAATCAAAAAGAATCTTATTACCTCTGGATTTACGTTGACTCTAATTTCAGAGATTATATTTGCTTCGAGAAGAACAAAAGCGCATTTTTTTAAGTGAGGAAGAAGCATGGATTGAAGTTTAAACGTAACAAATGTGCATTGTCTATTACCAAAATAAATAAATAAAAAGGGCTGTTCAAAGGCTTTTTCACCAAAGAAAATTTTCAAGAAAAATCCACAGCAATTTCCTGTAGCTCATAGATTAAACATGTATCATGTAAATCTTTGTAGCTTAAATACAGGGCTGTCACGTGACCACAGTGGCAGGATGAACGGATACTGCATTTTGTATTTTAAGTTGGCCTATCCTATAAACTAGAGCATATGATGGTACTTTGGGGGGGGGGAATCCCTTAATCTGCCAAAGCACCTGGTACAGAACCCATTTGGTAATGTGCTCCCCAGTAAATGCTACCTGTAATTTAATTCCATTTTCTCGATTTTCTAGATATAACAGTAGCCTCAAGTGAGGTAAACTTTGTCCATCAGTTTGCGGGCACCTAGAAGAAATGCCATCGGTGTATGCGCACATGCACATGTATGTACCTGTACGGGGACATCTCCTGATGAGCCACTGGCTACTCTTGGTACTGGGTGCCTTTGATTACAAGGCCAGAACACAAACAAGCAAATAGAAAAGGATCCTCAGATGAAGCTGTCAGTGAAATGCTATTGGACTTCATTACGGGGAAGGGAAGAAGAGTCACACCAAAGAAACAACAACCCCAAATAGAACACTGGCCATTCACTGTCTCTCCAGTAAATGCTTCTTGAGAACTACACACTGGACACCACGGCTGTCTTTCAAAAGGCTGTTCTTCCAAAAATAAATAAATAAAACCACAGTGGTGGTGAAAGATGTTTAGAATACGTATCGTTCTCCAGCGTGGAACTGGAAGGCTTTCTAGTCAGAAGACCCCTGAGAAATCTCTCAGTAAAGAAACAGGTTTAATTCAAACAGTTACCAGATACATTTAATCATGTCACTCCTACTGGCTCTCTTTTTAATCATGCCGATTAAAATCCACTGAGGCCAGAGTTTTATAAGATATTAGCTATCTAAAAACTACCTTATTTTCTCACGCTTGTCAAGAATCTGTCTAAGCTAATGCCAAGTCTATTCACACAGCTTCTAGAATGCCAAGGTGCCGGCTCTTTCCTCTCTACTTTACTTCTATCTGTCAGGCTCCTTTAGGGCCTGGATGTATATGGCATCTTCTTCCCATTGCCTGGTTAGAATTTGCGTAGCCTGTCTCCCCCTCTTCTGACCCTGCCTTCCTTGTGGTTCCAGGGGTGGAAATTCAGAGCAGATCTTGTCCAGTCAGTGTGCTCCATCACCATGATTGGCAGAGCAGTATACCTATACCTCCCTCTGGTCCAAGGAGAGAAAACTCCACTTCAATTTTGTAACCCTACCTATGGGGGTTGCTGGTTGGCTATGAAGGAGTCTTTTGCGCTTAGGGGATATCTTCTTGATATGTGTGAGAAAATGGTAGTTGGAAACCCACCAGGCATGGGACCCAGTAGCGTGGGTAAAGGAAATAGGTCCTCAGCAAAGAAAAGTTGTTCAAAGAGCACAACTTTAAGGGGGTATGACTAAAACAGTTTGGAATTCTCTTGGTCCAGCCATTTGCCGGGTAATGTTTTCCATTCCCGTCCAAAATAAATATTCTACGCGGTAAAACAGGCCAGTTTTCTCTTCTCTTCTCCATAATAGAATTTGGATGAGAATGGTGGATGTAATCTACATAATTAATCTGCACCAATTCCAAATGCTGGAAAATCCCTTAAATGTTTTGTCAAGATAAATGGGATAGAAAAGTTGATTCGAATCCCAGCCTCTTCTCTAATTTAGCAGAAATTGGAGCATTCCACAAAGGATAGAATATTGACAAGATGACATAATCACAGCCCAGAGGGGATTATTTAGCAAGGGGAGGAAACAAACCCAACTCATCAGAGAGCGGAAGACTCACAAAAGATGGAATACACAAAAGATGGAATTCTTTCCTGAACTGTAGGTCAAATTGTGGAAGTTTGCTTCGACAGTTCAGCAGCTAACCGTGACCTATACTGCTTCTAGTCCAACACAAAGCTGAACTTGTAGCATGACAGTCACCACAGCCAGAAACTGCCCAGACACCCTTCAATGGATTAAAAAAAGGAGGGAGATGGTATAGACACACAATGAAGCGTTACTCATCCTTTAGGAAGAATGATTTTACTTTGCTTCGCAAGGAAATGGATGGACCTGGAAAAAAAAAAACTATGTTAAGTGAAATTCAGTCAGGCCCAGATAAAGGATAGATGCTTTCTCTCATAGGTGGAGATTAAATCTAATTTATAAATGTACAAGTTAAACACATACGGGGTCATAGGCAAGTACACACAAATGTACTCACCCAGGTATGGTATATGGCCAACAGGATGACCGGGAAGCTGGCACTTGAGATGTAAAGGGGAAAGGTCAAGGGGAGGGGAGAGATGAAGGAAGAGAGGAAGGAGCGGAGAAGGCAGTCTGGGTATTCAATACACAGCCCGTGACGTTAGGAGAATTGAGAGGAAGAATGGGAGGGCTGGGAAGGATGGAGGGCAAGAATGACAGAGGTCACATCCATCAAAAAGCTCTGTATCGATGAGCTGATTCATTGAACAGTAACGCTCTGGTACAACTACTTAAATCCAATAGCAAAACAGTGACCTTTCAACCACTTCTCTCTCTGTGTGCCATCCATTACTGTGATGCAGAGATGCATCTGGGTGCCGAGGTCCCTTTGGGCAGGATGGGATACAGTGCCTGGCACCGGCAGGATCTCATACAGCATGTGGGTACTCCATGATTGTCACCATCATGAGATCCTGTGGGTACCCAAGGTGGCTGTGAATGGTCAGGAGGGAGAAATCCCTCCGACATGGAGCCTGAATGGAGGGCAGGGCGGCTAGGTGTTGCTTCGAGCGGAAAACGTCTTTAGGGGAGACACAGTAGGCAAGCCCAAGGTGTGGAAAGAATACCGGGAATCTCCCAGTTCTGCTGGGGCACAAGATGCTGCTGGGCTGTTGTCTCTTGCTGGACCAAGAGGTCTCCGGAGGTAGTGGAAACATTCTAGCGTTTTCCAGAAGGGTATTCTCTCCCTGCCAAGCTAGGGTTGAAATGAGCAGCACCCGGGCAGAGTCAGCAGCTGGCAAAGGATTGCAAAGGTTTAGGCAAGCAACCGAGAGGGAGGTGGCGTGGAGAGAAAACCACTGGGCCCCACCGCGGTGCCCGGTCAGGAGTGAAGCATTGTTAGAGATGGCGGCTGTGGTCACGTGATGGTGTTGAAGATGACGGCTCTTGGTAATGACGATTGTTTTTTTAAAAAAAATCACAGATTAGAGCAAAGGTAGACCACCGCAATCCAAGTTAAGACGTTCACTGGGGTTTCCTAGCGCTGCCGTCAGAGCCACTACTGGCTTTGTCCACCTGCAGCATCTTCCAGGTATGCTTAGGAGAAGGCCGCCTTGTATCTGCCTGGATGAGACACCGGGTCCCCGCAGCGGGATTTCACCACTTCTGGGCACCACAGGAGAGGGTCTCTCGGTTCCCCTTCTCTGGAGCCTTGTGACGCCATCAGCGTCTTTGGCTTGTGATCCCCTTCCTCCCTCAACGAAGCCTGTGTGACCGCTCTCTGTGGTTCTCTCTCTCCTGGGATTATAGCAGCAAGAAAAGCTTCTCAGCTCCGAAAGCCCTAGAAGGCCACATGGGGGCCCCTAGATGATAAGGCCCACCTCCCCATCTCAGGGTGCTGTACGGAGTCCTCGGGCACACCTAGCACACAGCAACATCATTCCACAACCAGGCTGGGGTCATTTCATAGGCGCCATTACTGTCTGCCCTGCCCTGCCATACGGTATCTGGGGGCCTCTCGCTGTCCTGATGGACAAAGATGCGCATTCTTACTTCCTGAGATGGGTATGTAAAGATCATAAAATGAGACGCATCGGGAATGATACAGATCACATCACGTGAACATCTATTCCAAATATTTCCCATACTTAGTGGTACGCACGCACACACGCGTGCGCACACACAAAGCAAACTTGAAATACCTTGGGACCTAAAGTATCTATTTTTTTAAATTGATCTTACTACAGGTAGTTGACTAAAACCAGGTTCACACCATTTCCAACCAACTAACCAAAGAACCGACCTATTCCTCGTGGGTCTCATACACAAACTGATGTTGCGACAGGTAATAATAGCTTGGGAATGGTGATGATTAATTAAGGTATATTTTCCAATTACATGTCCGTTTCTAAATGGGTTCTATTTCTTCCCTTCATATTAAACTCCTACAGGTAAATTCCAAGTTAAATAACCCCATCTTCTTACGAGTGTGCGACTGTCTTCCCTACTAGTCCATACAAATGCCCACCTCTATGACTTTCTCCTACAGAAAGTCGTATGTCCTGGGTGATGGTGTAGAACTCCACACACACTCAAACGCACACCTGCTTCCATTATTTCTCCCCTGAATTCCAAGACAATGGGATTTGAGTCTCTCTGAGACTTTTGACCAGCTAGCCCTTTGTTCTAAGACCGGGAGAAGGGATGGGGGCGGGGAGAGCGGTATTGTAACATTTATGGAGATCCTGAAAACGAGAGGCTCACATCTAAGAATACCTTTTAAACACTTTCATGTCAGCCATGAATAATTCCCTGCAAGGGGAAAAATAATATTAATAAATGAATACAGCAAGATTATATATTCAAAAAGATTACCCCCAAAAAAGGTGAACTAATCAACAACACCCAAACGGAATTTTCTATCAGTCTGTTCAGGGGCTCTGGGGAATTACTGATTCTCTTGCTTCATAGCTGCTGATCCAAAATTGATAGACACAGGCTGACTTGCACGCAGACCCTAAAGAAAAGAGCATTCAGAAACTGATCTCTCTCTCTCTCTCTCTCTCTCTGTCTCTCTCTCTCCCCCTCCCCCCCTCTCTCTCACACACACACATCTGTGTACTGGCACTGGATCACTGGAACTTGAACTCAGAGCCTCATACTCTGGCTTAGCTTATTCACTCAAGGCTGGCGCTCTACCCATTGAGCCACAGCTCCAGTTCCTGCTCTTTGCAGGCTAACTGGAGATAAGTATCTCACAGATTTTCCTGCCCAAGCTGGCTTTAAACTGTGACCTTCACATCACAGGCTCCTGAATACTAGGATTACTGGCATCCATCAACTACTGGTGCCTGGGAAGAGACTAACCAACTCTTTGAAGAACTAAACCAACCACAAAGGCGGGGTATGTCACCAAACCACGTGCAGATGTGCATGGCACCTGTCCCCAGCGAATGTGGCTATATTCAGGAAGGTATCAACTAGGAAAAACACTCTGATATCATTTACAGCGAATCCTGTCATAGACCGGCTAATGTGCTTCTTATGAAATATTAGTTCCTGATTTGCATCTCTTACACTTAAAAAAGTTATTCTGTGCATTAAAGTATATTTAAAATGCATGACATGAAGTTGCTACTTCAAAAAGATGATTTCTCTCTCTCTTTTTTAGTAAGATACCAGAATATCAATTATCCCCATGGTTTAAAAAAAAAAGTCTGGATTTTTATAGATAATGAATGTGATGTTAAGACCAACACCTTCCTAATATTTCAGGGTTTTCTTGTTTTGTTTTGTTTTTGTGGTTGTGGAGCTTTGAACTCAAGGACCTGCGCACTGTCCCTGAGTTCTTTCTGCTCAAGGCTAGAGCTCTACCACTTTTGAGCCACAGCTCCACTTCTGGATTTTGGTGGTTAATTAAGAATCACACAGACTTTAATTTCCAGGCTGGCTTTGAACCACAATCTTCAGATCTCAGCCTCCTGAGTAGGTAGGATTATAGGCATGAGCCACCAGCACTCGGCTTTTTAGTCCTATTTTATTGGTCTGTATTTCCTGGACACAGGCACTGGTTCAAACCTGAGGTCCTACAAGTAGCTCGCATGAAAACTCCAGACACATGCGAGCCTGTGGAACTGAAATCCTCTAAGCAGAATGCACGGCTGGGGAGCTGGTGGAGGGCAACGTGGGGCCTCTGGTGGCCCTGCTGTGAATTTCACCGCATCACAACTAGTGCTGTGGAAAGTGGAAAGGGGAAAACATCAGCCCGCACCTGTGCTGCCGCCGTGAGTCTACACGAAATCTTCCAGCCCACATGCAAAGCTCTGTGCGCATCTTACATCGCGCTCGCCAAAGAATATTCTTTAATTTTTTTTCCCCTGTGCCAATCCTGGGGCTTGAACTCAGGCCCTGAGCTTCTTTTCTGTAAGGTTGGTACTCTGCCACTTGAACCATACTTCCACGTCCAGTGTTTGTTTTGGGTGGTTAAGTGGAGATAAAGAGTCTCACGGACTTTCCTGCCCGGGCTGGCTTTGAACCGTGGTCCTCACTCAGAGCTCAGCCTCCTGAGCAGCCGGGATGACAGGTGTGCGCCACCAGCACCCAGCTCAGTGAGCATTCTCACAGCTAGGCGGCAGCTCCCATTTCTGAAGATGATGCCAGGCTTAGGTCATGCAGGAGAATGGGACGGGAGGCGTCTGTCTGGCTCATTCTGTACATCCTGAGCACGTGATGTTTACACGTCTTTGTGGCTAGGCCAGGCCCATGTGACTAGCTCTGGCCAATAGGGAGTAAACTGGATGTCACGTGACAACTCTGAGCTGCCACACGCCAGGCCCGAGCCCTTCACCCTGTCTCTTCTGCTGCCACTGCAGCCCTGAACAACCTTATCAGAGACAAGGAGAGAATGATAGGCTAGAAGCAGCCTGACTTCTAGCATTTTCTCTCCCATAGACTCGCAGGGCGAAGGCTTTGAGTGCCTGTGTGGGCTCACTGGGTGTGTCTGTTACTATGCCTCCAACTAGCCCATCCTGACTGATACAAATAGACGATCACTGAGAACACACCACATGTGCACTCTAGAATTCAATTTTCTTCTTCTTCTTTGAGACACAGGGAAAAGGAAAAAGTTATGGGAACAGATACTTGCCTTTTTTTTTTTCTTTAAATGTCAGTAGCACCCAGAGTTTAGGGAATGAGTCCATGGCTCAGATTCCTGTGTGAACCGGGCCTGAAATTGTGACTATTTCGAGATGAACAGAGCCAGGTTCTGTCCAGATTCTTCACGTGAATCAGGTATATGAAATTAATCAATGGGAAGAATCTCTTGGGAGACCACTTAACCGCCACAGAACAACAGCCAGAGCACAGAGATGTCCAGAGGGCGGGAGGCGCGGGAGGGAGGCGTGTGTGGCCAAGAAATAAAGGGAAGGGGGGGGAAGGGAGGGGCGGGGCTCATCATGGGGTCCGCTTCCTCTGAATTTGAAAAGTCCACACCTACCTTTCCATCTCAATGCGGCATGGAGAGATAGCTGCACTTTTTGGGAGGGAGGGGGAGGGTGGGACGGGGCAGGGGGAGGGGGGACTCTGTCTGGTTTCCTCCCGAAGCACGCATTCACCCCTTTAGTAACTGGAAATGTTCCCACGATGTATATAATTTCACGGATGGGCGCACACCAATTTCACAGGACTTAAACGACACCTCCATGTACTGCTTAAATTATGCAAAAACAAGCCGCCGCATCCCGGGAGGGTGAGGGGGGCCTGGACAGAGCCGTCCGTGTGGGCAGGCTAGCATCTGCATGCTCACAGATGGCCCGCAGGGCTTTCCAGAATCTTCCACAGATCAACAGAGAAGGAGTGGAGGCTTTCGGTGAGCTACAGGGGGGGAGGGGGGGTCCTGCAAATGTCCCGGCTGCTGGGAGAGGCCCCATCAAGACCCTCTGCCAGGCCGAGAGCAGCATGGCTGCGGTGTGTGACTTCTGTTCTTGTCACCCCCCTCACCCAGCCCCGTGCCATAAGCACGTGGCAATGCCCTCCTTGCCATGGCTCTCGTCATCACCTGGCTACTCTCCGAAGGTGAGTTATTTCTCCAATAGTCAAAAGCCAGACAGGCCCGGCACTGGTGGCTCACGCCTGTCATCCTAGCGACTCAGGAGGCTGAGAGCTGAGGATCACAGTTCAAAGCCGGCCCAGAAAGGACAGTCCATGGGTCTCTCATCTCCAATTGTCTACCAAGAAAACAAGAAGTGGAGCTGTGACTCAAGTGGTAGAGCTCCAGCCTACAGCAGAAAAAGCTAAGCGAGAGCGTGAGGGCCTGAGCTCAAGCCCCGGTACTGTTACAAAAGAACCCCCCCCTTCGTGGTTGGGCAATATACAAATACCTTATTATTCCATTTTGCTCAATAAAAATATGTCATTATGATGCGTTAATGATGCAGGGTTTTTTGTTAACATACTCATCAATAATCTGGAGTAAGTCACTTTCAGCCAATTGCTCTTCCTTCCTCTGTTTCCTGCCCGCTAGCATGCAAGAATGAAACTCTTGAGCAAACACAGGAAGAACTCCCTTTTCTGTGCCGGAAGGAGGTGAGCTGGGAAACGGAAGTCACAGGACACCAGGTCTGAGCCTCAGCCTGGAACTTCTCAATGGTGAGGCATCCCTTGGCTCCTGGTCCCCTCTAAGACTCAGTTTCCTCATCCTGTGAATCATGGGTAAACGGGTTACACCTGAAGATTATACCTTAGGTAAAACCAAATATATTTGTGTGTACGAAATGCACCCAGCACTGGATAATACAGGTAACACACCTGCTTCTTCCTGCTACGCTTTTCTGCTCACGAGGAGGAAGGAGAAAGCTCCCGGAGAAAACCACACTTTCAGGACTTTTCCTTTCCCCCCAGGATTCAATGTTGCAATTACACTGCTGGCCGGTTAACGGCATCCTGGCTTGAGTCCATCTTTCATTCCTTCCTCCGGGGTACCAGATCCACATCCAGGTCTCTCATGGAAGGCCAGCCTCCTGTGTCCGCGCCTGCCACCCGCGTCCCCCCACCCCCCCAGCCACATCCATCACCCACAGAGTGGGCGGGTTGTTTTCTCAGCTTCAGAGGACTCTGCAGCCCTGCGGGAATGCGCAGCCCCCCCAGCCCTCCAGACAACACTAGCAAAGAGGGCAGGAGCTGCGGGCCTGCAGCTCGGGCCTTGGCCTTCGCCAGCCCACACACAGCATCCTGACAGCATCTCTCGACAGCGACAGAGAAGGCTATGCTGGATGAAAGGAGGAAAACAGCCATCCTGGAGGGCTAGGCAGGCACATTACAAAATCAAAAACTACAGAAAAGCCAGGTACCTGGTTTTCCTCTAGGCGGCCATCCGGGGCAGATTCCTGATCACACACTGCCACCTGCTGGCCATCATGATTGGCTACATGTTATAGATGCAGGGCATACGCACGGTATATAGATGCATCATACGTGTATCGTGTACAGAAGCACGTACGTACAAACGTGAACACATATAAAACATATTTGGGATTTTGATGAACCATTTGAAGTAGTCTTGAGGCAGTGTCTTAGGAAGGCCGGCCTTCTACATCGCTGTACTTCTATAGTCTCATCTATCTATGGATAGAGGTGATTCTACTGATATGGATGTGGTTATAGGATCATGGGTCATTCGTGGACCTCGAGGAACAAATCTGCTTCTTATTCATTGTTTTGCTTTAACAGGCACGAGGATGTGGATTGTGAAACACACGGGGAAGTGGCAAGCATGTGTACGCCCGTGGCCAGGTTCACTGTGCAGTCCCTCACATGTTTACACAATCACCAGTACCTGCTGGCCTCCTCAGACGAGGCCCGTCCACACTGAGATGTGGTGTGAAGTATTAAAATGCACACCAAGGTTCGAAGACGGCACCTAAGTGTGTATGTGTGTATAGCTATATCTATCTGTACATCTATGCACCGTATGTGTCATATAAACAACCACATATTATATATTACGTATATTCACGATATACGGTTTTATAATTACATATTACATATAATTATAATGTCATATTACGTGGCAACTAGTTTGCGTTTTAATTATGCTATAAGCACCTAACCCACCGTGGTAATATATCAAATATATAATGTAGAACATCTAAAAACAAATAGTTACTTTGCTATGGAAACATTAATTAGGATATAATATAGAAATCTAACCAGTACACTGCTGTTTTGTTTGTATTTGTTACAGCACAATCATATCTTTTTAAGTAGATGAGAGGGTAACGTGGGATTTTGATTATATCGTTTTTCAAAAAGTGGTTATTAAAATTAGATCCATCTTTTCTTGCCTCTTTCATGTTGCTTCTAGAAAAGGTCCTATTATGGGCATGACTGGCATTTTATGTCTACACGGGCAGAGCTGGCTTAGATTTTTTCTCCTAAGGTTCCTTACTGATGAATCCGTCTAGTAATATAGGAAAATGATCCTCTAAAATCCAGCCTCTTTCAATAGGCCCTTTCATTTTATGGGAAAAGTCACTGGTAGACATGCAAAATCGCTCCAGCTCTGTTCCATCTCCGTCTGCTTGACCCACCTCCATAAAGTCAGGGCCTACAGACCTCGCTATCTTTAGAGTGAGAAAAGAAAGCCGCGCTCCGAGCTCCTAGGTCTGGGGTCAAGGCCACCCACCTCTGGGACAATTCCAAGCCCGCGCCCGGCATCAGGTACACCTGCCATGAGATGGAAACTCCAAGACTGTGTGAAAGGAAACACAGGTCATTACTTTGTGCTTCGAGTTTACTGAGTTCTCTCTCGCTCCCGGATGGGTTTCTATGGGAAAGGTATGTCTGAGAATTCAATCCCAGTCAGGAGATGTTCTGGAAAGGAAATTCTCTTTGTTGTGAATGGTGTCTGTCTGCATGTCCGCAGGGCCAGCTAACAATGCGGCAGCCCTGGCCAGTATGGACAGCGCCCTGGAGCCCCGAGGCCGGGCCTCCCCCCATCCCCCACAGAAGGCACTTACGCCACTCTGCAAGACTGTCACCTGAAGCAAGTCTTCTTTCTTTCTTTCTTCTTCCCTTCTTCCCTGCCTCCTTTCCCTCCACCCTTCCTCTCTGTCACCTCTACCCTTCGGCTCTTCCTCCCCTCCTTCTACCATCCCCCCTTCCCCTCCCTCTTTTCCCTTTCTTACCTCCCTCCCTCCTTCCTTCTTTTTCCTGACTCAACATCCGGGGCCCACTCACCCACCAGACGTAGTGGTGCCTCCTGCCTGTAATCCCAGCTTCACGGGAGACTGAGAGCCAGAGGATCACAGCACAATGCTAACCCAAGTGGAAAAGTGCCCATCTCTAAGATAATCAGCAAAATGCCAAGCTTGGAGGTGTTGCTCAAATGGTAGAGCACCAGCTGAGCAGGAAAACTGAGGGAGCTCAAGGCCCCGAGTTCAAACTACAGGACTGAAAAAGTAATAATAATCATACTACCTGCAAGATGGTTTTACAAAGACATCTGAGATATAGGGAGAAAAAAGACTAGCTGGGTGCTCACACCTGTCAATCCCAGGAGGCTGGGATTTGAGGATCCCAGTTCAAAGCCAGACCAGGAAGGAAAGTCTGTGAGATTCTTATCTCTAATTAACCACCAGAAAGCCAGAAGTAGAGCTGTGACGAGAGAGAGAGAGAGAGAGAGAGAGAGAGAGAGAGAGAGAGAGGTGCTAAGAGTATGGATCATAAGCAATCTCCACCCCCCCCGCCCTGCCCCCCCCCCACATACACACAAAGAAAACAACCACCACAGGAACTGAAGCTTGATTGTGCTCTTGACTTCACAATGTCTATGGATCTCAAAACAGCAAGTGTGTTTTTTGGAGATTTTTTTTTGTCAGTTGTGGGGCTTGAACTCAGTTGCCTGAGCACTGTTCCTGAGCTCTTTTGCTCAACACAAATGCTCTACCACTTGGGTCACAGCACCACTTCCAGTTTTCTTGTAGTTCATTGGAGATAAGCGTCTCACAGACTTTCCAGCTGGGCTGGCTTTGAACAGTGATCCTCAGATCTCAGCCCCCTGAGTAGCTAGGATGATAGGTGTGAGACCCCAGCACCTGGCAAAACGGGAAGTTTATACATTACCTAGACACAACTTTTATTTGGCAATGAGGCTTCAGTAAAGCTAGAAGAGAGAAAAATCTCAGAGCAATTTGCAGACTCAGCTAGCTTTTAGTGTTGAAGTGACCACAGGTGTTTTGTTTGTTTGCTTTAGAAAAAACATTTCTACTGATGTTATGTAAAAACAATTTCTAACCTCTAATTGGCTTCCCAGTTTGGTAACCTGGTACACACTCTGAACATGTCTGGGGGTACACACAATCATATGTGTTCATACAACCACACACTGCAACTGTATATGCTGCATATACCTGTATATGCTGTATATACCTGTCTCCCCATCCCACCCAGGGTTAACTTCCATCAAAAAGGGGAAAAGAAATTGCCTCACCAGCCTGGCTGCTGAGATGAATGGCACAGCCCTGAAGTTTCCTGACCTTGAGCCACGGGGAAGAAAACTTCAGCTGACGTGTGCAAAAGTCCCCGGACAACATAAATCACGGGTGGACAGGGGGTGCTTTCTACCTAATGCAGGAAGGCATCTGGTCTGGTGTCAAGGAGCTGGTAATAAAACACAGCCCACTGATGAGGAAGAAAATTAATTAAAGCTCACTTCACTCACCAACACACACACACACACACACACACACACAGAGCCATGGGCCATCTCTGCCCCCTCCCTCACCCCGGCCCTCTCTTTTGAGAAGAAGAGATGATAGAACCATTCTGGAAAAACTCACTGGGTACTTGGGCATTTCCTTAATGTGTTTTAATTTGGAGTTTAAAGAAAAGAGGCATCACTGAAGCACACACAGAAGAGGAGCCTTGCCCCTTCGTCCTGGCAAAATGAATGACGGAAGGAAATGGCAGCCGTAAGTAGCCACTCTCTCTCTCTCTCTCTCTCTCTCTCTCTCTCTCTCTCTCTCTCTCTCTCTCTCAGGCACGTAAGCAGCTCGGCCTTGGTGCATACGTAACTGAGGAGGAGCTGACAAAGCCCACCTTCAACACGAAGGGATCAGAGCGCTGGGGCCGGGTAGACCCTCAACATAAAGGTATGATGGATACACTAGCCGGCTTCTTAGGAAAACAAGCAAACGTGGGGAGCCCTTAACCTGTTACACTGGCTTCAAACCACACATTATCCATGAAAACCTCAGTACAGTAGAACCATGTCCTACAAGAGACGACATGTCTGCAAGAATGGAAATATAACTGTCCTTCCCCCCCCCCATACCCGCCGTGGGCCAAAGCACAGAGCTTCTGGCTTTTCATTGTCCATCAGCAGCCGGGTTCTGTGCCAGGAATTAACCTACACGCCGCACGCTGCCACGGCACCCATCCCTTCCTCCTTGACAGACATCCCAGGATCTCAGGCCCCGGAGGGTAATTTCGCTCCATCCACCGTGGGCTCTAGAAGTTGTTTCTGCTTCTTTCGGCAGGCCTCTCCCCTCCTCTGCCCACCACCACCACCACCACCCGTAAATTGTCCTAAAATACATGAAAGAGGAAAGCATGCCTCACATCTCCGTTTCAAAGTTTAAGTTTATAAAAGAAAAAGAAGAAGAAGAAAAAAAGGAAAAGGAAAAGAGTGAGCCTGCAGGGAGAGTCTGAAAGGGAGGTACGGACCCCAGCCCCTAGTAAGGAGCTCGTTTCTGCAAAAATAACTTCCCAGCCAGCCATGCTGCGAAGCGGGGCTTTGACTGGAACTGTGGCGCTATTGAAGAGGAGACCGGCGAGGGCCTGGAGTAATACCTCAGCGGGAGCCGCTGAAAGGAAATTAGACACCGAGAGACAGACAGACAGACAGACAGACAGACAGAGAGCAGACGAGGTAGGGTGGCGTCTCGCACCGGCCCAGGTCATTTCTGTTCTGCCGACAGCTTTGTCAGGGCGATTCTCGTGAGCCTGGCCACCGTCGCGCCATGTGAACAGCACTGGCTGTGTTGAGTGTGCAAAGTCCATGCTTTGCTTTTCATGTTCCCCAGATACAGGACAGCCTAGAGGTTAAGGGTCAAATGACCCTCGGGGCGTTCCAACTCCACCTTGTCACTGACTACCAGGACGCCCTGGAGCCTGCGTTAACCCCTCCCCCATCCTGCACCATCTTCTACTCTGTGACGTTTCAGTGAGCGTTGTGTGTGGCTTCAAGGAGTTTTGTGAGGACAAGATCATCGCACGTACGTGCCGCGTTAGCCTCGTCATCCACCTTCCCAAACCACCCACCCCACCCCCCTCCTGCTTCCAGCCCATCTGAATCAGAGCCCATCTGACTTCTGACTGTGGAGGAGGAATCCAGGCAAGGGGGGGGTACCCTTCCTGACAGCTTGAAATACGGATACTGGGTCCAACTGGCACCACCTTGGCTTCTTGGTGGATGAAGCTGAAGTCCCACCCCTGGCTGATGGGCGTGCCTGAATTCCGAGGGGCAGGAGCCGGGACTTGGACAATAGGCTACTGGACCTATACCATGAACTCACAAGACTGAATTCTTGAGCTCCTTGTGACCCTGTCCCCTGAACCTGTCCCTAGTTTAGGCCCCAACTAGCTCAGCCGCCATTTTGTGCCATGCTTCATGTCTCCCGACTCTCCTCGGGTCACTATCCTGCCCCTCTTTGGCTCTCCATTAGAGTTGATCTGGTGTGTTGATCTGTTCTTTCTTTACTCTCCTAGCCTGGTGGCTCAGTTTCCTAACAGTATTAAGTACATTCAAGGCTGAAAGTTTTCTGGAAACATGTCCTTCTGCAGTCCGCCACTGGCTTTCTAATCAAGACCCCTGATTCAACCTCTCAAAACGTGGCTTCTCTGTATCTTGCGATCAGATTCCTTTCTGACACGCTGAAGGACTTCTGCTAAGCCCAGGAACACTCATTCTCTCTTCTGTCCTCTTTTTTTTTTCTCTCTCTCTCTCTCTCCCAGTTGCTCAGAAGAGGCCTAGATGAAGTCTATCTATCGTCTTCACTCCAAGTTCTACCAGGATCCCCCCCCCACACACACATCCAGACCTGATCCTGGGAACCACTCAAGCCAGGGAGGTGAGGCCAGAAGGGAGCCGGAGCCCGGAACCCGGGTGCACACCAGGCAGCCACAGCTGCCAGCAGGAGTGGGAGGGTCCCCCATCCGGTGATGACACACAGGCTTGGGAGGAAAGCACGGTCCGGAGGACCCAGAACAAACCAAACACCCAGGTGGAGCAGAAGGCCACTTGCATGGGTCACAACCCCGGGCCCACAGAAGATGGATCATGAGGGAGCCTGGACAGAAGCCCTTGCAGGCCACAAACGGCAGAAGCTGAGACCCGAGTCCACGTCCTAAGCCACATCCCGGGATCCTATCACGGTCGAGGTAAACATGGCTTCGTTCTGCATGTAAGGGCCTAGCACTCCACCTGCTTCTCAGCCTCACCTGACCCCCTTTCCGGCCTCCTCCAAAGCCTCTTGCCCTCTGCTTCCTGTGTCCCGGGGTCCCACAAAGGGAAGTCCACCCAGTCCCCACACCCTATTCCCCACAGACCTCCCCCCCTACATTATGCCTGGGCTGACCACCTCTCTCTCTCTCTCTCTCTCTCTCTCATACACACACACACACACACACATCAAAAGTCCCATTAAAATTCCAATGCCTTACCCCCAAGGGAAGCTTTCATTTTCATTTGGAGCTGGGCTCTCTTCTAATGCATCACATAATAAGCCCCTAAACAAAGGGCATTTGGAGAATGGCAGCAGACCCCCCAGGGGAATTCTGTGAGCCCAGTTCCAAGGGGTCTTGTGGGGGGAGGACTGCAGGGGGGAGTTATTCACTGCAGCCTCTGCTTCGGTCAGCCCTGAGTAGCTCATTTTGATCTTTAATGAGAAACGCACTCACTCATGAAGGCTTCCGGTTCCCAAGGAAGGAAGCAGTCTTTTCTCTCCATCCCTGGTCTGGCTGTCAGAAGCCCACTGACCTAATCCAACTCAGGGTAAGAGCCGGCTAACTCAAGCTGCGGTGGAGTGTTTTGTGCCAGCGTCCGATCTTGCCCGGCATTGCTGACTCCCTGGCATCTAGGAAACTAATTCATGGCTCCTGTGTTGGACACTACTTTCTCTCTACCTGGAGGCAAAAGGGACACACCAAAACGGCCATCAGTCTAGTGGCGTCTGGGCGGGGTCTGGGTGGAGCTGTCCGTGGTGCTGAAGTGGCTGAGGGATGAAGAGGACTTAGGAACAAACCCTTGTAAGCCAACTCTTCCGCTCTCCCCCTCCACCACATGGACGCCGCACACACAGAGCATGAGGCCATGCATGGTGCCCATCTTCAGCTATTCTGAAATCCACAGGCACCGCTGGCCCAGCCTGGGATCCGTTCAATGTCTCGGGCTTGACACAGTGGTTAAAATAAAGAACCATCGACCTATTAAAAGATCACTTTAAAAAAAAAAAGATTAGTTCAAATCTATTCTTAGCTGGGTGTAATCCCAACACTTAGGAGGCTGTAATGGGAGGATCGCACGTTTGAGGCTAGACTGGTTTATGTAGTGTGTTCCTGACAAGCTGCTCATTGCTCAGTGGGAGGTGGAGTGCTCCATCTCTGAGTCACGGAAGTCAGACCCGAGATCCCCTGTGCCCTCAACCCACGCTCAAGCAATTCTGGCCTAGAGAAATACAGCTCTCCTCCACCTCTGGCCTTAATTTGGTGGTGGTGGTGGTGGTGGTGGTGTGTGTGTGGTGTATGTGTGTGTGTGTGTGTACACTCGCACCTGTGTCAGCACTGTGGCTTGAACTCCAAGCCTCTCAATCTTGCTTGTTTTTTTCCCCCACTTCTGGCTGGCACTCTACCATTTGACACACACCTCCAGCTCCAGCGACATTTTTGCTGGTTAACTGGAGAAATGAGTCTCTTCCCAATGCTCTCCCTCCAACAACCCCCTGACGCCAGCCTCAGGCTCCACAGCTGGAGATGCCCTTTGGCTCTGCCATACCAAGCTCAGGTACCTTTCCTGGTAGGGCCTACACACCTGCAGTGTGCTGGGCTCCCTCACATGCCCTCCTTCCCCGTGTCCTCTGCTAGGAAAACCTTCCCAGGACCCTGACCTGGAGCTGTGTAGTTCCAGAGCTCCTCGGGTCCTGAGGATCAGCCTGCCAGCATCAGAGCTGCTCAGGTGGCACAGCTGCCCCAGGGCAGGTGATGAAGAAGGGTGAGTGAGCCCTGATCAGTCCTTCTGTCCTCTGATGAACGGGAGGCCGTCCCCTCCCGACAAGCTTCTCCCCACTCTCCACCTGTCACCCCAATAGTCTTCCTAATAATACTGGCATTCAGACAGATGTTGGACCACCCATAAGCATGGATGTGAACCCCTGGGATCCCCAGTGAAAGCATGGAAACCCGGGTGCTGGGAATGGTGGGCGTGTGTGACCGTGCTGGGCCACACAGGGGCAGGCGATGGGGTCGCTCCCCCCACACCAACCCTAACATCTCCGCAAGACCTCCTCTCAGAAACCCCAATATTTGGCAGGTTGAGAAGCCAAAGAGAAAGATCAAACAAAACCCATCCTCCGACACAAGAAGGCTTCCCAGGCAACAGTTTGTGCTCTCTGTCACCCTGATGGAAAACAGACATGTCAGATAAAGAAAAAGAGAAACGCAGAAACGAAGCAGGGGGCAAGGGAAAGGGGGGACTCCTTTCCATCTTCCAAGAGGCCCAGATGGAGTGTGTGTGTAGACAGGGAGCAAGCCTCACCTCCTGAGATCTTCCATTTACCTCCCTTCGTCCCATTGGTCTAGGATGCCTTGGGGGCGGGGACAAGGGTGGGGGTGGCCACAACACATCTCATTCCAGGTAAACAACTCCATGGAGCAGAAAGCAAAGGCTGTGTGAGAATTGCAGGGAGTGGGGAGTTGGGGGACAGCGCTGAGGGTCTGATTAGACGTTTTATGTTTTCTAAAAACGTGTCTATAAAGAAGAGCCCCATCAGGTGCGATGTCACACACGCCTAATCCCTGCTTCTCAGGAGGCAGGGGTAGGAAGATCACTGTCTAAGGCCAGACTGGGCAAAAGCACTAGACCTGATCTTAAAAAGAGAGAAAGCATTACAGCAAAAAGAGTGTGAGTCAGTCCTTAGCAACCATGAGCACTGAAGAGAAAGAGGAGGAGGAGGAGGAAGTGGAGGAGGTGGAGGAGGTGGAGAAGGTAGAGGAGGTGGAGGAGGAGGAGGAAGTGGAGGAAGTGGAGGAGGTAGAGGAGGTGGTAGAGGAGGTGGTGGAGGAGGAGGAGGAAGAGGAGGAAGTGGAGGAAGTGGAGGAGGTAGAGGAGGTGGAGGAGGTGGTGGAGGAAGAGGAGGAATTGGAGGAGGAGGAGGAGGAGGTAGAGGAGGTGGAGGAGGAGGAAGTGGAGGAAGTGGAGGAGGTGGAGGAGGAGGAAGTGGA
>NW_012267230.1:12738811-12745573 GCF_000151885.1 Dipodomys ordii
GGCTTTTTTCTTTTTGCTTATGTGGTGCTGAGGAATCGAACCCAGGGCCTCATGCATGCAAGGCAAGTGCTCTACCACTGAGCCACCTTCCCAGCCCCTGGAGTTGTCCTTTAAAATAAATGGCATCCCCACACCTCACTGTTTTGTACCAAGTCCTTGTTCTGGGTAGGGCTTTGTGGGGATTGTGGGCCCTGAGGTCTCCATGCTACCTTTATTACATGAAGGTGCGGCATGAAGTCAGAGCTACAGGTCACTGGCCATAACCCAGAGAGACTCCAGCTCCTAAAATACCCTGTCCACTCTCCTAACATCTGGGATGTACCCCAGCTGGGACTGCCCTTAGACTAAATGTTTCTCCTATTCCAAAGTTAAGATACTCAATCTACGTTGATTCAATAAAAAGCCATAACCATCTATCTCCTAACTTTCTATCACACATCCTCCATCATTCTTCCATCCCCCCCACATCCATTCTCCACCCACACAGGTACCCATGCATCTTGTATTCATCCACTCACCTGACCACTCATCAACCCATCCTTCCATCCATCCATCCTTCCTTCCACCTATCATCTAGCCTGCCATCCATCCATCCATCCATCCTTCCACTCATCTATCCATCTTCCATCCATCCATCCTTCCTTCCACCTATCATCTAGCCTTCCATCCATCCTTCCACTCATCTATCCATCTTTCATCCATCCATCCTTCCTTCCACCTATCATCTAGCCTTCCATCCATCCATCCATCCATCCATCCACTCATCCATCCATCCTTCCATCTATCCATCCACTCATCCATCCACCTATCCATCCATCCACCCATGAATTCATTATTTACTTATCTACCCATCTATCTACTCATCTACCCATCCAGTCCATCCTTTCATTCATTATCTATCCATCCATCCACACATGTATGCATTCACCCATCTATTCATTCATCAACCCATTCAATCATTTGCTCACCCATTTATCCATCTACCCAGCCAGAAAGACAGACACCCACCCATCTGCCCATCTATCCAACCATCCAGCCATCTATATCTATTGCACACCTTCCTCTTTTCTTGCATTTCTTCTCACTGTTTTAGACTACAAAGATGCAAAGGCACACTTGTACAACCATCCACTGTCTGCATCTACAGGTGCTTAGCGTAGACAGTTAACAGAGGATGGACACTGGACTGCCGCTGGCAGGACCAGAGCATGCACAAAGACTCCGGCATGCCAGAGAAATGTGGGAAGAACGTTGGAGGGGGACATGGTGCTTGTCCGAAGAGCTTTGTGTTTCCTCTTGGGTGTGACCCACAGAAGACCAGCCAGGTGGCCATGTTCACACTGCTGTGTGGGCCATCACCACCATCATCATCATCTCTATCCTCCTCTGGAGGTTTTTTTTTTTTCCTTCCAAGATGAAGCTCTAACTCTCCACCTGCCCCCACCCTCCAGCCATGTCAGCCACCTTTTTCTTTCCTGTCTCTACAAACTGATGACTCTACACGTAAGACAGTGCCAGTGACCCACCAAGACCCTCACAAAATGCCTGGGAAGGGGTGTCTGGTGCAGACAAAGCCACACTCTGATTCTGGAAGTTCTAAGGGTGGTCAGCGTGAACTTCCTGTGGAAACCCAGGCTCCTGAGCTCTGAGACACAGCCTCTCCTTGTACTTTGGGGCACGGGGAGGAAGATCTGGGGTCACCCCTCCTCTCATCAGAAGGACTGGTCCTATCGACTTGGGTTCCCCCTTTTAGGATCCCATTTTCCCATAATGCCCTCCTCCTCGGGCCCAGACCACGATTAGGAGTTCACCCTGGGATCCTGGCTGGTATGATGGTGCTCACGCAGGAGTCCTGGTGTAACCAGGACTGCACGGCGCCCCCTCACCCCTGCCCCCATCACTCCACATGGTGTTCCCCGGGCTGCACGTGCCAGAGCCCGGCTCCTGTATGTGGATAGACCAAGTTCCACTGGCCTCCTCATGACATGCCATCCATTCACCAACCCCCTCTCCAGCCTTCCGCACGCACGGCCACAAAATTGCTGAACTCGGGTCACCTGCAGGTTTTATTCAGATCCCCAGCCATGGCACGGGCACAGCCTCTCATGGCACCGGAAGGTTCCGGCCGGGCCACACCTCCCTCCACGCTCGGTTTCCCGCACAGCCGTGAGGAGGGCCGAGGCAGGGGGCATCAACTGTGAGGAGCTGGGTGGTCAGAGCTTGGTCAGGGTGGCCATCGGGAGGCCGGGAAGGGAACTGAGGCTGCAGGACATCTCTGGGGTTTCCAGGAAGTCTGGGTGCAGGGGGGGAGGCAGGGGACCCTCGGGGGTGAGCGGGGTGGGGGGGAGGCAGGTAAACAGGAACCGCTCCATGACAGATGAGCCAGGTCTGCGGAGAGCCCTCATCCGGCCTCCGTGCGTGGGTCAGGGTTCACCTGAGTGGAAAGCCATTGCCATGGAGATGAGCTAAGCACACACAGCTCAGATTGGATCCCTGGGAGATGGGGAGATGGGGGAACAGGTAAAAGAAAAGGAGGCGGCGATGCCAAGAGGTAAAGATCCATACAGCCAAGGCTTTGCTTCATGCACAGGTGCGGTCCCTCTACGAGCCCCGCTGGGGTCAGAACCCGGGCCCCAACGTCTGTCAGGAAAGCACCGCATTGTCTGAGCCACGCAGCCATTTTGTTTATAGGCAGGAACTGCACATGAGCACTGGAAGTTCCAGGCCTAGGAGGAGGGGTTGGGTCCTCAAAATGGGAGCAGGGAGGTCTGCACCCAGCAATTATGGCACCGCTGACACGGCACACACACAACACCTCGCCTAACACCCTCTCATCAGAACCCAGAACGTGACCCACGGCACAGCCGAATGCGTGCGCCGGTCCTTCACCACCACTCCCAGACTCCCCGGCTGCCTGGCTCCCACTCCCTGGCCCAGGGAGACTCATGGTCTCTTCAGGGGAAACTCCCGGGCAGAGTGTGGTGGCATCGGCCTGCAATCCCAGCTACCCCAGCAGGGGGAGGCAGGGTGGATCACAAGGGCCAGCCCAAGACCTGGTTTCAAACAATAAACTATACCAACAACAAAGGACCAAAGACAGAAGCCTCCAAAAGTAGCTGGGGCCATGGCTCAAGTGGTAGAACACTAGAGAAGACCAGTCTATCTATGTCACTCTGTGTGTGTGTGTGAGAGAGAGAGAGAGAGAGAGAGCTCCCTCTCATGAAGAAAGACCCTGCAGGACACATGTCGAGGGCACACTCTACAAGCCAGAAAGATGGACGGTCCTCACCAAAACTTGGCCACAAAGGGGCTTCCAGCCTCCAGACTGGGAACATGCATTTGCTCGTCAAGTCACCAAGCCCTGCTATGTGTTTGTTTGTTTGTTCATTTTGCTTTGGGGGCAGGGGGACTCCAGGGGGCTGAGACACCACCACCCCATACTCTTCTCCAAGGCTGCAAGGGTAGAACTTGGGGTCCCATTCCATCAAGTTCATCCTTTCCCTTCTCACCCATGCTCCCCATTCCCGTCCGAAGTCTCTGCCTCCGGATCCTGAGGCTGCCAAAGGCCCCTCCCTCCCTCCACAAGAAGTCCCAGACTCAGGCTTCATCTGAAGTATAGGAAGCAGAGCCACCAGGATGAGCTCAACATGGGGGAGAGAGAAGTCTTGTTTCTTTCTCAGTCCAGAAGACACCATCGGGGGAAGAGGTGCATGGATTCCCGCTGTGGCTGGCTGGGTTCTGGCAGGGTGGGGTGGGGGAGGCCTGGGCACCCCAGCTCTCCCACAGAAGGTACCCACACCCCCTTCTGCTTCCCCAGGTAGAGGTTTCAGGAGTGCATCTAGCAACTCGTGAAATCACGTCAGACAAAGGCACGTTTTTGTCTTTGATCTGCCACTGAGGAACCACGCAAGCAACAGTTGAAATAAAAGAAGTGGGGAGGGGAGGGGGAAAGAACGCAAGCAAGAAAAAGCCATCTGGCAAACAATCCATGCTCTTTCCATTTCCCTTAGATTATCCAATTTACTCTTGTCAGAACTCATCTACTAAACCTATGCTGGACTATATATATATATATATATATATATTTTTTTTTTATTTTGATGATATTGTTGTTTTGTGCTCTGCTGTGGCTCCATTCGGGAGGAGCCCCCAGAGGAGTTGCGGTCACCGCTGGACAACTGTGGGGACTCAAATTGGAAAAATGTCACCCGGGCAAGGACAAATTACTGCTCGAGCATCTCCAGATGGGCTCCGGGCTGACCTTTTCCAAACCAGCAGACCTGCACGATGACTGCATGCCCGTACAACACGGCTCCAGTATTTAAGTATTAAGCAACAATGTGGAGCCCTCAGTTCACAGCCAAGCAATCGATTTCCACTGTCCTGTCTCTAGGGAGATGTCTGGGTAGGGATGTAGTGCCTGGTGACAGACCCACCCACACTGGGCAAACCAAGAGTAAATTCTCCCAGCCTTACACCGGGCCATGAAAGGGAAGATGAGCACAGGACATTCAATAAGTGTTCTATTATCGTTACAGTCAAGCTCTCATTGTACCTAACTTCCAAGCTTCACCATCGGTTTGTAGGAAAGCCACTGTTTACATTAGTTCAGGCACTGGCTGGAACCTTCTACTGGGCAGCTTTCAAGAAGGTAGTTAAGGGAGATGACAGTAAATATGCTGTGGTACACACTCTGACTTCCAGATGAACTCGCTGGTCTGTGTTTGGTCCACTGAAAACCCCGAGTTGCAACCCAGGCTGCTTCATTGTGGGTGAGGTAAAGAACAGCTCAGAATCTTTGCCCTGAAGTATGACGTACCTGCTCTTGCATTTTCCCTTCACAAATCTGGGCAGTCCCTGCAATACCACACATGACCAGTAGGTGGGAGCAAATAACTGCAATGTTCACATGCCAACAGACCACCCCTGCAAACACACACACACACCACCACCACCACCACCATAGGATCCAAGCCAGCCAGTCTGTAAACTGGAATTTTCTTTCTGCTCCCTCCAATTTGCAGTCTTAAATGGCTGTGGGTTTTAATTACGAAGCCCTAATTACCTGCCAGAAATGTGATCATTTCAGGGAGCATTTCGTTAATACATACTTAAGAAGGTACAGCTTGAAAAACAGGATCTCTGTTTCAAACCCTAGGATGTTCTGAAAGGGAAAGAATTCCAGTCTACGCAGATCTCTGAACATGTGAAACCAGACAGACGTATGTAAGGGAAAACGGCTGAACTCAGTCAGTTATGACTTAGCTGCAATCAGAATGCATAGATGTTCATCTGCAAACTTTCTTCTTTGGGAAGGAATTCTTTCTTTGGCAAGAAAAGCCAGAAAGATCACAAAATAACCCCCTGTGCAGCGGTAGGCTCCGACCTAGAGTAGCAAGGCCGGGCCAGGATCTCAAGATAGGAGAACTGTATGAATTACAACTCAGGGTCTGTTTGCAAATAAAAGCTATGCATTGGTACCAGCAGGGGCTTAATGGGAGCACTTTTAATTAGCTGTAAAAGTAATTACCCATATTAGATGTAAATCACACTTGTTTTTTTTTCCTTTTTTTTTTTTTTTACAGGAGGTGAATAATTTCAGCACAGCTTTTTAAGAATACTACTTCTGCAGGAGCTGTGAGCTACTCACACTCTCAAGTTAATGTGCTGGGTGGAGGCAAAGGGGAAAAAAAAGGACCAGGGAGAAAAAAATGTCAACCCCAGGAATCCAGGCTTGTGACACCTGGCTTTCTCAGCTACCATTTCCTTGAGATCAACCAACAGCACCTAAGACCACGCCCCCTCGACAATGAACACCACGCCCCTCCGTCACAGCCACACCCCCTCTCCACTGATTTAATGTTTCCTTTAGGCTTTTGGACTCCTGGATGGATGTTGGGGCTCTTGTGAATAACAAGGAATTTTAACACAAGAATGAAGAGAATGGGAAGTGGCTTCTAAAGAAACCAGTGGAGAAAACACTGGGCAAGCCCAAGAGGGCACCTTGAAAGTCCCAGCACACATGTCTGAGGGGGCCCGGTGTCCCACCTCCCCAACACTGGACTGAGAGTTAGGGGACTGTATTCATTGACCTGCATCTCCTTGTGGGTCCTTACACTTACCACTCCCACCCCGAATTTCCACAGGAGCTCGAGGGGAGCCCCCCAAATTCCAATCAGGAGTCTTAAGGAAACATGAGCAGCTGGAATGCAGTTTGCAAATATGAAATTACTGTGCAATTATTTATACATTGATAAACACCCTCATTAAAGGCTCTGAAGATGCAATTAGGAAATTGAAGCTTAGTGCACTCAACTTAAGCAACTGAACTGTTCATCAGCAAGGTGGGAGGGCAGGAAGTTGAGGTTATACCCAGGTAGGCAGGCAGGCACAGACAGACAGACAGACAGGCAGGCAGGCAGGCAGGCAGCCCTGTTGACTACTAGGTTCCAGTTCTAAAAAGATACAACTTCTTGGGCTGGGAAGGTAGCTCAGTGGTAGAGTGCTTGCCTCGTAAACATGAGGCCTTGGGTTCAATTCCTCAGCACCACGTAAGCAGAAAAAGCCAGAGCCAGGCACTGGTGGCACATAGCCGGGTGCTGGTGGCTCAGGCCTGTCATCCTGGCTACTCAGGAGGCTGAGATCTAAGGATCATGGTTCAAAGCCAGCCCGGGCAGGAAAGTCCGTGAAACTCTTATCTCCAATAAACCACCAGAAAACCAGAAGTGGCGCTGTGGCTCAAGTGGTAGAGCACTCGCCTTG
>NW_012267230.1:12746138-12757729 GCF_000151885.1 Dipodomys ordii
GACCAAGAGAGTATAATGCCACTGCGAGTGTAATGCCTCATGTATCTGGCACACCCGATGTGTGAACGCCTTCATTCACGAAGGAACATTGAACGAACCATTTTCCTTCTCTTGTTTCTCTCGTGATATCTCTAAACCTGACAGCACGGGGCTACACAGGACTATGCCAGGAATCAACGATTCTTTTTATGGTAATAAAAGAAGTTTAAAAAGATTGGCTGTGAACTTTTGAACCCCGTGGGTACACACAAGCAACAGTAGAGACATAGCTAAACTTTCCAGAACAGTGAAACGGGACAAATGAGTGTGCGTGCGTCTTCCCGTACTGTGAGACCCGTGCAATGGCTCCTTCCACAAAACGAACACCTCAGTCCCTATGTGAGCACCCAGGAAATGTGCTTTAAAATGGACCGTTGAAGATAATCACACTTCTCTGTTTTTTCACCTCCCCCCAGCCCAGCATCACCACATTTCCCCGCAGGGCCTGTCATCCCGTGTTTAAGTGTAAAAAGAGAGCTAAGGATACTCCAGTGAAAGTTCTGATGCCTTTCTTCTTCAAGGCGTCAAGCTGACACAATTCATGGGACGCAGATCGTAGGTCGAAAGACAGTAGCAGAAACCTAGGCTAGCCGTAAGGAGGACTTCAATATCCCAGTTGTACAGCCTGTCCTGCGATGATGAGAGATCCAAGTTGCGAAGGCTGAGCTGCGTGCACACAGCCACACGGCGGGTTAACCACACTGGGTAAAATCTCTGCCGTGGCATTTGACCGTCTCCACTGTCCTGAGGCTTCAATTCGGTTAAAGCATCGAAACCCAGGAGCAAACATCTCCCAGATGCTCACAGCCCTAGAATGGCTGGCTTTTCTGATTTAAAATAACAATAATAATTAATAATAATAACCCCAGGCTTTTGTGCCCTTCAAAATACTCAGACTTTAGGCATGTTTCCTTGTACTTTGTGGTCAGGCCTACTTCTCGCTGCCATTTTGGTTTCTGGTTCCCCATCGGTTATGTAGGAAGAGTACATTTTGAGCTATGAACTTTGCAGAAGTTAAATGTCTGTTGGTTTCTTGGCTTGGTTACTTTAGCAATTTCCAAAAGTGAGAGACTTCTGGTGATCAATCTACAAAAATGCATGTGGTGCCGGGAAGGTGGCTCAGTGGTAGAGCGCTTGCCTTGCATACATGAGGCCCTGGGCTCGATTCTTCAGCACTACATAAGCAGAAAACGCCCAAAGTGGTGTTATGGCTCAAGTGGTAGAATGCCAGCCTTGAGCTGAAGAGCTCAGGGACAGCACCCAAGCCCAGAGTTCAGGCCCCATGACAGACAAATAAATAAATAAATAAATAAAATGCACATGGTAACTGGCTGGATGCATCCATACCTGAACACATCTTAGTGTTCACAATGTTTACTTACCAACTAGAGTTACTCGGTATGCTGGATTTAAAAAAAAATGTAGACATATTTTCTTCGTGTGTTTGTGTGCAAATAGAGAAATGCACAGGAAGGCTGTTACACCAAGCCTGGGTGCTACAGAGTCACAGATACAGCTAGCGCTGCCTGGAGGAAACCCCATTAATCACGTGACTCCCTTTAGACGCAGTAGAGAGTCCTTGGATTTGGAGACTTGGGGACAATTTCTGAATGTAAAATGCCAGTGAGTAGAAATAATTTCAAGAGATCTCTTGTCTCACGCAGTACCTGGAGTTAATAGCCCCACATTATATGCTTGAGAATTACCCAGAGTACAGATTTTAAGTGGACTCACCAACAATAA
This sequence comes from Dipodomys ordii, assembly GCF_000151885.1. Lineage (NCBI taxonomy): Eukaryota > Metazoa > Chordata > Mammalia > Rodentia > Heteromyidae > Dipodomys > Dipodomys ordii. The sequence continues at coordinate 12,747,921 of NW_012267230.1, forward strand.
ATAAATAAATAAAAAGCGGTTAAATACATAAGGTAATAAAATGCTCCTTCAGCTCATGCTCATCATTCCCCAGAAGTAGACAGGCTGCAAAGCATATTTGACACAATAAATAAATAATACTTTTGCTTAAAAAGAATAACTTGGCGCCGGTCACTGATGGCTCACACCTATAATCCTAGCTATTCAGGAGGCTAAGATCCAATGATTATTGCTCAAAGCCAGCAGCTGCAGGAAAGTCTGCCAATTAACTACCACTAAAGCCAGAGGTGGAACTGTGGCTCAACGGGTAGAGCACCAGACTTGATCTAAAAACCCTAAGGCCTGGTGCAGGGGGCTGTAATCCTAGGTAACTCAGGGAGCTAAGATCTGAGGATCGCAGTTCAAAGCCAGCCCAGGCAGGAAAGTCTATGAGAGTCTTATCTCTAATAAACCACTCAGAAAACCACAAGTGGTGCTGTGGCTCAAGTGGTAGAGTGCTCACCTTGAGCTGAATTGCTGAGGGACAGCGTCCAGGCCCAGAGTTCAAGACCCACAACTGACAAAAAAAAAAAAAAAAAGCTCAGGGACAGTGTCCAGGTTCTCTGAGTTCAAGTCTCAGTACCGGTATGCAAGTATGTTCACACATGCAGATGCAGGTGTGTGTGCGTGCACGCACACGCACATACACACACGTTTGGAAGAAATGGGTATCATCAGAGTATTAACCTCTCAAAACATGGACATTAACACCAAGAGTGTACAGTGCCCTCCCATCAACCTTTCACAGCCGTGTAACCCAATGGCTGCTCCAAACATCGCACCTCCTGGGCACAGGCAAACCTACAGGGTTCATACCACTCCTCCACCTGCCCACTTCTCCCAAGAGTGGGAGGAAGGCCTGTCCTGAGAGACACTGGCTCCTTCCCCCCTACCCCTCCGTCCCCCTCCCTCCTTTCCCCCCTCTCCCCCTCCTGCCAGTCCCTCTCTCACCCTATCTCCCTCCTTCTCTTCCTCCCTCCCTCCCCCTCCCTCCCCCTTTCTCCCTTCTTCTCTCCTAAACCCCCTCCCTCTCTCTTCCCCTTCTTCCCCTTCCCTCCCCTCCCTCCCCCTCACCTTCTCCCTCTCTCTCTTTCCCCTCTCTCTCCCTCCCCTCCCTCTCTCTCCCTCTCTCCCTCTCCCTGTCCTTCTCTCCCTCTCCTTTTCCCTTCAACCCCTGCCAGGACCTACAAGAACAGGAAGTTCTCATCCCATGCTGGAGGCTTACAATTTCCCATCAGCTTCCTGTCCCTGAGCTCAAATGGTGCCACGGGCCCGTAGGAGGTTAACAGGCTTTAAGAGAGAGGATCAGCGGCAGTAATAGCAAATATAATAGAAAGAAGACCGCGGCCGATGAAGTCAGCCCCAGCCGGCCCTGGGGTCACAGCCCTCCCGGCTGCTCGGCTTCATCAATGAGGTCCAAGCTGGTTAGGCCTGGCCGGCACTACAGCTACAGTGGAGCTGGGCCTGCTCCAAAGAGGCCTTCGAGCCGAGCACTGGCCACTGGGCCACCTCCTGGCCTCCCGGGGCTCCACGCCGAGCCACAGAAAGCCACTGGTGGCGGCTGGAGACAATGTGTGCTCCTCATCAGGGCCACAGCCATGGTATCAGAAGGGACACGCTATCTCATTATTGTAATAGCCATCAGAAGGCCAGCTTGCACATCCTCCCTCAGGGAAGAGCAGGCACAGGATCTCCACATGTACAAAGACCTTGGCTCTCTCCACGGGGGTGGGGTCTCTCCATCCCACCCCCCACCAGCTGTTTGAATAACCAGGGTTCCCCTGGTCCCCAGACTGCTCCCGGGGGCTGCTTCGGGTTTCTGAATACGCACCCAGAAATCACTGGTCTGTGGGGCGCAGGCCTAAGTGTTCTGGGGCTTCCTTTCCAGAATGGCCCTGGTCATGCCCAGAAATTCAAACAGGGACCACGTCCAAGATGGTGGAGGTGAACACCCCAAACACCGGACAGAGGGAGACATGTACCGGCCTCAACTAACAGCAGGCCAAACTGCAGGCTACCTCTATTCAGAACCCTAATGTCTCCCCTACACGTGTGCACACACACACACACACACACACACACACACACACACAGTCTTTTCCTTTTACTACACATTTCACCTCCAATTCCCTCTCAGATTCACATTTTCCAAAGCTCTGTTTCAATTACTCTGGCTTCAACCTTCTAAATGGCCCATCTGTCCTTTCAAGTTAGCGTTTCCCCCCACCTCCCCATCCAACACAGCCCCCCTCTGTTCCCACCCCCCCCACCAAAGAAATACCTCCTCTGCTTTACTGCCATCAGGAAGAGAGCCACTCTTTGTGACCCTGCCCTCTCCAAACTCCTAATGGTCATCACAGTGTCCATTTGAGCATTTTTACTGCCGTTCAGTGTCCACCGGTGCGGGGCGGTTTGTCAGAGCTGTTTGGCCCAAGGTCTCCAGAGGTGAGTGTACGGGGAAGGTCCTAGAGACGGCCGGCCTTCGCTCCCCATGCCTGCCCCACTAGGTCAGAGGATCTGAGCCGGCTCTGTCTTGCATATTCTGAGGAGAGCTTCCTCCTAAATCTCCACCCACTCTATCATTTAGGAACATAAGCCCGGCTGTCGATGTTGAGCCCCAGCGCCTCCAAGAACGACAGCGTCAAGGATCAAGAGTCCTGCTCTTTCTAGGTTCCAATTAGGTTTGTGACACCCACCAGCCACACGACCTGGGGACACGTTGTTGAGAGATACGGAATCTTCGCCTCCCTCCCTGAAGAATGAGGGAGCCTCAAAGAGCTGTGTGACAGGTAAAACAAAGACTAAGAAAGCCAGGGGTGGTGGCATACACCTGTAATCCCAGCTCCTCCGGAGGCAAAGGCAGAGGGATGTGGAGAGCAAGACTAGGCTGGGCACAGGCAGTCAGATGCTGTCTGAGAAACAAACTATAAAACAAAACAGGCTATGAACATGGCTGGCAGGAGCAGAGCATTTTTTTTTTCTAGATTCTCAAGGGCCTGGGTTCAACCACCAGGGGAATGATGTAAGGAAGGTATCCCCCAGCCCTGCACACGATCAGGTACTATGTTGTAATATCATCTCTAACACATGATCTCTCAGAGACCCACTAAGCACACGGCCACGGGCAGCTCGCCAGGAGAGTTTCTGCCTTAGCATGTCGTAAGGTGTGGGGTTTCATCCCCGGCCCTCCAAAATACATGAAGAATAAAACAGAACGGAGGCCTCCTTGAGTGCAGACAGAAGATAAAGCAGCAGGAGGGAAGAAGAGCGATGGCGGCTTGCCCATCCCTCTCTGTCAGGAATTGAGGGAACCAGGGCTGAATAATACATGCGATGAGTTACTTAATTAATGCGCAGAGGTGACGTGAAGTAACAGAGTAAAATAATGACATGTCAAGTGCAGAAGCTTAAGAGCAGAGCTGGGTTTGAGAACCTTCTTCCTGTCAGAAGGAACTGTGGGTTTTTTTTTTTTCCCAAGCAGATGACACTAAAAGGTTTAATTTTTTCCATTTTTGTCCCACTGAAAGCAATGCTCATTAAAACGGAAAAAGAAAGAAAAGACAGAAAGAAACTCCTGAAATAAGGCCAACTGTAAAATTAGCATTTATGCAGCAGAGGTCATTAAAATGAGTTAGTCTGGGTCTTTTATAACATTAATCGACTACTAAAATGAGATGGATGTAAACTAAAAGAAGAAAAAATAATAATAAAAGGTCTGGTTAAGAGGATCTTAAAGGGAGAAGCTATCTCAGAAGGACTAATTAAGCTGGAAATAAATGTGATTCAGAGGGAAAGGATATTATGTGATTCACCTAAATGCCAAATGGCTCGTCTTGAGATTTACCTGCTGCTAATTAAAATCTAGTTGTCACCCTAGTTAAGAAGTGGGGAGCCGCACCTCGATCCTCATATTCTTTCCAAGAATCCTGCAGCTGCCCACCCCACCCCTCCACCCCCATTCATCCCTCCAATTAGTGTTGATTTTTAGCTACGCGTTGCCAGGTCAGAAGAGGAAAGGACTCTCCCCTCCCCCCCCCACCCCACGCACACCAAACTGTGGAAGTGAGGACAGTTTAGCCCCCTCTTAAAGTACGGGTGGCATCGACAAGTCCTTAAACACGTAAGATCTAAATCGAGGCTGACTTGGAACGGCTGTAGCTGCTGGGGAGTCCCGGGGCCGAACGTCGTTAAACATTCTCAATTAGACAAAGACGGTGGCACTTCCCTCCACTCACCAGGCACGTGACACCCCTGTAGTCTGGAACGTTCTACACACCCGTGTTCTTTCCGATGACAATGCTCATTAGGGCAGTTACCTCTTTCCCAGGCGTGTCTTTGCCAAATACAGGCATAATTGTACCACACTTACATATTTTACTGCCTCTGTATGTCACTTGTAGCATTACTAACCCTCCACAAATTACATACCTACACGTGTGTGTGTGTGTGTGTGTGTGTGTGGAGGGTACAAACACCCACACCTTTTAATTTAAGCTATGCAATCATAGGCTTTATAGGCAGCTCCATTTTCCCAGCGCCTGCCTCCACCTGGATTTCATTTTGCGTGTCCTTGGATTTTGGGAAATGACCACTGCCTATGGTCACCCATGAAGCGCGGTGGGCTGGCCTCATCCAACAATGCTTTCAAAGACTGAGGTGTCTCCATGTAAACACAACTTGGCTCAAACCATGGGAAAGTTCGGAACTCTCATTCCTAAGTCTGCCTCCAACTGAGGGCCCTCATATGTTTCATTATGGAATGCCCCAAAACACCCGGATGTGGGTGGGTTAGTAGAGGAAGAGAAGAAGCAATGGGGGAGGGGGGAGGAGAGAGAGAGCAGGGTAAGAACCCACACAATGACAATGCTGGCCTTAGTTTGGTGGCTTTGAGGGATGGCTACAGCTCTTGTGCCTTGAATATATATATATATATATATGTTTGAATATATATATATAGGGGTTGAACACTGAATGCCAAAGAATAGAAAGACCACAGGTCTTGCTATAATATAAAACACACTCTGAGGAGGGAGCCAGTGGTCTTCAACCCATGAAGTTTTGTGGGAACTCTTCCAAGGAAAGCCACTAAATTTTGAGCGAGGTTTTGTACACACACACACACACACACACACACACACACACACACACACACATATACTTTGGCTACAACAGATTGCACATTGTCAAGCTTCTGTCTCCCAGAGGACACCATGAACTGAGCAAGACGCATCTCAAGCAATAAGGAGGGAGAAGTCACTGAAGCAACATCACAGAGAAATATATCCTAGGCCGGAGGATGGGGGTCACACAGGACCTGGGTGGCGGTGTGGGCGACGGAGGACGGGGGTCACACAGGACCTGGGTGGCGGTGTGGGCGACGGAGGACGGGGGTCACACAGGACCTGGGTGGTGGTGAGGACGACGGGGGGGGGGAGAGGAGAAGGAAATCCTGGCAAAGCTCCTACACAGACGTCTTCACCAATGCTTGGAGACCACTTTGATGCAATGGCAACCATGTCGTTAATGTGGTGGACACAGAGCCAGCATGGCAGCCCAGGACGCAGCTCTACCTGGCTTTACCGGGTGTCTCCCTGACGTGGGGGAGTTCAGCTCTGATACAGAGACGCTCTTTTATTTTCGCCGGCCCCTCTTCCTGCATCATGGGGCACACCTGGGCCTCCCCTGCCTGGCCTCTCCCTCCAGCCTCGCCCCAGGACCGCAGCCCTCGCTCTCCCTCCAGCCTCGCCCCAGGACCGCAGCCCTCGCTCTCCCTCCAGCCTCGCCCCAGGACCGCAGCCCTGGCTCTCCCTCCAGCCTTGCCCCAGGACCGCAGCCCTCGCTCATGTTGGCGCTGTTGTTTTGGAGAGCCAGCTGCTTCTGCGTGTGGAGGTCCACCCAGTCCTCCAGTATCCCAGGAGCCTCCTGTGCCCTCCAGACTCCATCCGACGGTTACGCTCATCTTTTCACATCCTGACTGCATCCCGGATCTCCCCGGCCTGGGGGTCTGCCTGCCATCCAGCGCCATGATATCTCTCACTCAGGCCAACGGGAACGATGCCAATGGAATGACTTTTCTGGAGGGTATGCCTCTCTCCGCCTCTTCCTCCCTGCCTCCCTCTTTCTTTCTCTCCTTCTTTCTGTCTCTGTCTGTCTGTCCCTCCCCTGCTTGCTTTCCCAAAGCAGCACATGACACATATTTCATGTTGCCCTTGTTCCTAAGCTTACCCAGGGCAGATGAACCACGCCTCTCACAGGTGAGCACACCAGAGGCAGGGTTCAGGGCCCCACATTGTAGGGGCGCCTTCACACCCCCACCTCCGGCTCTCATTCCCTCTTTATCGGAGCTAACTGCTTAGCCACCTTCACCATCTACGTACGGCAGGGCTCCCAGAGGGCCATGGGTGGGAAGAGGACTTCAGCTTGGGGAGACAGGTAAGGAAGGAGGTCAGGAGTAGGCTTCAGGACTAGCATCCGGGTTCGTTCACATGCCGGCAAAGAAAGCAGGCTTGGGCAAAATCTCCCAGCAACGTGTGCCGCTGTTTCTTCCTTTTTAATCTGGGGAGGGAGTCGTCACAAGCGTCCATCTAGAGGCCTTGGTGGTGGTAAAAAGGGCTCTTGTGTCTGTGGGCCTTCCAATCCTATCTATCACACAGTAACTACACTTGCGGTATTCGTTAAATGAGCATTAAAAATTTTTTTAAAAAAACTTTTCTAATGTAGGTCACTGGAAATAAACTGAGTTCCATACTTGAATCCATCTGGGCGTGTGTGTGTGAGTCTACTTTTGACTGAGATGAGAATCTGTATGGCAGAAGGGGGGAGGAGGAAGCGGCCCCTGAGCTCTGGGCAGGAGCTCCTGGGACAGACAGCATTTGCCACGTGGGGGGACCATTCTCTAGTTTTGGGGAGCAGGTGCAGCTCTCCATACAAGACTCCCACACCCAGCATTTAAAGGATAACCCAAGCATGTACTGAATATGACCCAAACTATGGAGCATACATGTTCCATCTGACTTACACTGGAAGGTAAGAATTCTCAGGGACTAAGCAATTGACAGATGACTGGGAAAAGGAGACCCTGCAGAGTTTTAGACCTTGATCAGAAGCCAATGCCAGAAAGAGAGGCTCACATGGGTGAGACTTCAGGAATACTCCATCATCAGCAATGAAATCCTACCACCCTCTTGCTTGAGTCCTCTAATTTGATTGCATACAAACCCATCTTGATTAGATTTAAAAACTGTGGCACCCACGTACCTTCATGAGCTAAGTATTGTCCGTCAACTGTAAACTGTACATGGGGGTCAGTGCTAATTTCCACCCAGAGACAATGTACGAACCCAACAACAATGGCCAACACCATTAAATGCTGCAGATGTAGAAACATAATTAAATTAGCTGATAATCATCGCTCTCCTTCCAGAGAGGCTGCGATGTAGTGCGCTCAAGAATGTAATGAGGCCCGCTGGATTGAAAAATATGGTGGGAATAACAGGAACAAGATTACATTAATTGGAAGAGATACTGATAAGGAGATTGCTTGGCATTTCTGCTTTCTTTTTTCCCCCCTTTTTTCTTTTCTGGAAAACCACATAGTTCTAAAAATCATGAAACTAGCTTCTATCATAGTTAGAGAGGATGTAGTAAGCATTAGAAGAGAGAAAAGAAGGGGAGGGGCGGAAGGAGGGAGGGGAGGAGGGGAGGAAAGGTGGGACACACAGAGAGAAATTTCTTAAAGTTTTAACAAGTTAATTTCACACACAAAATACTTGAAAAGGGAAAGGAAACACAATGCTGTACCCATCTTATGCCTGGAGACTGAGGCTGCTTCTTACCTAGTGTCTTATTAGTCATTGTGTATTCGAATTATGGCGTAATCTCAAGCCTTGAGGAGAAGGGATTCAAAAAAATGTCACACACACCCCGTCTTCCTAATTTAACTGGACTTTGTTCTCCATGTTTTTCACTTTAGCCAGTTAACCTCCGAGCAATTAAAAAGCTGTGAGTTGGATGTGGTAGGGTGAACATTTCTATAATCTCAGCCACTCAAGGAAGTGGAGGCAGGACAAAGAATCTGAGGCCTACTTGGACAAAGTCCCAGAGGCTCTATCCCAAAACCAAAGCACACACCAAAGGGACTGGAGGTGCGTGGTATGTAGTAGAGTGCTTGCCTTGCATGTCCAAGGCCCTGGGTCTGATCTTCAGTACTGAAAAATAAAGTAGACAGTAATAGCGCTAAGTGACTGGACTCAGTGATTGTTTTTGAATTGTGCCTGCAGCCACTGTCCACGAGAATGTAATGACTGTGAAGACCAGGGCCAGTCTCTGGGGTCCTGCCTGTGCTCACCTATGGTACTCTGTAGGCTCATTAAATATGTGTTCAATAAACAGAATAATTAAGGAAGGAGTCTTGTAGACCTGGCTCTGGATTGTGAAGGATAACAATCTTCAACTCGCCATGTTGGGTCCAAGGAGTTTGCAGCAACTTGATAAAAATGACACAAAGTCGACCAAACAAACCCTTTCTTGCATTTGCAGTGGCTACGTCTGCAGGGAGAAATGATCTATGACCAACCCTGGGCCGAGACACTTGAAGATAGGAGGGGGGCTAACTGCTGAGCCTTCTCATGGATAAAGAATCCTGAAACTGTCATCTCACCAAAACCAGAAAAACACCAGGAAATTCAAGTGGACCAAGAGCAAGCTTCTCTCCCTCCCAACCACCATTTAAGAGCCCTGAAGACTCTCTACTCTTGGAGGTAGTTTGGAAAGGGAAGCAATGAGACACTTTACTGACCCCAAGTGTCTCTCACTAACTTGTTCTGCAGGAAGAGACCTCATGTCCACTCATACGCCCACCCCTGCCCTTCCTCACACACCCCAGTGTTTCCTTTCCTAGGTATTCAAATGTCTCCTATAGCTTTCATTTCTCTGGCCTGAAATCATGGAATCAAAGACAGGATTTCCTCTGAGCAATATGCAGCCTGGAAGCACTTGCCTGGATTTGTATTGGGGTGTCCTAAGCACGGTGACCTGCACTCTCCAAAACCCTCAACAAAACGCAGGTCAGCTCTGTCTCCACAAAGCCAGCCTCTGCCACCATCTGCTATTTGTTAGATAAATTGGTCTGCATGAACACTTTGGTTTCTAGACACTAGCATGTAATTTTCCATGGTTGTATGTATGTATGGGGGTGCACTGTGTAGCTTCACATGCGCATGTATGTGATGTATGCATGTGCATCTGTGTGTGTGCATGCATGACCGTGCATGTGTGTGCACAGAGCCTTGGCACATCAACCCACTTTTCCAGGTCCAGAAATACTGCCAGATTCGTGAAAAGCGCTTCATTGTACACGCTAGTGGCAAACTGGCAAAGGTGACGGAATAATAATGTTGGTCAAAGAAGCTGTACAGAAGTGAGGTATGCTTGCAAAATAGTCTGCCCCCCACCCCAAGAGAGCATCCATCCACAAGCCCCCTCCCCGTTCAGGACCAGCCATTTCCAGAGGCGGGTGGAACTGCGCAGGCGCCCTTGAGGGGCATTCGCCAAGCACTAACTACGGACTGCGCATGCGCCCTGGTGTGACGTCAGCCATGAATTCGGTAATCTCACCGACCCTGAGACCAACCTCGGCTGTCTGAGGCAGCCAAAGACCCCAAGATGCCCAACAGTGCCCTTCATGGCCCTGGTCCCTAGCCAAGTACCACGCATGCGTAGTAAGCCCTTCACTGCCTTGGGTCCCTAGTGTCACGCATGCGTAGTAAGCGCTTCACGGTCTTGTTTTCCCT
>NW_012267230.1:12759704-12770008 GCF_000151885.1 Dipodomys ordii
AGGCTGAGCTGTCTGTCTGTCTGTCTGTCTCTCTCTCTCTCTCTCTGTGAGCTGAAGCCATAGGTTGGCTAATCTGTCTGTCTCACTCTTTCTCTCAGAGCTGAGGCTACAGGTCGGCTGATTGCTGTCTGTCTGTCTGTCTCTGTGAGCTGAAGCTGTAGGTTGGCTGATCTGTCTCTCTCTGTCTCTCAGAGCTGAGGCTGAAGATTGGCTGATTTCTCTCTCTCTCTCTTTCTCTCTCTCTCCTATCTCTCAGAGCTGAGGCTGATGTCTCTGTCTGTCTCTTTCTGTCTCAGTCTCTGTCTCTCTGTCTCAGTCTCTCTGTCTTTATCTCTCTCTCCCTCTCTCTCTCTCCCCCCCCCAAGTTTCCATTTGTTCTCTTCTACACGCTGCCCACTGCAGATACAGGCATGTCTTGGGACAAAGGTAACTTCAAAAGGCTAGATGAGAACAAAAGCATAGAAGAATGTTCTACATTTTCTTGGATAACTCATCAGCAGACAAAAACCCACAGTTCTTTTTTTTCTTCTCTCTCTTTTTTTTGTATCTTTGCTCTTGCTGTTGAATTCTGGAGTCCTAAATTGCATGAGAAAAACCATGAAACACTAGGTAATCATTTCTATCTTATTTGTACATGCGTGTGCACACACAGACATAGGCAAGTGTGAGGAGTAAGAGAAGTGGTAAGGAAGGAAGGAGGGGGAGGGAAGGGGAGGGGAAAGGGAGATAAAAGGAGAGGAAGGGAGAGGGAGGGAGAGGGAGAGAGCCCCCACCTGCCTACAGTGGCTGGGTAATTGTCTGATTATGACAACGTTCATATAAATGAAGCATATCAGTCAAATCCTTGAGTTTTGAAGGATATGGCTATAAAGTCCAAACCCTTCCTTCTCCTCTCATTCTAATCAACAATATGATTCAAAGATTCTGACATCCTCTTGCAGGTGTCCAATGTCTATACCCAGATTCTCACAGGGAAGGACGGGAGGGGAGGGGAGGTCTTAAGATCCAATCCAGGTCCTCGGTTTCAGTCCTGTGCAGAACTACTCGGTAGATCTGGAACATAGGGACCTCAACTACATTTAAAAGCATGCGGCCAGGTCTGAGATGAGGAACCTCAGAATCACGAAGATGAACACTGGCCTGGATAGAGCCAGATGGCTTTCTGGTGGGGTATACCAGGATGCGTGGAGGATTGGGACCACGGGACCAATTCCCGTGGCTGCCTCCCTTCCCCAGCCCCTGTGCCCGTGTTAACGGCGCACACGGTCTCCGAGTGGCTCAGAGGCAGGGGCTGCTTCGGGGTGCTGTGTCCCCGCGCAATGAATGAGAGCTTGATTTCTGCTTTCCACTTGTACTTATCACAATCTTCCTGAGCAACACAGGAAGCAAGGACAAGAGGTTCACTCCAGCGACAAGCCTACTGTGTGATTTCATTATTTTTATCTGGGCAAAAAATGCTGTCCTGTCTGATTACCTCTTTGGGGCTTATTGAAGACGGCAAATTCAAAGCATCCTAAAAGCTGCATTTTGTTTTGTTTTGTTTTGTTTTCTCCCAAAAGCAAGAGACCTAGCCCCTAGTTTGGCCTCAATAATCTCATAAAATAAATAAAGCAGAAAGCCAAACTCCACATACCTCAATGAACAGCCTGCCAGGTTAACTTTGGATGGTCATGCCACAAAAGTGGATGTAGTAATGCACACCTGTAATTCCAACCCTCGGGAGGCTGAGGCAGAGGGGGGTGGGAGGTGAGAATCTAAAGCAAGCCAAACGGCTCAGTGAGACTGTCTTCAAAATCAAACAACCACCAGCAACAACTGATGATGTTATGAGGATTAAAGTATGGATGGGATGTTCACTAGTTGCTGCTGGTGGTGTTTGTCTTTTAGTTTTTGAGCTAGGTGTTGCTATGTAGCTCAGACTGGCCTTGAGTTCACAACCCTCCTGCTTCAAGCTTTCCAAGTGCTGGGATTACAGGCATCTGCCACTAGACCCAGCTATTGCCTGTTCTCCCCCCAGTGGTACGTATTAGTTTTATATATAATCTGTTTACTTTTTAAAAGCTTTCAGTTAGACTAAAATTTCTTTAATTATATATATTATATATAATTAATAAAAGAATTACTCTGGTCAAAAAGAAATGTACTCATTACCTGAGTAACCCCTCCATACATCACCTTTACCATAAAAAATTAATAAATTAAAAATAGACGTGTAGACTCCTGCTGCTTCATAGTTCATATTTATTTGTTCAAGTATTATGAACAACTCAGAGTTCCTAACATTTAGATTCTGCTTTATAATCAGTTTATGCTTCTAAACATATGCCTGCTGACTACAGCAGCTCACACTTGTAATCTTAGCTACTCAGGAGGCAGAGACTGGAAGGATTCTAGTTGGAGGCCAAGCCCTCCCCCTCCCCAATTCAGAAGACTCTCAACCAATAAAAGCTGCATGTGATGTTATATGCCCCGCTCGTGTTGGCCAATAAAAGCTGTGTGTGCTGTTACATGCCCCACCCACTTACGCGACAAGTATAAATAGGAGAATCTCAGTCCAAGCCAGGCTGCGCATTAAATATCTGACGCACACGGGTCTGGGGCCTGGCTCAGGTGGCTGAAGCCCTGCCTCACCAGTGGGAGACCTCAGTTCAAACCCCAGTGTTAATCCCCACAATGCTGAACGTGGAAAACACATCAGTGAACGGCTCCCTTGGTCCAGAGAGGGATAAAAACAAAATCCCAAAGTTTGGGATCAATTTTTTTACTGGAGAAAACAAATGCTAAACAGAGTTCCAGAGACATCTGTTGTTTATAAAATGCCCAGCCAGAAAAGCAAGGAATGAGAAATTCAGCCAGTTGTCCAGATGTTAACAGAACGCCGGAGCCATCTTCATGTCCAGTAATGACGTCCAGCTGTTTGCATGGATAGGAGATGAGAGGCGCAGAGGGGCTTCCAGAGACTTCCACAGCCCTGCCGTGCAGATCAACCTGAGGGACTGGAGCCGCTGGACTGGGGGTCACGTGGCTGTTCGAAAAGCATCTGCTTTGTGGGGCTTTTATTACTATTATGTTTGTCTTTTCATTTTTTAAAAAATATATATAGTGCTGGAGATTAACTCCAGGGCCTCAAGCACGCTGGGCAAGCACTCTGCCACGGAGCTGCAGCCCCTACCTGGCACTGGAAGTCTCCAGAGCATTCTTGAAGATTCTGACAACTGTGAAAACGTTGTGATCTGACCACAAAAACCATCTATGGGTCACACACTGAGCGTTTTGTCCCAGTTTGGGGCTTCCAACCAGTCAAAAAGAATTGAGCTACTGCACACAAACTGGACTGCATCACTCAGGTTCTCTTGGGAAAACAAAAACCAAACAAATCAGGGCTGCCCCAGCTCACGCCTTAGTCCCTCACAGGCAGCCACCCTCTCTTTCCAGCCTCTCTGCCCTGAGAGGCCCGAGTTTTAGGAAGCCTGTCCCTGAAGCAGGCCGAGAATGGACCCTCAAATCACAGCAAGGGGTCAACCTCAACCGCAAAGGTGGTGGCCAATGTTCTTATTTTCTACTTTGCAAGTCTTGTTTTTTGTTTTATTCTCCTGCTACGCTGCAGAGCAAGACAGGACGCGAGCGCACACCAACCAGCGGCAACGCCGCCCTGAGGCGTCCTTTGTCCGGGCTGTGTCTAGGATGGAAAGCTGGGGGGCTGGGGGGTGAGACTGTGGCCCAAGCCAGGAATGTGGCTCACAGTCCCACCAAACAGTCAAGGGGGTCTGTACAGCTCCAGGCCTCCGCGATTTCAACTACACCTGGCAGGGCCGTGTGGCATTCGTGGCAATTCTCTTCTTAAGTTCAAAAGAACAGAGAGTTCCTAAGTAACAACCAAGAGAAGAGGAACCCACAGAATGGATGATGTTATTGGGGTGGGGAGTGGGGGGGCAAACAGGAAAATCACATCTCTGGCTCATCTCAAGTCCAGACATGGTTCATGGATGAACATACCAGCTGCCCGCAGCTCCCTGGGCATCTTGGACATGAATCAAAATGAAAAGGCCAGGAGGGGGATTTCTGGGGAGAGGGGCAGGGAGGGGGAGCAGGGAGGGCTTCCTTCTTGGCCTCCACCATGTTGTACCATCTTGCAGGTGGAGTCTCTGTTATAAGCATGATGATATTTTGGGGGAGGGGTCAGAAGAAACTGACTGAGCTCTGCATCTCAGAGTTGATGGCTCTCTGTCTTCTAGGAGGGGGGAGGGGGAGCCCATAGCTCAGACACATGCACGGTTCCTATAAGTAGCCCAGGACATGAGGCGCAGATGGCACAAAGTTAGCGACAAGTACATCAGGCTTCATCACAATTAAAATCGTGCATCTCGGGATGCAATCAACAGAGTGGAAAGACAGCCTACAGTGGGAGGAGAAAATATTTGCAAGTTATATATCTGGTAAGTAATTAAGATCCAGCATGCAGAAAGAACTCCTAAGACTCAACCACACATGACCCCGTTACAAACAAAGGCCGTTCCTCCAAGGAAAAGATGCAGAAGGCCAGGTAACATCTTGGACAATTCACCAGAGAGGGAAGTGGGGAAGGGAGAAAGAATCCACAATTCTCTCTGCCTCATACCTCCATCCACTCTCTGCCTTGCCTTGATAGAAGGGAAGATATTTATGTGGACAAACTGGATTAAAGATCTTTCCCACCATCCCTCCTGGGGGAAAAGCCAGCGCTCTGAAAGACTGCTTCATTGTCTCTCCAGCTTCAATCCCTGTCTTCAATCCCATTGGACGGACTTAGGCAGGGGGTATGGGGGGAGGCGGGGGGGGGGAGGGAGGAGCAGAGGAGAGGGAGCAGAGCAAGGTCTTGCTTGCTTCCGTCAAACATGGCCATGAATTGCCTTTCTTGCTTTGTCTGGGAGGATAGTTAAAGATGGGGTTTGTCCTGCAGACTTGAGATCCTCTCCTCTCCTCTTGCTGTGTAGCCAAGAGACCACACAAGAAGATTCTAGAACCCCACTGTTTCTCTAGGGTCCTCAACGCTAGGGTTCTCTCAGGAGATGACTTAGGGTGCTCCTACAGTTTGTCTACGCTATGCCCAAATGAGCCCCTCAGCATCTACCCATCAGAGACCAGGCGAACAGGACACTCACGGGAGTCCATTTAACCAGGGCAGCCTTGAAGATGCTTATAAGCTCCAGCCATATCTTTATAATTATTCCCCGAGATCAGTCATTCCACAGAAAGGACTCCTTGCATTGCAAGATCTTAAAAATGAAAAAAAAATCCCAAATTGGGTACCTAATTCCTTTCTATTCTTCAATTTCAAGCACAAAGTCTTTCAAATTGGCCTAAAGGGGTTATTTAAATCCTTAAGCAGTTGCTACTCTGTAATTTCTGATCTGACACAGAAAGTTTTAAAACATTTTTACTTTTACCCCTTTCATTCGTCTACCCTTTCTGAGAGAGCGCACGGTAGCTCTGACTGTAATCACATTTAAGAGGCTGTATTTTCTCACATTTGTCTGATTCAGCACACACAAGACTGTAGGACTTTGTTTAGTCACGTTTGATGCCTTTTGTCACAGATCTAATTCCCTGGTTAATATCCCCAGGTGTAATTCGCCAGGGCAGTATTTAAGTTCCTCTCAGGGGATTTTATTTTTTTTTCTCCCTTTCCTTTCTCTTGTACATTGCCCGGTGTCCTTGATCCACATAAAAGGGTATAATCTTGCTTGTTACTTAGATTGTCTGTCTGTGAGGATGAATGTGTCATAAAAGGGCCATCTCCCACACGTTTAAATCTATAAACTTGTAATTCTGCTAGACCAAGGTAGTTAGGTGGATTCAGATTTGTCCCATTCGTTGCGTGGGCTCTGATTTCCGTGGCGGTGATGACAGGTTTGTAAGTAATATTAACTGTCTTTTGTAGTAAATTACATCTTGTAATCATGGCTACGTTCATCTCGGGCCAGGGCAGTTATCAGCCGCAGGAAATAAAGGGTTTGGAGACTAGTCTATCTGTTTCTTTTCAGAAAGCCAGAAGTCCTCTATAAACACGAGTGTGAAATGAGAGGGCAGTGCTGGAAAGCTATAATAAGACATGATTGTGACGGCATGTGTGTGTGTGTGTGTGTGTGTGTGCGTGCGTGTGTGCATGCAGCAGGATGCTAAGTGGAACAGTGTCCTGATGGGCGCTTAGCCAGGCCAAGGTGAGAGACAGAGGAGGAAGGCTCAGGTAGAGAAGACCGGAAAAGAAGCCTCGGGGCTCTCTCTATTGTCTACCACCAATGACAGAAATATAAAAGAATCAGACACTGTGTCCCATGAAGTTGGGTGACCGGTCCCCCCGAAGGAGAGAAGAAAGAATCCCACATGGCTAGATTCTCCTTGCTTCCTTGTTTGATTTCATTTCAACATCTCCCAAAAGGACTGTGTCCCCCCCCCCC
The DNA here is from genome assembly GCF_000151885.1 of Dipodomys ordii. NCBI lineage: Eukaryota > Metazoa > Chordata > Mammalia > Rodentia > Heteromyidae > Dipodomys > Dipodomys ordii. Next base: position 12,766,142 of record NW_012267230.1, read on the forward strand.
GCCCCAGCCAGGCCTCACTCTGGCCAGGGGGAAGAGGCCAAGGGCAAAAATGTTCATGCACCTTTGGGATGCGGCGGGGACTGGACGCACCCCTCAGCTTCCGTCATCTTCCTCTGAGCCCCACACTCACGCTTTGGGAGAGATCTCTTCCTAGGCACAGGCCTCGGTCTTACATGAGTTCTACCACCACCATCACCGGGGGGACGGGAAACTCCAGCCAAAGACAGCCCAGCACCCTCAGCCCTGAGTATGGAGGGGAAGCCTGAGTCTTGGCAGGCAGAATTCTGTGTCAGGGCTGAGAATGGCTTCTTCCTATGCACTGGACTCTCTCCTACTTCTTAAACCCTCGAGAAGCGTGGCGCTTCCTTCTCTCTGGAAGTTTCTTTACTATTCTGAGCTACGCAGGGGGGGACTCAGGATGGAAGGACCAAATGGCCATATCTTGTCAGACTGGCTCAGGAACACCTCAAGGCTGTTGACCTGTCATTCCCCCAGGGTGCCCTCTCCCCAGAGAGCAGGTGACGAGCACTCGGAAGACTATAAATGCATGCGTGAGAAATACAACCACACGTAGGGCTTTATTTTTGCTGTTCCTATCTTTCACAGTGATTTTTTTTTATTCTGTTGTCACTAAGTAGTCTTCTTTTTTTGAAAAGGTGATTGTGTATGTATTTTAAATAAGGGTGTTTGTTTTTGTTTTTATTATTTAAAAGGAAATGCAGAGTCACTAATCTTTTTAATTTTTGTAGGTTGTGGTGCTTGAACCCAGGGACTGGGCACTATCCCCACAGAGACTTTTTAGCCCCGGCTGGCTTTGAACCACGATCCTCAGATCTCAGTCTCCTGAGTAGCTAGGATGACAAGTGTGAACCATGGGAGCCGGCACTAATGATTCTTAAAGAATATAAGTTTTTTTTGTGTGTGTGTCAGTCCTGGGACACTGTCCCTAAGCTTCTTTTTGCTCAAGGTTAACAATTCTAACACCTGAACCACAGAGGCACGTCTGGCTTTTTCTGTGTATGTTACAGTACTGAGGAATCAAACCCAGGGCTTCTTGCATGCTAGGCGAGCATTCTGCCACTGAGCCACCTTCCCGGCCCCTTGTTTTGTTTTCTAATCCACTTTTTGAGGGGAGGGAGGAAAAGGAACTAGGAAAACTGGGGTGGGGTTTGTTGGGGAGATGGAGAAGGAGAAGAAAAGGGTTAACTCTGTTCAAGATGCATTTTACTCATGAACTGTAAATTTGAATGGGAAACCTTTTCTACAACTACTTAAAGGTGATCTAAAAGAGAGGGAAGAAACATTTGACAGAGAAAAATAAGATCACCTTACAAAATTAGCATCCCCGAGGGACTCCGTGGGTGGGGTGGGGGGCTTCATTCTGGCATGTGCATAGATGCAAGCGAAGTACCTTGATGGAAAGGCCCACACTCTGTCCCTCTCCCCCGTCCTCTCTCCCCCTTCCCAATCCTTCCTCCACAAGGTCCCTGGCTCCATTTTCACATGGGTACATGAAGCGTTTCGACCCTACTCACCCTCCCCATCCCAAGAGTGCTCACACCGGGACAGGCCCCCTTTAAGACCATCATTTTCCATGAGCGCCTGCTGTTGAAATCACTGCGAACTTCCCGTTACGGTTGGACATTTAATGTGTTTCTTGCTTTGGGCTATTATGCTGAATCCTAAGACATCATCATCGCCTGTCTGACCTTCTCTTTATTTCCCAAGGTTTTCTTCCTGGGATATGGCAGGTTCTTTGTTTTATAGAATGTTGATGGTAACATTACCTGTAATAACCAATCAATTAAGGTCTAACTAAGAGTTGAATAATGGGAGAAGGGTTCAGCGAGTCACGTCCGTAAGTACTATAAAATCGCGAGCAGTTATTTAAAATAGAGGGTTCAGACTTCATGTCCTGACAAGGATGTGTTAACGCAGAATTGAGTAAAAATTAAAATAAAAAAAAGAAGTGTAAGTTAAGAAAATGGAGGGTCTGGCCTGATCCCAGCAACTTGGGAGACAGAGACTCGTTCAAGACCAGTTCAGGAGACTCCCCCCCCCACACCAATTATGGTCCGAGACTGTCCTGAGGTAAAAGCATGAGGTTCTAGCTGGAATAGCACCTACAAGCACAGAGGGATGGAGCCATGGCTCAAGGGGCAGAATACCTGCCTGACAAGCGCAAGGCCCCGAGTTCAAACCCCGGTACTGCAAAAAAAAAAAAAAAGTGCAATCTGTTCACATAAAAAGAAACCCTACATATGTCTGCACACAGGAACTGCACCACCACGCTCCACACGGGATCTAGGCCGCATTCCATGCGGCAGACGGCCAGGCCTCCGGGTGGGGCAGGCCCCATCGTACAGCGGGAAGAAGTCCTGTCTACCTTCTCCTTGACCTCTTCATGATACCCCACCAGGTTCGCTGGTTTTCAGGAAGGACACAGGAGTGAGGAGCCTGGCTTTCCAGGTAGATGATGGAAATCAGAAAACCAGAAGAAAAAAAGTAAGGGTGGGGGGAGGAGGATAGAAAGGTTCGAGGGCACAGAACTCACTTTCCTGCAAACATCCCGCACGGAGGTGCACCCAGCCTCTTTCCTGGCCATGCTTGAAACCTGGAACCCACAAAGGGACTAGAGAAATGCACTTACTAACGCAGAAGAAATACTGAGTTATATTTCCTAACACAGAAGCCAATTTGATAATATTTCCAGATAAAGGGGAAAAAAATGCAGGGACCCTCCCCTACTACTCCAATGTACAGTAAACAGGCACCACAAGGAGGAAGAAAGCCGAATTTTTATCATACTTGAAAAAGAAAAAGAGCTTTCCAATGAGTCTGCTTTCTGAGAGTTGATTCTTTTGGGAAATGGTGCCAACAGCTGTTGCCTGTGATTCGTTTATATCTGTGTATGTGTGTGCATTATGGATTTATATCTTTATTTGTCTACCTCTTCGCATCAATATTGATATAATTGGTTCTCCTGTAGAGGTCATTTCTCCCATCTAGGGACATTTCATGGGGAGAGGAGGGTATGTTTATTCCATCGTCCCTCAGTATCCCGGGAACAATGTTTCCAGGGCCTCCTACAAATACAAAAATCGGTGATGTTTAAGTTCTTGGTGTAATGCTACAGCCTCTCGGAAAGACTTGGTACCTACTGTGATGTGAGGGACAGGCAGACATTTGGCATTACTGTATGGTTTAGGAAATAATGATCAAGATGGAAGTCTACGCATGGCCAGTCCAGGAGCTCTTACCTTCCTTCCTTCCTTCCTTCCTTCCTTCCTTCCTTCCTTCCTTCCCTCCTTCCCCATTCCCTCCTTTTCCTTCCTTCCTTCCTCCCTTTCTTTTCCTTTCTTCCCTCCTTCCTGCCTTCCTTGCTTTCTCTTTCTTTTCTTTCTTTTATCTCTCTTTTTTCTCTCTCTTTTCTTTCTTTCTCTCTTTCTTTCTTCCTTCCTTTCTTTCTTTCTCTCTTTCTTCCTTTCTTTCTTTCTTTCCTTTTGCCAGTTCTGGGGTTTGAACTCAGTGCCTGGGTACTGTCCCTGAGTCTCTCTGTGCTCAAGGCTAGCGCTCTACCACTTGAGTCACAGTGCTACTTCTAGTTTACAGAAGATAAGAGTCTCACAGGCACTTGTCTGCCTGGGCTGGCTTTGAACCGTGATCCTCAGATCTCAGCCTCCTGGGTAGCTAGGATTATACACGTGAGCCACCAGTGCCAGGCTCTGGTCTTATTTCTTTTTTTTGTTTTTGTTTTTGTTTTGGTCCAGTCATGGGGCCTGAACTGGGCCTGGGCGCTGTCCCTCAGCTCTTCAGCTCAAGGCTAGCACTCTACCACTTGAGCCACAGCGCTACTTCTGGCTTTTT
>NW_012267230.1:12773778-12841245 GCF_000151885.1 Dipodomys ordii
CACACACACACACACACACACACACACACACACACACACACACACAGGACAGAGGGGTCTCAGTGTTCATTTTGTATTTCTGTTTTCAATCATTCAGAGAGATCTCAGGAGCCATCCCCTCCCCCCCAACACACACGTCAAGATTTTTGCAGCAGGGGCTGGAAAGAAAATACCTGCTTCCTCCTCTCCCTGGGAGCTAGGATTTTCTGATACTATATAGTCAAAACACATACACACATACACACAGCTTTGATACTGGGGTATGTCGTGAAGACAAAAATGAATTCTGCTGTTTCCCCCCAAAAGAAAAGCTGTGGTGCAAAGGAATGTGAAGACACAGGAGAAAAGGAATTGAATCCCATCTCCACGGATGGCTACGTATGCATACCACTCACCCTGATTCACAGAATGCCCCTACAGTCCATGGGGTCCATGCCTACTTCAGTGGCCCAGACATCGTGGGAAAAGAAACTGGAATTTTATTTGCCTAGATAGGCACAACGGTACCTCTGGGCTTTGCTCTCTTTGTCCTGCAACATGCTGTCTGATTACAGGAGCAAAGGTGTTGTCGGAGTTCCTCCCGCCTTGTGGTAGAGCAGCAGCAGGGTGCGTCTTTGATCTGACCCGAGCTCCGCTCCACGCCTGACACTAGCCCCCGGCCAGGCCCCCACCGCTGCGCCGCGCCACCCTTCCACAGCACGCCACGCCAGAGAGGCAAGGGGCCTTCCCAGACGTGTCGAGGTGAAAAATGGGAGGTGAGGCGTTTCTTGTTGAGGGCGACTATGGTTCTGTTCCAAAGCAACGGGGGTTACAAGTCAACCTTAGATGCGACGCTGGAAAACAGAGTCAAAGGAAAAATTTAAGGGAGAGACAGCACCAACGTTTTAAAGACCCGCAGATGTATGAAATTAAAGCGCAGACATGACAATGCTTACGACAGGATAGCGAGCTAGGAGACATGCACCTAGGAACTACCGGCCCAGAAGAGGCCACGATCCTTAACCCTGCCCCCAAGCTTTTTTGTTGTTGTTGTTGTTTTGCTTGCAGGTAACTGGTGCTTGAACTCAGAACCTCTCAGTTGCTCGGCTTGCTTGCTCAGCTGGCTCTCTACCACTTGAACCTCTCCTCCACCTTTGCTTTTTCCTTGCCATTTTGGACATGGAGACTCATAGACATTTCAGCCCTGGCTGGCCTCAGATTATGTTCCTCAGATCACTGCCTCCGCAGCAGCTAGGATTACAAGCATGAGTCATCAGCGTTCTGTCCCAGACAGGACTTATTTTCTACCATGAGAATGGCAGAAATTTCTACTCGTTGTGCATAACAAAGGTGTTCGCGTGTTCACAGAGAGGCCAGCTGAGCCGGCTTCCATGCTGAGAAGGATGGGGTACAGCTACAACAGGTCCAGTAGATGTGTCTCTGCCTGGGAGCCCCAGTTGGTTGCCCGTCTGGTTTTCTATCTGTATTCTTGATTCCTCTTTATTTTAGGACAGGCAAAGGAGATTTGTCCCTGGTTTGCCACACAAAGCCCTAGTCTAACAACTCCCGCCCCAAAAGGGTGGCACTGCTGTTCTTATACATGTTGTTTTGCCGCTTTTTCATCTCCAGAACCGAAATGACCAGGGATACAATTGCCTTCCATTAACCAGAAGTGCAGCCAGATACATTAGCCTCTCACATTTTCCAATCCTATTATTTGTAGATTTCCCCTCACTTTTCCGTGAGTAAATAAAACAAGCTGGGAATGAAACATTTATCTTGGCATGGCACCAACCTAATTAAACTGCCGTTTCATTAGTCTGCAGCAGACTGCTGAAAAATAATGTAATTGACCTATTAAAAGTTACTACTTAGGTTCAGTTTTCTGGGCTCGGAGAAATTGCACTGTGATTTAAAATGCCTGGTTACCTTGACAAAAGCACAGAGAACAAGGATGGAGAGAATCCAATTAAAAAGGAGACAGGTAACAAGGTGCTGTCCCCACTCGCCTCGTGAACGAAAGCAAGAACGAAAAGCCAATAAGGCTCCAGTATTTCCCCTATTGACTGAATACTGTTCGCACACATTAGGATTTGTCCCCAAGCTTGATAGTGAGGTCATTTATGGAGATGTTTATCCCTTAAACAATTCCATTCCACACACTGGGTGGCATCAGCAGACCAACTGCCTCCAAATCCACCCCCTTCTTAAGGCTGAAGCTCAGCAGAAGGTAATGCCTAGTTCTAACGCTGCCCTTGAGTTCCAAGCCAACCAATCAGAGCATGACATGCCCCTAACGACAATGATTAGTTCACCTGGGACCAATCAGAACCTTTCCTGGGACGTTAGTTGAAGCAATCAGGAGAGGTGGCATCTTACTCTTTCACCTGTTTTTTGTTTGTTTGTTTTTGTTTTTGTTTTCCTAAGTGGAGGACAGCTGGCTGGCTCTGATAGCATATGCCCTTTCTTTACCTATGGGAAGAGTCCACCTGAGCATAGATTCAGGACCACCAGAGGGAGAGGCGTGAGGTGGATCGGGAGGAGGAAACAGCAAGAGATATGAGGACAGGATAGAAGATAGAAGAGGAGGAGAGGAAGAAAGGGGAGGGAAGAGAGAAAGGGAGAGACAAAGGGAGCAGCCAAGAAGGAAAACAAACGAAAATGAGAGATTTTAAAAGAGGAAAGGAAACAGCCCATCTTGATTCCACAGTCTCCTAGATCTAGCTTCTACTTGTTGACTCGGTAGCTTCTCAGGCCCAGTGGGCTGCACCCATTCATTCGCTCATCAGCTGGAGTTGCTTTGAGTTGTGTACAGATAAAAGCAAGCTGATGAATACCGTCAGCCTGACTCCAGATTAAACTGCCATCCGGAACCTGAACAAGGCACAGCGGCTCCAGATTTACATGCTTTGACCCATCCCAGGTAAAATCTGCAGCTGCAGCAGGACTCAAGGAGCACAAGGAGGCAGGGCAAGCTGGCAAATCCAACACTATGTCACCAGGGAACGTGCCCTTCGTGCCCTCTGCTCTCTACCAACTGCAGTGCTGGGGGAGGGGGAGAGGCCACTGGGATAAAGCTAGGGGAGGATGCATAGAGCACACCACCACAGTGCACAGACCTGAGTGAGGATCTCTAGACAGGGCTCCGCGGGAAACTTAAGAAACTCATTTCTCTCTAATTAGCATATATACGGTGAGGGTTTTGCGATGGAATTTCCATACATGCACACTCATTCGATCACGCTCACTCTTCCCAAATGCCCTCCTTTTTTTTTTAACTTCCACGCAAGGCTTTTTTTTTTGGGGGGGGGAGTGGGGTCAATCCTGGGGCTTGAACTCAGGGCCTAGTCATTGTCCCTGAGCCTCTTTGTGCTCATCTACCACATTAGCTACTGTGCCACTTCTGGGTTGTTTTTTGTTTTTTTTTTTTGAGTAGTTTGTTGGAGATATTGGCATCTCACAGGGAATTTTCTGCCCCAGGCTGGCTTCAAACCACAATCCTCACATCTCAGCCTCCTGAGTAGCCTTGAATAATCTGGGTGCCTATGGCTTATGACTGTCATCCTAGCTACTCAGGAGGGTGAGATTTGAGGACTGGGTAGGGGGCGTGGAGCTGGCAGTGCTGCCCTTAGAGGTGGCCCCACCACCATTGGAAGGGTCGGATCATGGCTGTGGGCCACCATCAGGATTGTTGTTGCTGGTTTACAGACATGCTCTAACAACCACAGGCATTGGGAAGGGGTGGTTGTGGCAGCTGTGCAAATGCAGGCCTATGATGTCATCATCAAGGTCAATCCCGGATTGGTGGATCCAGAATGAATTAGTTCCCCCCCCCCAACCTGACTCTAAAGGCAACATTAGATCCCTTGAGTTCTCTACGCAAGGACTCATGGTTGAGAACTGAGAGTGAAAAGACTTACTATCTCAAGACGGAAAGTCGAAACTACTAACCGCGTGTGTATTATCTCTCTGAAATGCAGCACGATGCCAGCATTGTTCGTGGTGAAACTCGATATTCACAAATGCTTTATTGTGTTGGAAGAGACGTGCTGGGGGCTAAGCTCCTCCTGCAAAAATTTCTAAGTTTTTGCAGCAACGGCTGAGAAATTGTGGGTCATCACAAATTGAGTTATTAAGAGGTAATTCACTCCAATAACCAGATTACAAAAATTCTTCAGAAAGCTACTGTGCTATGGTATTTTCTATTCATTTTGGCTGCAACATAATATGGCTTATATTAGGTTTTGTGTGTGTGTGTGTGTGTGTTTTCCTTGGTGGTACTGGGGCTTGAAGCCAGGGCCTTACACTCGCTAGGCAGGGATTTTACTGCTTGAGCCACATTCCTAGTACATGTTCCTTGAGCTATTTATTTTTCTCTTCTTCTTCCAATAGGGTCTTGCTTTCTGCCCTGCCTGGCCTGAATAATCCTATTCATTCCTTCCCTGTACCCAGCGCCGTATGTGTGTGCCGTTCTATAAGTCAGATGGAGATCTTGTAAACTTCTTGCCTAAGCTGGCTCTGGACCGCTATCTTCCAGATCTCTAAATCCCAAATAACTAGGATTACAGGCAGGAGCCACTGTGTCTGGCCTCTAGCAAGTGTTCACAACACTCACACGGTGACATTTGGGGTGAGATAAATCTGCACGGCCCCTTAAAGGGTACACGGCAGCCTCCCTGGGCTGTACCCACAGATGCCAATCACGTCCCCCCAGTGATGACAAAGGAAAACATCTCTGCACATTGCCAACTGTCCTTCAGGAATAATAACAACAACCCAAAAAAAATGTCACGACTGATAACAATGGGCTTGGATGAAAGCCAGAGGCAAGAAAAGAAAAGCCCAGCCGTGTCTCTGTGTTGGGAACATAATCACCAGCCGGCCTCCTGGTGGGATGTGAACACCAGAGCAGAGAATCTGGGACACGGATCCAATTTTCACGGTGTGCAAGAGTCTCCAGTGAAGGCTACCGCAGGCCCAGGCGACCTCCGTGAACTTGGCCGACCCTCGTGAACGAGCTAAGCGGGGCCTGGGGGGGAGGGGAGGGCGGTGGGCTGCAACAGGGCCTAGGGGATGGATGATACAGCCCCGGCTCCTGAGAAGCCATGGAGTGTTTTCACCAGGCCACATGACTAGAATGGAGAGATCCATGTCTGTCTTCGGCCGGGGCTCGGCCCTTTCTTTAATCAGAACGCATCATTGCCCTACATCACCTCAGCAAACGCATCCAAACCCAAGATGAGGGCCACAGGGAAGAGGCGCACCTCTGTCACAAAACAACAGCACAACAAGACTGGGAGACGGAGCTGGGTACCAGCAAGAGCGTCCCCCCGTGAGGGCTCCCAGGACACACAACGGAGCCCCTGGCTGGATGAAGATGACCTCCATGACGGAATGCATGTGGGATGAGGGCAGAACAATAATTATCCAGAAAGCCAATGGGTAACACCTTGCGTGGGATAAAACTGTACGAAAGGCCTGGGAAGCATTCTAAGACCTGGCCCGTTCCCACAGGAAGAGGCTTTAAGGACACAACCTGTCTTGCTGCATGTACCCAAGAAGCCTCACCCCTACGCGGGGGGGAGGGGGGGGGAGCCGCGCTGACATCAGCCAGATCTATTTGCCTTTTATTTAGATGTATATGAACGAGACCTCTCAGAGAGCTGCGAATCTGACTTAGTTTTGTCAGCAAAGCAGCAGCTTGGCCTAATGATCAAAAAGACTCTTCATTGTCTGTGTCATAAGGAAGCCACCTTCCACAGGCAACTGGTCTATAGGTGTTAAGGACTCAAAATTACCTGAAACAACTAGAGGGAAACCAAAACGTTGTAGTGGGGGGGGGGGAATCAAAGAGTGTAATTGCTTAAAAGATGGGTCCCACAAGGCACAAGTGTTCAAGCCTGTCACCCTAGCTACTCAGGAGGGTAAGATTGGAGGGTCACAGTTCAAAGCCAGCCAGGGCAAGAAAGTCTGTGAGAGACTCTTATGTCCAATTAACCATTACAAAAGCAGAAGTGTAGCTGTGGCTCAGGTGGTTGAACATAAGCCTTGAGGGGGGAAAATTAATGGACACTGCCCAGGCTCTGAATTCAAGGCCCAGTACTAACACTCATGCACGCACATGCACGCACGTGCACACACACACACAAATTAGTCCCTCTGTGGTCCTGTGTGTAGAATATGTACTTGAAAGTCAATGAATGCAGAGCACTCAGATACATGTAGAATACACAGACGGAAAGACAATGTCACTTTAGTGGCCTTATCTGTGAGCAAAGATTTGTTTTTTTTAGAACCAGGAAATGTATTTTAAAATAACTACACTGTTAAATATACACTGTTGCTGTCTTCTTGGCTTTGATGCTAATATAAACTGGAAAGCTGACCTGAAGTTAGGGGAAATCATCGCCCCTCCTCACCTTCCCCCCACGTCTCTCCGCATCTCCGTCTTCCTTCCCCATGTTTCTGTTTTGTCTTCTCTGTTCCCAGCTCCTCTTTTCCTCCTCTGCTGCCTTCCTTCCTGCCACCTCCTTGTTTTCGCCCAGCACCCTGTTCACCTCTCTGTTTTCTGCTTTTCTATCTCTTCCTATTTCTGTCTCTGTCTCTTTTCTCTGCCCTTTTCAATCACACATACGCACACACAGATGCATGCACACACATGTGCTTGCACACATGCACAGGTACACACACACACACACACACAGGGAACACACCCCACAGAGGCTTCATCCGGCACGTAGCTGCTTTCCCACGCGATATGAAATTACTCGTCTCAGACTCTGTGCCGTGACACTAACTACATGCATACCATGAGTGGGCGGCACAGACATAAAGTTAGGGTGAGTGTTCTGATCGTCAGTATCAGGCCTGTCACCTGGGGGGGGAGGAAATGTTCCCCCATGGGTGCAAGGAAGTCTCCGGGTGACCGAATTATGGCATTCCTGGGTGCTGGCTCCTCAGAGCTGACTGGGCGTGAAAGCCTGGTCCTTTCTAGCTGACGGACACCTTTGGTGAGCCCTCACTGTCTTCTTACTTCTGGTCTGAAAGGGCCCCAGTGAGGTGGCCCCTCCATCATGCAAGCAGGTGACAGAGCCAGGGGGCAAGGTCAGGCTGAGGTCAGCCGCATGCACCTCATGCATGCACGCACAGACACGCGCGCACACACATGCACATACACTCGCACGCCTCTTCCCCAGGATGCTGCTTACTCCTCCTCTGGTTTGAAGCCACCCCGCTGGGGACACAAAATTCCCAGAAGAGAAAAAGAGAGTCTCGAGGTCAAAGAGGCGCTGGCTGGCTGGGCTGGCCTGAGTGGCAGCTGCCTGGACAAGGGGCAACGCCCAGCTAGCCCAGGACAAGGAAGAGGGTTTTCTGGAGGAAAACCAAGTGTGTCTGTGTGCTTTCCCACACGGTGGCAGCCACGTGGAAGCTAGGGATGGGTGCCTGCGTGCCCAGCCCTGCCAGGCCAGTGGGTGTCACTGCAAACCCACTGTGCTCCCAGGGAGCCCAACCTCAGGCTCGCTCAGACTCTGGAAACTTCCGTGCCTTCTCCTCCACCTGTTCTCCCCCTTCCCAAGACTTGCTGTCCCGAGGCCCAGCCCGGACCATCCTGGTCTCCCGCATACAGGGCCTGCAGAGCCGGTTCCTGCCTGTGCGTGGAACCCCGGGAAAGAGGGAAGAAAGGTGCAGGAAAGGAGCAGGGTGTGAAGGAGAGCCTGGCATTCACACTGAATGACAGGATTAACAGAGCCTTCCCCAGACCCAGCAGGCCCCTCCCCTCCCTGCAGGGAACGGCAGGCCGGCCAGCTGGGAAAGAAACTCCAGGAAGGAGAGGAGGTCATCTGGAAGACTGACAACAGGGGGCAGCAGAGGGCGGGGCCGCCCCAACCTCACACATCCTGAGGGACAATCTGAACGTGGACACGGCCCCCAGACACCAGGCTGTCTCTAGCAGGGTGTGGCACTCTCGGGTGGCAGGCCTCTCTCTCCCTTCCCAGCACGTGGGGCAGGGGGGACAAGGGGGTTGAGGGAAACGGAAACACACCTGGGCCAGGAGGTGAAGCGCTGACAAGCCGCTCTCTCACTGACTGGGCTGACGCAAGGCTGGAGCTCAAGGTCCCAGAGAGAAGGAACTTCCTGTGCCATCTGCCAAGATGACACAGCAGAGGAGAGGGCTGGACACGTGGCAGGCAGGCCCCTGCTCAGTGGGGATGAGAGGAGCGTCTCCACAAACAAAAGGAGAGTGAGAAACTGGCCAGGTAGGAGTGACGCCAGGCTGAGCCATGCCGGAATGGGATAAATGCAGATCTTATCATCTTCATCGTCACCATTATTATACAAAATGAATGCTTGCATCTACATAATGTGTACTTAGTACACACACATATATATAGTGTGTATGTGTGTGTGTGTGTATATATATATATATATAAAATTAGAGACGTCTCTATTGGCTATAGTTTAGATCCTCGTAAGTATATTTAGAACTGCTTTCTCTGGGTGCTGTTGGCTAATGCCTGTAATCCTAGTTACTCAGGAAATCTAAGGCGCACCATTCAAAGCCAGGCAAGGCAGGAAGGTCCACAAGAGTCTTATCTCCAATGAACCCCCAACACGCCAGGAGTGGTGTTCGGCTTAAGTGGTAGAGCGCCAGCCTCGAACAGATAAAGCAAAGGGATGGTTTCCAGGCCCTGAGTTCAAGCCCAGTACTGGCATGTGTGCGTGCGTGCACGGGCACACATGCACACACATAGGTACACACAAACTGCTTTCTATCATTGCCATTGTTACAGTAGCACCTGAAAGAAAGTGAAAGAAAATGTGCAAGCTGAGTGCGGTGGGCTCACGCCTGTAACCGCAGCTACTTGGAAAGTGGAGGGAGGAGGATCAAGGTTCGGGACCAGCTCAGGCAAAAACAGGAGACACTACCTGAAAAACAAACTAAGTGCAGGAGGGACTCAAAGGTAGCTCCGGCAGTAGAGCACTCACTTAGCGAGAGCAAGGTGCAAAATCCATGACCAGATCTTAGGTAATCTGGTGGGGAGGGGAGTTCATAGATTTTTTTTTTTTAATCTCAGAACTTGAAACCAATGAATCATTTGAAAATATACCATGAGCCGGGCGTTGGTGGCTCACGCCTGTAATCCTAGCTACTCAGGAGGCTGAGATCTGAGGATCTCGGTTCAAAGCCAGCCCGGGCAGGAAAGACAGCGAGACTCCTATCTCCAATAAACCACCAGAAAACCGGAAGTGGCGCTGTAGCTCAAGTGGTAGAGCGCTCGCCTTGAGCTGGAGAGCTGAGGGACAGCGCCCAGGCCCAGAGTTCAAGCCCCACGACCGACAAAAAAAAAAAAGAAAATATACCATGAAATCACAGTCGCACAAAAAAAAAATGTGTGTAAAATGGCACTGGAATTGAACCCAGGACCTAGCACACGTTAAACCAGTGTGCTACCACTGAGCTACACCTGCAACCCTTTTGTTTTTATTTTTGAGATAGACTGTCACTAAGTTGTCCAGACTGGTCTCATACTGGTCACCCTCTTGCCTCTGCTTCCTGGAGGCTGGGATTACAGGTATGTGCTACTATAACCAGCATCAAAATATTTAGATATATAGGATGTTACCCTGACATGACAGAATGAGAGAGAGTCCTTTATGTACTAACATGTAAATATCTCAGGAAACATGCTAAGTGCACATGCACAGAAAATGACCCCATATTATTTCATTGTGACATTCAGGGAATACTTGTGGATAGAAGAGAACATCAGAATAATATGGAACGTCATCACCACACTGGCGCTGGTGCTGGAAGTGTGTTATCTGTGTATAAAAGGATGATCACAAACACCACAGAAGTAGTTAATCAAACGTTTCCAAGAGTTGCATATGCTGGAAAGAAAAGCTCCCTTCCTTCACTCCAACCACCCACAGTCATGACTCACAGTTTTTACATCTTTTTTCTTAATTTAATAAATTCATTTGGAGGACAGTTATCAAATGTCTGTAGCAGGCCAATACTTTAGCTGCCTGGGCATTGCTCTTCTTTCTATGCAGTAGCTCCTGACCGATCCCTTTCTCCTTATTCAAATCAATTTTAGGAGGTGGGCCTCCGGGAGGCTCAGGAGAACGCGAGGATCCTCATCTAGGAGGGGACAGCAACCTAGAAAGGCAGCCAGCGATGGGGGTAGGGATGACCTCTTCCTCCCTGCCTTAATGCCCTAAGCGCCTGCCTGAGGCCTATTTCACACCATTACAGAGACTCGACCAGGCACCAGAACACATCGGAAGGGTGCACAGTCTACAACAGCCCTGAGGACAGCAAGCCACTGCCATGGGGCCTGGTGGCTGTTTCTCAGGGTCAGAACCCTCTACTTGCTCCCTGGGGCCACACCCCTGCCCCTCAACTCCCCTCCAGTCTCCCTCTGCTCCTATCACCAAGGCAAAGCGGCTCTGATCATTTCTGAAGAAGTCCTCCCCCAGGGAACAGACCCCTTTGGTTTGTAGTTATCAAAACAAATTACCCGCTACAAGCCAGAAATGATGTTGACTGTCAGATTTTCCTCCCCAGGGACGACCCCGGCAGCAGACTCGAGCATGCACAGAAAGTTCCAGTCCTTTGTCTTACAAAAGCCCAGGGAAAAGTGTTCTGCTGCCCTGAATGAGGTCTGGTCCGGAGCACCTCTGGGAGAACTCTATATTTGGAATACAATACTGCTATTTTGAAAAGAGCAGGGTGCAGAGGGCCCCTGATTAATGAGCTCCAACGTTCTCCATGTCAGTTCCCTAGCGTGCAGCAACGAGCCATATCGCTCCTCATTCCCATCCTACCCTTGACTTAGCTGGTCACCAAGGATGGTATTGCAACGCCAATTGAGTCTTTAAAAGGTAAAATAGTTGTAATAATGGAGGGGGGGGAAATATTAGCTCTTTCCACACTAAAACCAATGCCGGATGGCACATCCATTCCACCATCTGCTGTAACTTTTCCTCGGTGGGCAGCTGGCAGAGACCAAAGCATCATCCACAGATGACGGATCATTTCTAGCCAAACGTATCCGTGAGCGGGCTCTGCCTTTGTGTGGCCGTTGGAAAAAGCTACAGACACAGGATAAACAAGAAAACATGGGCCCAAGGTCTTCTTTTCGATGTGTAAAGCTACAGCTCATGTATAGATGGATTCTATTTTATAGATGTTTATATCATATACTTGTGTGTGTGTGTGCATGTGTGTGTGTATGTGTGTGTTTTCCAGAGGGGACCCTTTGTTTCATTTTAAATTTGAGACAAGGTCTCATTCTCTATTCCACATCGGCCTTGAACTTGAGCTACTCAACCTCCTGCATGATGAACTCTTCCTGCATTTGAGCCTTAGAAGAGTAAAACCCAGTGATGGGGTCTTGCTAATGTCCAACACACCATGCAGCCCCAGCTGGTACAAACTCATGACCCTCTTAAATCATGCAGTCTCTGCATCTCCTGAGTGCTGGGATTACAGGCATGTACTCCCCAGGCCCAACTATAAAACGTCTGAATAAATAAATAAGCCTCCATTTTATTTACTTTGCTCTGATCCAGGACAGAGCTCATTTACGCGGGGTACAAGCAGAAATAAAGCCATAAAGACAGGCATTTCCAGAAAGAGGAGTGTGTCTCGGAGTGAGTGGAGGAGGATGTCACGTACCGGTGGGGATAATTTGTATAAACCGAAGAAAAATAAATCCACGGTCAATGAAATCGTGCCCTTGGAGAACACTTGAAGTCCCCCAATACATAACGGAATTAGTGCGGTCGGGTTTCATGGCGATGCAGTCCATTATTTAAGCAGGGCTGTCAGTCAGGAATAAGTATTTCAGGCGCATGACAACAAAACGCTCTTGATGCTGAAGGTCAGCCTCTAAATCAGAAGAGAATGCCAGCCTCTCCTAACAACTTCTTTTCAAACAAATTACCGGCGGGCCGCTCCGAAATGAATTTTATTACCGAGGACAAGTGAATCGTGCAGTACTTATAGCAAGCACATTAGAGGATTAGAACTGATTGAAGGAGATTGGATTTGAAAAGATATAAATAGGGAAGACACCGAGAACCTGCTCCTAGCCAGCTCGGCCACTGGACAGAAGCTTCTGGAAGCCTGGCTGGGGGGGTGGGAGAGGAGGGAGGAAACGCACCCCACCCCTACCCCCCTCCTTGACCCCACCCACCCCCACCTCAGTGCTGTGACCTCGGGAAGGGTCGGGGGGTGCAGGCGGGAACCCGCCCATCTGCACCCGGAGGGGAGGCTTGTCCACAGGAGCCAAGTTCTCCCTCACTCCTCTGCTTACGGATCTCAGGTAGCAAAGACGTGTCCGTGAATTCATCTTCGGGATCTAGCGGGCTGCCCTCCCTCCTTCCTAAGTGAAGCCAGGGATGCAAAGTTCCAACTGCGCATGCGCTTCGTCCATTCCATGTTCATTGCGCATGCGCCTCCTCCATTCGATGTTCACTGCGCATGCGCCTCGTCCATTCCATGTTCACTGCGCATGCGCCTCGTCCATTCCATGTTCACTGTGCATGTGCCACGTCCATTGCATGTTCACTGAGCATGCGCTCATCTCTTGGTGCTGACGGAGCATGCGCTCATCCCTCACTGCTGATTGAGCATGCGCTCATCCCTCACTGCTGATTGAGCATGCGCTCATCCCTTGAGGTTGGCGGCGCATGCGCTCATCCCTCAATGTTGAGCAATCGTGCTCTTTGTCCCTTGCTGTAGATTATGTGCTCATCCCCCTCGATGTTCACTGAGCATGCGCCCCTCCCTTTGGCTTTCACAAAAGCTGGGCTACTTCCTCTGACATTCACTGCGCATGCGCTCCTCCAGCTGCCGTTCACTGCGCATGCGCCCTTCCGTTTTACTGAGCATGCGCCGGTCCACTATTAGAAGAAACCCGGTTCATCAATGCATCCCGGGCCGATCACGCTTCCACGCGCTTCCCACAAGGCCTTCCTTGCATCCTGGCAGCCAGGAAGGACCCTCCTCACTTCACCTGGGGAGCCACACCTGTGACGATCACTCTTACCCATGCCCCAGCCACCCCGCGGACCATTGAGGCATGGCCAACGGGGATGATGCTGACCTGCCGGCCATGCTGGCCCACCAGCTGCGGCCACGAATAAGAGCAATGCAACAATGAGTGATTCCACCATCGAGGATGAAACTCTGCCATTGGCAGGAAAGTCGACAGAACCGAAGATCATCCTGTGATGATAGAGAAATTTAAACGTCCAGTCTCAGAAAAGCAAGGGCCACGGACTGTGGCTCACACACAGAATCTAGATCTGAAGAGAAAGATGCCCACTGTAAGTGCAGGCCACTGATTCCAGGAGGAAGGGCGGGAGGGGAAGAGCAGGAGAGGAGGAAAGGAAGGAGGGGGAAGAAGGAAGGGAAGGGAGGAAGGAAGAGGGGGGAGAGAAGGAAGGGGAGAATAGGGCAGAAAAAGGGGAGAAGGAAGAAAGCAGAGAAGGAAAGGACCAGCAAGGGAGGGGAGGAGGAGGAGCAGGAGAGAGGCGGGTGAGGGAGAAAAAAGGGGTTGGGGAAAGAGTATGATAGGATATGTATACAAGTGAAAACTTCATCATGAAATATTTTAAAATTATAAAAGGGGGGAGGAGGAGGTAAGAATAGAGAGACGGTGAATATAATCAAAGACAGGCATGCATAGAAATACACAGTGGAACCTCTCTCTCCCTCTCTCTTTTCTCTTCCTCCTTCCTTCTCCCTCTCTCTCCCACCTTAGTTTGGGGAGCGCCATCTGTCAGGTCTCCAGGATACTCCAGCAGCCTGTGTGAAGAGGACCTCGTGCCTTGTGGTGAGGAACGGGCATGTGCCAACAACTACACAGTGAGCTGGGAAACAGCACTTCCAGCTCTCAGGGGACCCTGAGCCAGAGCCATTGCTCAGCCCCTCCCAGAATCCCCAGCGCCCCAGTTCACACAAGATAATATACACTTATCTTTCACAGGTGTGTTCTTGAAAGGAATTTGTTACACAGCTGTGTCCTGGAAACCTGAGCTCTTAAAGACCTTAACTAGTAGACTCAGTGCATGAAGCCAACAACACTTCACTTACTGCTTTGTGGGACAATTTCGTGATGTATCCTGCCCTCAAGTGAGTGTGAGCACACCAGCATCCACAGAAGATGAGTGAGCAGCTCCAGGCACCAGGAATTGTAGGTAAGTGTGGATGTGCTATGAAAGGAATTGTGTCTTGGCTCTTATGCTTTAGGAGAGAAAGGCTGAGAGGGAATGTGGAAAGAACAGGAAATAATGAATGGAGCCAGGCACAAGTGCTCCTGCCTGTAAGCCTAGCTACTCAGGAGGCTGAGATTTGAGGATCGTGGGTCCCAAAACAACCTGGACTGGAAAGTTTGTGAGATTCTAATTGTAATCTCTGGTTAATTGGCGAAAAGCTGGAAGTAGAGGAGTGCCAGCCATGCGTGAAATAGCCAAGGGAGAAGTCAAAGTCCTGAGGTTAAGGCGCATACACCTGCATGAGCACACAAGAAATAATCATTATGATGGCTACTTGAGTCAGCAGTGAGATGGTGGATGAGCATTTCTCTAATTGAATCATTAAAAAAGGCCTCATCCAGGAGAGCTCTTTAGAATTGCTCCTGTGTAATGAGAATGTCCAGAAATGTTTAGACTAAGACTATGCAGGCTTTACTACCCATCTTACACTGATGCCTCAGTTCCCCTCATCTTTTTCTTTCTTTGGCTCAGTAATAACTTGCCTCTCAAAGAGGATGAAATGAAGGTCGTAGATGTCAGTGTAACTTGCAATTGAGCAGGCACCAGCTACTCACACTCCCCACTGATAAAACAGCTCCCTGGTTTGGTACGGCTTTGTCATTCACCAAGACTGAGGTCACGTTGTCCCCCACCGGGAGAAGAATTTGGACAGCCTGGGGATTGAATAGAGTATCAGTCTCAAGGGAAACCAACTCCGTTACAGAACCATCTGAGCATTAATTTCAATGATTTGACTGTGTAATGGAATGTTTCCGTCCGGGAACACAATTTACACCAAGACAGGTAGTCATTACTTAGGTCAGAGTCTGCAGAATTCATCTCCCACATGTCAATTTTTTGTAGTCTCTGTTCAAAGACTTGCCAAAAGAGATATGGGGAAAATATTTCAAAGTCCATGAAATCTCACATCTCAATATCAAATAGTTCCTGCACTGCTGCTGCAGATAAAAATGGTGATAGAAATTTTTCTTTATTAAAACAGTAAGCAAAGGGTAAGTATGCTTGGCAAACACCAATCGTGTCTCCCATATAGATGTGGGGGGAGGTCCAGATCAGGAAAGATAACAAATGGGGTAGAATACTGATTTTTGGAGACTGTGGTAGGGAGAGGAGTAGAAGGTCAAAACAAATACCCATCAGGTTCCTCTTCCAAAGAGAAAGATGGCAAACAATGGAGTATGTGGGCAAATACCCATCTTAATTATCACTCAGAAAGGAAGAAGTAAGGGTAGGTGGTGCAGTTATGGTATTCAGTACACAGATGGAGAGGAGACCATGTGGAGTAGAGATCAAGAACGCCGAGCTCTAGGGGCATTGTGCATACATGAATAAGCCCTGCCATTACTTAACTGTGTGTTCTACAAGGTATTCTTCCTACAGTCCAGTCTCATCGTCTCATACATGCAGGTATGAGATTGGCTCCGTTGTCTTGCTAAAAGGGCACGGGTGGGAATACAATGATACAGTGATGGAAAAGTGATTAGAAGAGGGCCTGGTACAGAGAAGTCTCCCAGGAAATGTCCTTCATGAATTACAGCAGTATACCATCAGACATGGCACTGAACGCCACACTGCAACTCAAGGAAATGGCCATTTGCCCCTTGGAAGGCTGTGAGTCCAAGTCCTGATAAAAACTAGGGACCTCATGGGAAGTATACAACACAGATAAATACACCCAGCCAGGTTGGGGAGTGGGGGTAAAGATTGGCACGATGGTGTTAAGGCCCAAGGAGCCAGAATCAACTGTGCAGAGGCTCATAGTCATTTGTGCAGACTCAACACAACCAGCAGCAACCTCTTCACTGGGAAGAAACAAAAGTGTGACTCACAAAAAAAAACCATGAACTGTCTAGAGTTTTTAGAGCATTTAATAAAACACTGCTTTACTCAGTTCAAAGTAAGGCTCATCCAGTGAGTGGTTGGTTAATTTCTCACTTGTCAACAAAAGGTATTTATTATAGCATTCGGGGGTGTTTGGAAAGTTGCATCACCAGATAGACAATTACATGCCAGATCTCTGTATTTGCATGGGAGCTCTGACTGCATTAGCCTTACAAGTACCTCACAGTTGCTCATACACAATGGCCGGTGATGTTCACTAACTATCCAATTCAGGCTTGGGAACGCAGCAAATGACTCGGGGGTATGAACTCCTTGCCACCTGCTTTATAGACTGAGCACTAATGCTCTGCAATCAAATCTTAAAGCCATTAACTCATGGGCTCATGCTCAGAAAGCAAAAATGCCCAAGTTACCTGGGCCCAGAGACACAAGTGGGTGACCATGTTACAGAATTCATGGATGATTCTGAGTCAAGTCCTCCACCCTGACAGCCAACATCTTCTGGGCTGGAGCCACATATCAGTTATGACATAAATTAATAATGTTCCCTAAAAAAAACTCAATGCCTCAAAACTTATGATGGCCTCATAGTCAGCTCTACAAAAACCGTCCTTGATGAAAATATGGTAAGCTTTTGTTTGACTTCTCTAGGCTGGAGTAAGACATGCTTCTTAGCCAATGTGAACTCAATTCTGTCATGGACTTACCCTTCAGAGTTCAATTTCTGGGCTCTAAACTCATGAGCTGGTTAACTGCAAAACTGGCCTTATACGCTTTCAGAAATCTGTGTACAAATCACTTAGAAAGTCAAATTGTGTTGCCAGTCATTTAAATAAAATGACTCTGGTGTCATTAGCAATCTTCTAGGCACTCGCAAAAGATACCCAGAGGGTAGGAGTTGAGAGGAAGAAAACAAAAAGAGGAGAAAAGGAAAATGAGGAAAAAGAAAAGAAAATACCAGGCGCGTTCTGCTGCTGGTCTGTAATTTCCTTCCAAAATTGGTTTGTTCTACACGACAACCCCTCAACCCCTCTAAAAATCCAACATCTTCTTTTACACCATGTTCCTATTCAAAATAACATTAAAATCACATCCGTATGTCAGCCTGCAAGTGGAAGACTGTGAATGGATCTTCGAACTGTTACAGCCTATTGGGTAAATACACACACAAACACGGTATACATTCTGGTTTTGAAAAACATGCTATTTACTAGACTACAGCAGTGCTACAAGATGGTTGCAGAACTACCAGGTAAATAGGTTATTTTGGAATGCATGCATCCTAATTCCAAAACCATGGACCATTTACCTGGCAGAGGATGATATTTTCTCATCTACTTTGGTCAGTTCCTGCTCCATGAACCATCATCCTAGCAAGACCACTGGGAAATGACCTAGTCACTCGCTTGGTCATAAAGCAAATAGGATTTTTAGGGGTGATTCCTTCCAAATTAACACATCTACTCAAAAACAGCAAAGATTTCATATTGCACATTAAAATGGGATTCAAAGATACACGTGCATGCACGCACATGCACGCACACACAGAGACAACCATACACATACACACTTTCCTAGAGCAAAAATGATCAGGTGGACAAGCCAGCCTCTGTTAGAAGTGGGGTATTGAAGACATCATCGAGTGGACAGACTCAGGCAGCTCAGAATGTGCAAGCTGGCTGCCCGTGCTTCTAGAGATGGATGCCAGTGGCCAGCATTTTGATGTGCCTGGCGTCATTGTATCAGTCACATAAAAAAATATGTATCCAGAGCTTCAGTAAATAACACAGACCCAACTCCCACCATCTTGGAGCCTCTAGCATATGGCTAAGACAGACAGCAGCCCAATCAACACACAAGTAGCTATGTGGCTATAGCAAAGGGCTTATAATGTGTCCTCAGTGCCAAAGCCCCAGTAATCTGTTTAAGATCCTCAAGTCCTCCCTGTACCCAAGAAAAATCCAAATCCCTAAGTCATATACAAATACCATGAGGTTGACACCTGCTCTTACCTCGCTTGGTTCCTGGGTTTGCACCCTGCTGTGGCCTTCTAGTCCCTCTTGTCCCTTTGCTGTTCCTCAACCATAGGCTTACCATTGGCTGCAGCCTTTCTGGTTGACTGTTTCCTCTGTGAAGAATGTCCTCACCACTCCTCCCCTCCGCCTCCCCCCACCCACCCAGTGTGTCACACTACTTAGCTTTTACACCTTCTCCTGGAAGCTGAATGTCATCTTTACAAAGAGACCCACCCAGAACCCCTTCCTACCCACAAAGAACCTCAGTCTATTCTTACATCCCTGCTCCCTCCTCCTCCATACCCTGCCCTGGTTACTGTGTGCCCAGAACACTGCGTATGATCCCCACAATTTGCTTCTGCATGATGCAGATCACTCTTCCTCCCCGGCTAGAAGCTGAGTTCCATGAGGGCCTGACCTTATGTTCTCTCTTGGATTTTTAAACGTATGAACACTGCTTGGCACAAAGCAGGTGTGAGACTGACAATGGCTGGGTAATGAGAGACACAG
This sequence comes from Dipodomys ordii, assembly GCF_000151885.1. Classification (NCBI taxonomy): domain Eukaryota; kingdom Metazoa; phylum Chordata; class Mammalia; order Rodentia; family Heteromyidae; genus Dipodomys; species Dipodomys ordii. The sequence continues at coordinate 12,792,417 of NW_012267230.1, forward strand.
ACATACAGAGATGATACCGTATGGCTTACGATTACAGGGAATTACAAGTCGATTACAGGGAATTACAAGTCGCTAAGAAGTTGTATGCAGATAGATTCACATCTCTCCTGTGTTACTGGAGCTAGGGTAAAGGCAAGGATTCTGCAGAAGACTTCCACAAGGATTTCTGGGCTAAGATAGAGTGGGCAAGTCAAGAGTAACTTGGCACACAGTTGCAGTATTGCAGGTAGAGTGTTTCAGGCAGAGGGAAATGAATGTATGCCACGCTCAGCCCCGGGGAACAATGGATATGTTAAGACGGAAATAACAAACAGTCCAATGTGGCTGCAACTGAAGAGATAGAGTGACTGGAAGATTTAGCACCGATGGAAAAATCCTGTTAATCTTCTTAATTGAAACATGTTCTTCACCTGAGAGAGGGAAGAGGGTCAGGACAGAGAATGAATTGGTCTTTGTTGGGGTGTTTTGTTTAATTAGCCTCTTTGGTTCTAAGGCACAATCCATCTAGACATTGACATGACAGCTGTCAGGTCCCCAAGCCAAAAAAAAAAATGCCCCAAAGCTCCATGTGTCAGCTTGTCGACAAAACTTTTTGAAGGTCATGACCAGGTTGGAAATGAGGCAGCAGATGTCACAGTGTCCTTCTAGCATGGTCACTCGGGAAGAGCCAGCCTCTCCTGAGGACACAGGCACAGGGGAGGACCGACTTCCTCCCTGCTTCCTGCAGTTGGAGGAGATCTCTCAATGGAGTGTGAGTGAGACACAAGCCCTGCCCTGCCAGCTCCCTGCCTACGATCCTCCATTTGTAAAATGCTTCCCCTGGTGGTGGGGGGACCGGGTATGGTGGGAACCGGGCATGTCAAATCACTTTACCCGTCACTTACTCAACTACCTACCATTCTCCCTCACAGCTACCACAGGCCTCCAGGCAAGAGATTGGATGGATGGTTGGATGGATGGATGGATGGATGGATGGATGGATGGATGGATGGATGGATGGATGGATGGATGGGAGGATGGATGGATGGATGGATGGATGGATGGATGGGTGGATGGATGGATGGATAAGATAGATATTGTGCCAGTCCTGGGGTTTGAACTCAAAGCACCGGACACTTTCCTTGAGCTTTTTATGCTCAAGGCTAGTGCTCTACCACCTGAGCCACAGCACCACCTCCAGCTTTTGGGTGGTTAATTGGTGGTCAGAGTCTCACATGGACTTTCCTGCCTGAGCTGTCTTAGCACTGAGATCCTCAGAGCTCAGCCTCCTAACTAGCTAGGGTTACAGGCGTGAGCTTCCGGCACCCAGTGAGGTATACACCTAATTTTGAAGGACTTGCAAAAGCATAGACTTGCAGTGCATAATAAGTTAATATTAATTTAAGTGGCAGATATCGGACTTAAAAAGAGAAAGGGCTCAATTTATGAATACATATATACATATATATGGAAATGTATACATGGAATATATATATTTATATATATATATATATCTTTTCCTAGGAAATGCTTCACAGTGACAGTCATATATCCCGTGAGGAAGAATGAGGCTATTGCCCCAATGGATTTAATTGGGGAGAGTAAGGCAGGAGTGAGCAGAACTCAGCCTGGACAGCACAAGTGGAGTCTTTTGCACACCGGTGTGGAGAAGCCACAGCATTAAAGTGCTCACTAAAATCAGCCTCAAAACCTACTTAGCACTACTCTTGTCCCACCCCTACCAAATCAAACACTGCTCAGCAATGGAACCAGCGGGAATTTTTTTTTTTTTTGGTCTTCCCTTCAAAACAAATCAATTTATACTGAAGAAGGAAAAACTCCTTCTGCAACTCCTAGTCTACATTCTGCAAGGAGAGACATTTGGTGGCAAGAAAAAATAAAAATATGTCCTCCACCTCAGGAAAGAGAACTCAAGACTTAATCAGCCATACTCAGCCGGCCCTTTCCTCAGGACTCCAGCAACACCCACAGAGACACTTCAGTCCTGCCCGCATTTCAGAACAACACAGTGGCCAACTTTTAATCATCCCGCAGGCTACCAGAGTCTGCGAAAAGGAGTTTTAAATCACAAGACGGATGACAATGTAATAAATTACGGAAATTGTGGCTGCTATCATGGAATCGTACTGCCCTAATCTGGTCCCCCGCTCACTTTTTTTTTGATGTAATACGATTTGAGTATAATTATTAGCAATTATTATCAAAGCATTCATAAGCTTTTCTGCCTGCTGTGCAAGAAAGATTCTGCTTTATCTCTCTTTTTAATCTTAATTCATGGGTGTCACACATCACCCACAAAAGAAGGGCATTGGTAATTCCAAAATGTCTGTTTTGACAGACTATTCTTCTCCACTTCTTTTATATTATAAATATTTAATACGCGGCTCAACAAGGGAAGACACAATCTCGCTCTGTGATCATCCAGTTAAGTGAAATCCCCTCTCTTCCCTCTGAGGAGACACCAGTCTTACTCTACAGTGGCCAACATGGGCCAAAATACAACACCTGCATTCCTAACAGGTTGAAGTCACGGGGAAAATTTTTTTTTTTTTTTTTTACCATTCTTTGACTTCTGGTCACTTGATCTTTCCCAGGTAGATATCTCTGGAAAAGTCCACCACAGCAGCCGGCATTTTAATTATCTAACATTTTATTTCATTATCACAAAGTAATTCTAGCACAGAGCCAGGTCATTGTTTAAACACACACCCGCCTCTCCCACACACAGGGTATTAATCTAAAATGGAATCTGAGCAGTGACAGGAAGGTGTCACAATGGGATATCCTGAGAAAGATAGGTCTACCTTTCATTGTCTATGGGCCAGAACAGGCTTTGGGCAGCCTGGGAAGAAAAGAGCCCTCTGAGGTGGTATGTTTTCATTCGATCACATTTGTTTAAGACAACCGGGGGACGAGGCCTAATATTTATTCACCACGTTCAACATTTGCCATCTTCAAAATCAAAGGGGAGCCATCACAGTTTGAACATCTGGTCATTCCAGAGAGATAGTGTCACTTGAAGAGCAAATGAACTTTTAGTTAATAAAAATCTCCCCCCCTTTCCTACCCTCGGGTGACAAAGATGGGCCTTTTGTACACACGCAGGAGTCATGATAAGTAGGGGGCCCCGATAACACACTCTGGATCCTACAGCAGGCAGCCAAGGCCACCCACGCTTAAATAAAGGCAGGGTTTATTACCGGCCTTTTATGAATCGTGATCAATTAAATGTCCTGAGTTCTGGAGGGATAAAAAGATTCAAATGATAATTGTGAAGGCCAGGGGATGTTTCCCTGAGTCTCAAAGTGCTCTGGTGGCTCAAAGTAAGAATAACATTACCAAGGACAAAAAAAAAAAAAAAAAGTAGCTGGTTTTAATAAAGAGCCGCTTTCATCCTATAATGCCTGAATTAATAGAGTCGATCCTCCTGTATGCTGATTACCTATAACCCCAAGTTGCCATGAAGCCAATATTTAATGAGAATCTATTAATAACTGGGCACTGGGCTTAGGTACACTCATTTCAAAGTGAAAAAAAGTGTATGCCAGAAAGATCTATATAAATGTGTGAGCACATTATAGTTGAGGCATATGCCTCACTAGTTTTGAGAATACTCACCCCATGATCCACTATCACCACCATTTAGTGGTCTCTACTTTGTCTGCAGGACTCTACGGGTCCTGAAATTAATAACCCCTGTCACCTGCTAGCAGTGAGATCAGTCTGAATTGTTGGCAACAAAGATGAAGTTGTACAACATACACAACTCTGATTCTCTAGAAGCTCAGTCCAAAGACATCTGCTAGGCAGATTCTTCTAGGGTTTTTGCTATCATTCTGTTGTGGTCACTGTGAAATTCGCTCTTCCTTTGAGGACATCTACCCGGTCCACTTGCTGCCTCTTTTGACCATTTCTGCATGCCCTTGTTGATCTTGATCCTGCCGTTCATCCTAAGGTGGCAACTCTTACCATAACCCTTCTTTTCCTCCTTTCGAGAGGGGGTAATTTCCATTCCTACTGCTCAGATTTTGCGTGCAGGCAACCTGTGAGTGGCTCAAAGCTGAGCCGAAGGGATTCAGCCTCGGGGCTGAGAGGTGGAGGGCAGGTTGGATTTCGGGTGCTGAGTTTGTGGTAAATGTGGCATCGATGTTGAGCTAGTGTAATGGTTCGGATCAGAGACGTCTCCCAACCCAAAGCTTGGTTGCCAAAAAGGCCGTGTTCAGAGATGGGACCTTCGGATCATGATGGCTCTGTCCTCTTCAGTGAAGCACTTAAGGATGCAGTTGTAGGTCAGTGGACTTGTTGGGCAGTGGATAAAAACTTCGGCATTATGACCTAGCTGGATGAAATAGGTCACGGAGTTGTGCCTTTGAGGATAAGGTATATTTTTCTTCCTTGTCTCCCCATCCTCGGTCTCTCTCTCTCTCTCACACTTTCTTCTCTCGCTCTCTCGCTCTGTCTCTCTGTGTCTCTCTCTCTCTGTCTCTCTCTCTCCCCTCTCTTCTCTCTGTTTCTCCCTCTGAGCCAGCACAGGCAAGCAGTTTTGCTCCATCGCACACCCTCCACTGTGATACCTACTATAGACCTAGAACAAGAGCCACATAACTATAGACTGAAGACTCGGAAACCATGAACCAAAATAAAGCTTACCACTTTTTTGGGGAGGAGGAGGGTACGGGGACTTGAACTTGGGACCTCATACTTTCTAAGCAGTCAGTCTACCCCTTGAGGCATGCCTCTGGTCTTTAAATTAAAAAAAAAATGTGGTCTGTCTTCTTTTAAGTAAATTTTCTTAGCTATTTGCGACAGCCAAGGAGAGCTGAGTAGCAAGCCAAACATCTCTACTTCTCTTCTGTCGATTATCCATTAACTCAACAGGAGCAAAAAAAAAAAAAAGATCCTCCTGTCTGTCCATCCTTGATAAATGCTCACCGAGTCGTACTGTTCGCTCCACACTTGATTCTCGGCATTTGCAGCCTAGACTGGCCCGTCTTTATTTCACCCTGAAATGCCTCTGTCAGCTCTAAATCTGTAGCTTCACAAAAACTCTTGATTTATGGTGATCGCTCTGCCTCCTGCTTGCATCTCAAATCCACGGAGTCAAAGCAGCCTCAGAAACATTCATTCTGACAGGTAAAATCCTCCCTACTTAGCAGAACTGACTCTCCATGACCCGTGGGCACTTCCTGTTACCTGAGGGAGGTTTCCACAGGATTACAAGCCGCCGAGGCTCCGGCTGAGACTAGAAGTCATTGCCACTGATTGTCCAAAACAAGTCACAACAGAAGCCAACCCCTAGGAGGCTGCTGGTGCCCTTCCTTCTGATGGAAAAGTGATCCTTTATTGCTAATTATTAAACGATTTCAACAGAAATGCTAGGAGCATACAGACTCCAATACCCATGCCAAATATTCTGCCAAATGATGCATCACAAACAAGAAAATATACTCCTAAAGACATCCCCTACCTCCTATGTTATGTCTGATATATTACATAGAGTCATGTGTATGCCTTCAGTGTATTTTAGGTCAGAAATTACATAGACACCTACATATATCTACATACCTGATGATGATAAATCCACTCATTGTTTCCTTCTTCCCTTTGTCAATGGCTACAACATTTGGAAGGTGCAAGAATGGCTCACCCATCCTCAAAATTACTCAAAAACTGAATCTCCAGAGCACTGGAATCCCCAGTCAGCATTTGCGTGGCAATTGTCACACGTTAGGTAACTCTTCCAGTCACCTTGCAGATATTAACAGTCTTCCCTACCCCACCCCCCAAAAAACTCACGTGTTTTCTATCATTACCCCATTGTGCAGATGGAATTCTGATCTTCTAGAAAATGAGAAAGAGCAGCTGAAGGTCTCAGAGCCATCCTAGCTCAGCTCTGTCAGACAGCAGAGCTGGAGTCGGATCAACACATCTGGCTGGCCCCTGGGACTCTCCTTCAAACCCTGTGGTCATTTATTAAACATTGGTCTGGTTGGACTTAAAGTAGATGGGACATTGTCTTGGATTATTGTTAAAACATGGGCATGGCCTGGGCGGATACCAGCACACCAGTGTCCCTACGAGAAGAGAGAGTAATGGGATGAATACTGGCTATCACCCATGACATCAGATCGAGTGAGTCATGTAAAACTCCCCGTCACCTCTCTGGCTAAACTGGCAGATGTTCCGGATTGACCAGGGATGAGATAAGACTGGAAGATGAGAGGAAAATCCTTTTGGAATCCAAATGACTCTCAGAAATGTCAAGACTCGGACAGACAAGATGCTAACCGCTTTCTACCTTTCCAAAATGGATTGAACCCACTGAGAGAGAACCATCATCGTGGCAGGCTGCGATATGCCACTAGAATGATAACCGCAGTCCTGAAATCCAGGAGAGAAAAAGACCATCTCAGCTGCCCACCATTCTAGGATCCATCACCGAAACTAGCACATTGGTCGTGGGAAGTCTGACCTGTGGCTGGATTTTTATGCAGCCAAAGTGTGCCAGTTTTCACAGGATCTGGTCTGAAAGGCATTCCTAACGCCACACGCCTCCCCCTCTCCAGATTCAGCCCATCAGAACTCACACTTGGAATATCATCACTGGGCTGATGCCTGCTGTACCTGCCTGCAGGCATCCTGAGCCGCTGGCTACCAGTCAGCCCTGACATGTGCTGAATGCTTACAATGTGCTAGGCAACCCGGGATCATACCACAGCTCTGTGCAGAGGCTGTCTACACTCGCTTTGGGAAATTAGGGCAAAGAGCTCTTGCCGAAGAGCCAGGGGAACACCCAACAGGCAGTAAGGGGAGTCCCCTCATGGACATGTGCAGTCCAGCTCCAATAATGAATGCACACCGGGGCCGCGCATACATTTTCTTATCATGTGGCACCCACCCCCCTCCCAGCACACAGTAGGTGATGCTCCAGGAAGTCAGAGGAATGGATGAGAAGCTGCTTATTCTGAGTTGGGCCACTTGTATGCACATAAATATAAAGGAAAAACCCTCGGCTGTGCATTAATACGGTAAGAGTTGACCTCTCCATCCAATGCTTAGGGAAAGATGCCAAAAAAAAGGGTTAAGCGAGGCCAAATTTTCTTGGGAGTCTCCACCAGAAGCCAAACCTCCTCCCACTTCTTTGAAGTCAGCTGACTGCCCTTTTGTCCTCCTCCCAAAAGGACTGCCCAGCCCCACACACAAAAGAACACAGTAGAGACCAAATGATGATACTTGAGCTGCCCAAGCAATTCATTTCCGTCTTTAGTCTGGTCTGGGAGAGACTTACCGGAATTAGACACACATTCAGTGACAAGGCATTGTGTTAACAAATGCCAAGAGATTAAAAAAAAAAAGAATCATGTTAAGCTGCTGTTTCATAAAAAAGGCAGATTCTTAGACACTAAAACTAAAGGTGGATCAGTCTACATATTGTAAGAAAGAGCATTTTAATGGGATAAGAGAGGACAAGGAATTGGATTTGGCCGTGGTCAATCAGGAGTCATGGAGAAACAAGTTGGAAGTGTACCAGGCAGGAAAGACAGAAGACTGAGAAGAGACAGGGTAGAGGGGCACACAAGGGCTCCAGGGAGAACCCAGAGGGTTTAGTGTAGATCCACACATGAACAGAATTTCACATTTGGGGCATTCAATACAGAATGGTGTGCGCTTAGCCTGACACTGTCTGTCCCTGTCAGACAACGACCAGGAAACAGAAGTCCACCATGAGAGCAGAGCCGGGGTGGGGGGGGGAGCAGCTAGGAACTGGTAGGTGGAGCCAGCTCCGCATCAACTGAGTAACTGCAGAAGCAGGAATGAAAGCAGGGTTTGCATAAATTTTGTTTACAGTTCACCCCATCTGCCACTTGAGTAAGACACCTTTCGCAATTTTGGCTGATGTTCTTTTAGAAACCATACTGTCAGCCGGGTGCTGGTGGCTCACCCCTGTCATCCTAGCTACTCGGGAGGCTGAGATCTGAAGATCACAGTTCAAAGCCAGCCCAGACCAGAAAGTCTGTGAGACTCTTATCTCCAATGAACTACCAGAAAACCAGATGTGGCTCTGTGGCTCAAGTGGTAGAGCTCTCACCTGAGCTGAAGAGCTCAGGCCGAATTCAACCCCTACAACTGAAAGAGAGAGAGAGAAAGGGGGGGGGGAGAAAGAAGAAAGAAGGAAAGAGGAAGGAAGGAAGGAAGGAAGGAAGGAAGGAAGGAAGGAAGGAAGGAAAACCATATTGTCTTCTAAACTATCAAAAATTATTCGTGTGATCTCAGACCCCTTGGCTTGACAGTTGACGTCATTAAAAAAAAGTATTTCAGGACTGAAAAGGATTATCAATTATCTCAAGACCTAATACTGACAAGTTCCTGAAATGTTTAATCTACACTCAAGTGGATTAAATTTAAACCCAACTTCCACTGTGGAAGTAAAGTTAATGGTAGGGGGTCTGTAATGAGAACCACGATGAATAATATAATCGAGTTTATCAATATGGTAATTGATGGTAAAGTTGTGAGCAAAGGGGCCTTCTAATTTACATCCCTCATAGTAGTTCACCTCCTTCCCTTTCCTAGCTAAGGCCTACAGCCTAGTTGATGCTATGGAGTTCAATCAGCAGCAGCCTGGCTATGAAAAAACCCAGAGACTTAAATGCCAAGCCTCTCCTGAGTTCAAAGAAGTCATTTTTAAGGACAAAATTTAGATGCTAATGTAGAAGATGTGTGGGATCCTCATACGTATATATATATATATATATATATATATATATATATATGTAATACGCGTATCTATATATGTATATATACAGATACACGTATATATATGCATACATATGTATATAGATATGTGTATATATATATAGATATATATATATATCAAACATGATCCAGCAACCCCCTGTTACCTGTGTCAAAGAAAAGTATCTCTCTGGGTAGCTTTTGTCTGAGCTCTGCTTTAGAAAGATTAGCTGTCTTATTTGAACCCATGAAAACCTGTCACACATTTATTATATTTCTGGGGGCCTGGAAATGATGAAATTCTCTTGCTTCCCCTCCCCCACCCTCACCCCAGGAGAAAATAAAAAGGTGTCATTCTGCCTGAAATTCAGGAGGGTTTCATAAGTATCTCAACAATAATTTAAAAAAAAAACAGGAAAAAATAAGCACAATTTGTCTGTTGTTATCAGCGATTAAAGACACTTTACCTAATTACTATAGAAGATGGCAGCATTCGACAATCAGCTCTGACAAAGTGATCATTATCAGTAATTTATGACCAGCTTCTTAGTTAATTGTCCTCAGGAAAGGAGTGCAGAAAAGAAAATCATTTGTGTAGAAAAATAAGTAGTCATTAAACCACGGTGGAATTTGTTGGAAATATGATTCTAAATCACCAACCAGGACTGGTGATGAGTCCTGAGAACAAGATGGAAAATAATAGCGAGGCTGTATCCAACTTTAGGAAAAGAGTACTTCACAATGAACTTTCCCCAGCAATTAAAATGAAGAATGGCTTGTCTTTCGCCTTTAAAAAAATGCGTCAGATATTTTATTCTCCATATGCTGGAGCTGGACAATGAGGAACATATTTTTGCTTCTCCATGTTGGGCTAATGATAATAAACACAGCCAGGCAGTGGGAAATTCTGCCTTCCCTAGCCAAGAAGATAGGACTGGACTTCATGTCTCTGAGTTGACTGAATCATAGTGATGACCAAGCTTAGACTCCAGGGCTTAAAGCTTGTCTGCCTGGTCCATCTACCCCCTGTGGACTTCCAAGTCCTGGATTGGATTTGAACTCACTGTCACCATTTCCAATTGAAGAACTCTACATTGTATTGAGGAGCCTGTTTGTAGAGATGGCATAGAATATGAGTCGGATGTGGGTTGAACTGGGTCTCACTCTCCCCCCCCCCCAGGAAGATAGGATGAGTCCCTAATCTCTTGTACCCAAGGTGCAACCCTACTTGCAAAGGGAATAAGGAGAGGTTGAGGATGAGCCCCTGTGACAGGTATTGTTAGAAGAAAGAGCTAAAGGGAGACTCTGCAAGAAGGCAGGCGCTGGGGAGACACACAGGGAGATCTGCCACATGCTGATGGACGAGGTATGCCCGAGCAAAGCAGCACCCAGAGAGCAAGCCAGGTAGGAAGGTAGGAAGGAAGGGGAAGATAACAAGGAGAGAGAGAGAGAGACCATACCCACACCACACCAGTATGGACACCTCCCCTAATGGAGATCCCATCCGGACAGTGGATTTGCAGAGCACAATACAGTGTGTAGAATGTATGCTACCTCCGCTGGCAGAACTCTAGGCTCTCATCAGACGATGGAGATGGAGACCCACCTCTTCCATTTCCAAGTTTTCACCAGGGTGTGTACCCGTGGGACAGCACAGAAGCGCTTTTACTTGTAGCAGAGATGCGGTGGACTTCAGCCAACATAATACCCGGAGAGCCCTTGGCAACTGGGTAGCAAATTGGCCAAGCCACTGAGACACAGGATTGGCGAGCAGCTGAGCTATCGGCAGGCCACGTGACTTGGAGAACCTGGGACCCTTTATGTGGGGGTCAAGGGATGTCTCTCTGCAGTGTAGGCTGACGCTAGCCCCTAGAATGGACGTGGCCAGGCAGCCCGCTGTCTAAAGGGTGAGCCGTATCTCCAAGGCCAGAGTGGAAAGGGCTCCGAAGCCAGTTTTGTGAGAGCCCTGGGAATGAGACACTGGAGAGAGAGGGCCATGGAGGAACGTAGGAGTCCAGATTATACTAGGATTACAAGCCAATCTACCTCATCTTTATTGTTTTTGTTTAATTCCAGGCTGGGAAGAGTTAATTGAAAGTAACATGATTTAAATATGAAAAAGGGTATCTCAACCTTAAAAAAAAAATTAGATCTTGAGGCAAGGGACACAGAGAGACCAGAGAGAAGGTTGGTAATCCAGGCATCGGTAGCTTGGATCAAAGAAGCAACTGTGGAGTGAAGGGTGGGGAGTGGCCAGGTTTTGTCTTTTGATTCAACTCGGACCTGTTGGAATGCCTTCTGTCACTTCCCTGACAGATGGCTCTCTCTGTTGAAAAAAATAAAAAAATCCACCCATTTAAACCAAATAACCTGCACTCAACCGCCCTTTCTACATTTTCCATATTAAAAACAAATAGCTCAGAAAGGACAATGATAAAAACAGGTGTGTGCAAACGATGCCACTGAGTGAAGGCTGCGGTGGACGTCAGCGAATTGCAACACCTGAGCAACCGGGGTCTAGAAACCACAGCCGCCAAAATAGCTAGGATTTATAGGTGTGAGCCACTGGTGCCCGGCTACTATTATTCTATTATTTTTTATACTAGGTTTCCCTGCATGGCTATGATTTTCTCTATGAAAGATGATGCTATGATCATTCCAAAAACTTATCCTGCAGAGTCTTACAAAAGAGACTCTAGTTCTCTCAATGGTACTTCACCTCAAAACCTTCCTGAAAAATGTTCCCCTAATCCTGTGAGCCCCCAATACCACGTGTGTGTACACACACATACACACACACACACACACACACACACACACACACACACCTCCACAGAACCGACTTCCAACCAGAGAGATATCACCCAGGCCAGAAGAGCATCTGAGTGGCCAACTAAAGGGCAAATAATACCAGAGTTCTCTCTGAGCCACAGCCAAGAAAAAAAAAAAAAAAAAGGAAAAACCCAAAGTGAGGGGAGGGAAGTTGAGGGAGAGAAGCAACAGGCTGAGCCGGAAGGAGCTCATCCCTTCCCGAAGGCCTTGCCCGTATCTAACCCCTGCTCCTTTCCCCCAGGGAGGTGAATACAAGCTGCTGGGCACCTTCCCATCATGCAGCTGCTGTGAAGGCAGACACCCTGGTACCTTCCCACGTATTTTCAACGTTTGAGCGAGACCTTTTCCTGTGCTCCAGGCCCCACAGACTCCTGTACACCCCAAGCTGGGGTACAGGTAGGTGAGCCACATTTCCAGCACTTTGTCTGCGACACATGAAGCTCGTTTCTATCAGAAATGAACAAAAGTATTGATCGGATCGGCTGGGATGCGATCACTGCCACGGTGGGGGGGGGAGGGAGTCACACTGCAGTGATTCATGGGGTGTGCTCCCCAAATAAAGTCTCCAGGGGAAGTCGATGGCAGGTTAACGAAACGCATGGGCAGGCTCACGATCGAAGAGAGCCCTGGTGTCCACAGCGGCCACACCAGCCGGTGTCTAAGGCCAGTTCCCAGCAGGGAGGCTGAGCCGATCATGCTGGTGAACCCGGCCTTCACGCAGCAGCATGCAGCCTGGTCTCCGGGAGAGCAAGCAGCAAAGTGAACCTGCACACCTGCCCCACTCCCCACCCAGCCCTGGTGAGGTACTCCATGAGATAAAGCAGCTGCCCCCTCCCCTGGTCAGGCCTGACGGACATCAGGAAGACTTTGAAAGCAGGGGTAAATCAATAGGATGGACATTCATTGTGCAGCCTGCTGGGCAGTCCATGCGCTCAAGCGGCTCAAGAAGAAAAGTGTGGGTTATTTCTAAGTGCTTTCTGCTCACCTCTCCCACTAAGTTTTGAAGAAATCTATGTCTGGTGTTGAGCAGGGAGAGGAGTGGTACTCGGGCTTGAACTTAGAGCCTTAGACTTGGTAGGCAAGCAGGAATTCTGGGTACCAGTGAATCATAGCTGTAACCCTAGATCCTCAAGAGACTGAGATCTAGAGGATGATGATTCTCTATCAGTCCAGGCAGTGGAGCCCCTGAGACTCCATCTGTAAGATAAGCAGTAAAAAGCAGGGCTAGAGGCATGGCTCAAGGTAGAGTACCAGCCAACCAAGTACGAGCTGCTGAGTTCAAAGTTCTGCCTCTCCCCCCACCAAAAAGAATTCTCAAGCCAGGCATGAAGGTACGCATCTATAATCCCAGCTACTCAGGAGACAGAAGCAGGAAGACCTTGGATTCAAAGATGGGCTGAGCAAAGACCTATATTAAAAATAAAAAAACAACAAAGGAATGGGGCATGGCTCAGCTGGTAGCAAACTTCCTAGCGTGTACCAGACCTTGGGCGCTAGTTTCTCAGCACAGCCAAAAGGAGAGAGAGAAAAAAAAGAAAAAGTTAACGTAGACATCACGGATTTGGCAATCTCAGAATTTCCGCACAGAGACAGAGCTGAGCGCCTTACAACCAGTCAGCTTATCTTGTGGTTATTTATGAAAAAGAACACTGAAGGGAAATTTCCACAAGATCTAAGGGCTAAAAATTGCTTTCAAGAATGTTCAGGGAGAAAAGAATCCATTAACATAAAAATGCACGGCACCTGTGGCATCACAGCCAGGGCCCCCCCACCCACCCCCCAGACACACACAGAAGCAATCACTCTTACTCTACAAGAGTAGCTTCTCTGAAGGACGGGGTGGGGGCAACCTGCTTCTTTATTTGATCCAAAGCAGGGCACCTAACAGCCAGAGCAGAGCCTAGACTGCCAGGCTGTGTGGCTGCCGTCTACACCTGAAAAAAATGGAAACTTGTCTTTCTCTCAGAGTATCTCCCTCCTTCCCTCGCCTCTTAGCTCAGCTACCGGCGGTGGAGAATGCATTCATTTACCCAGATGCAAATCTTCTTTGTCTCATTGGGAAAGATCCAAACACTCACGAAGAGGGGAAAATGACAACTGCGTCACAGGACGACAAAGACAGAATTATAGACATTTAAACAAAGACAGGGGGCTGTGTGCAAATAGACCCCCCCCCCCAGCTACACACTGGGTGAAAGAGCTAGGACCGAAACAACCACCACCACACAATCACATCGGCTACTGGTGCCCCACCGGCGCCCTGTGCTATCCTGCGTGATTCTTTTTTCTTCACTCATCATCAGCTAACCCCAGAAGAACCACTCTGTGATTTAAGTGGGGAAACTGAGGCACAGGAAAAAAAAATGAGTGGCGTACCCAGTGTCACTCGGCTAAGGGGGAGGGGAGGGCAGCCACCCACGTGTCTGCCCCACCGCCTGGCTGAGTCAAATGGAAGTTTCTGGCTAGGATCAAGAATATTCCTGACAGGCATTGGGTGCGCTTTCTGCTCAGGAGGAAGGATGAGGAGAGCGAGAGATACACAGGAGCCCAGCCCACTCCCTAACATTCCTGGGATGATGTTAACACCTGAACAGAAACACCACACTGACAAGCCAGACAACCGGAGCTTCCGCACCTGGCCCTAGCTAAGAATAGACCACGGTGTGGTCGCTGGAATGAAAAGGCCATCATGCCGCGGCAGGAAGCCAGGCATTCCTTTCTCATTGCCTGCCACGGTGGACAGTACCAAACCACCTACCCGTCATGAACAAAGGGTCCGGGCCAAGCATTGGAGAACACCAACAGAGAGTTGGAGGGGAGAGGGAAAAAGAAACAAAAACAGCAAAGAATCTCATTATTCCAACGTCATCGATTTGTTTATGGTTTCTCCTTAGGAGAAGGAGAAGGTCTCCATTTTCCCATACCATGGACACAACTTATTTTTCCCCTCATGATTATAATGGCCATCCCAGCACAGGGGAAAGGGGACCCTCGTGGCTCCAATCCCATCACTGGTAGAGAATCTATCACCGGGCTGTGTCAAGAGGACGTGGCTGTGTACTGCCCCGTGGCTGACTTTACCTTACTACAAAATTCATAGCAACAAAAATCACAGCAAAAACCGGGCGCCATTGGCTCATGCTTGTCATCCTAGTTACTCAGGAGGCTGAGATCTGATCATCGTGGTTCAAAGCCAGCCCGGGCAGGAAAGTCTGTGAGACTCATTTCCAATAAACTACTCAGAAAGAGCCACAAATAGAGCTGCGGCCCAACTGGTAGAGCCGCTAGCCTTGAGCACAAAGAGGCTCAGGGACTGTGCCCAGGACCTGAGTTCAAGCCCCAGGACCTACAATAAATAAACAGTAAAATCTTAGAATGCCTAAATAAAATCAAGGTTATGAAATTAATTTGCAGGTAACCTCAAGGTTCCTCAGATGGATGTGTGTGATGATGCATTCTGGCTCCCCACTTCCCCCCACCAAAAACAAAATTAATAATAATAGAACCTCCCAAAACTGGCAGGAATACAGGAGAAATCAAAATCACTCTCCTACGGATAATGTAGAGATGCTATGCCCCGTCTTCTCCAAGTGAAGCTGAATATTCTGGAAAGGTTATTCCCGCTTAACTTTCCCCAAGGAAAATGAGCCAGAAGAACTCACTGGTGAACTCAACCGTGGCCCATTACCATCTCCAGCCTCCCTCACGGCTGGCTGGGCTCCTCTGTCACCTGAGGAAGAAAAGTCCTACTGAGGAGCACCATCTCCGCGTCAAGACACCGCTACGGAATCCTGAAAACCATGGTAGATCACCAGGCAACCCCAGTCGCTGCAAGATGAGAAGACGCACCACTGCCCAGGGTGCGGGTGTCTAGAATCAGACTTACCACCCTTCAAGAATAGAAGGAACTTAAAAAGGAAAAAAAAATCACTACCAACAACAAACCGCCCACTCCCCCCCCTCCCTCCAGGCACCGTCCTTCAGTGCCGGAGCTCATTCTAAATGAAGTGCATCATCAAAGCCACACTGCTCCGGGGACGGAGAATTTATGAGGGGTGTCCTGCGAGCCTGGAGCCCAGTATGTGTGAACATGAGGCTTGGGGGGGGGGCCAGTGCGGGGCACAACCAAGTGTACTCAATGGCACACTGCTAGAAGTACAAGCCAGGGTGGGACCCCGACTTGGCTTCCCTTCTTGTGAGATTCTCTGGCGACAACAGGAGTAAATCTCCAGTAAAGGCTGGAAATGCACGTGATTTTAAGAGGTGGATGGCTGCAGGCAGATAGCAGTCTTGTGCGTCGCTGGGGATCCACCTGGACAAAAAAGCACTGGTTATTAGGAACTCCTCGGTGGCCCCTCAGGGCAGCCACCACGCATCCCCCACACACACACCGCGGTGTGCACACACAGCTGGCCTGTAACCCTAGCTACTCGGGAGGCTGAGAGGTGAGCATCACGGTTCAAAGCCAGCCCCATCAGGAATGTCCCTCAGGCTCCTGTCTATGATTAATCAGCAGCGGAGCTGTGGCTCAAGTGGTGGAGCACTAGCCTGGAACATAAAAACTCATGGAAAGAGCTCAGGCCCTGAGTCCAAGCCCCAGAACCACCCCCCCCCCACACACACACAGAAGGAAAGGTCTTTGAATCTGAGCAGAGGGGCATCTAAGTGGGCGAATATGTAACTGTAGAACCTCAGGAAACAGCAAGATGGCGGAAAAACAAATTATGGACCTGTACTGGCATCCTCCAGGGAAGAGAAACTGAAGAAGGAGAAAGGGAGCTGGGGGTTAGGGTCCCAGGAGAGACGGGACCGTACACCCCTTCCACACACCAGAGATGCATTCCTCCGGTCCGGGACAGCCAGAACCTTCTCCAGGAGGAGGGACACAGCCACAGGGCCCAGCTTAGACTGCTCAGACAGCCTCTCGTTTGCACCAGTCTAACGGCCAAGCTGTTCGAGGAGGCTGTGTCCACGAGGCAGGAAGCCCAAGGCGACACATGGAGCACACGCACCCAGAAAGTTCCCATCCATCCGTCGACACGCCGCCTCCCCTTCCCAACTCACCCATGTCCATCACCATTTCTGTCCCCACTGGTCCGTTTTCTCTGTTTACCAACTTCCCGAAATCAGACCCATGAGACACGGCCTCTTGTCCACACCTTCCGTGGTGTGTGCGGGATGATACACCCTCCCACCGCACACTGCTGATTGGCAGTTCTTTCCTTCTTCACACACCGTGGAGGGGGGGGGTGCCACTCACTGGCCAATTAGCCTTTTCCTTTCACCTAACAGTTGCTCAGCACAAAGAACTTCAAAGATCTGTTTAAAGAAGTTGTTGTGAAGACATTAAGTATGTGTATGTGTGTGTGTGTGTGTGTGTGTGTGTGTTTTACTTCTCTTAAGACTTCCCTTTGCACAGCCAGAATGCAGGAGGGGTGTGGCTGGTGAAGCTGGTCATTCTAGTGGCCAGGGGTCTGGAATAGCATCACTTCTCTACAGGAGATACTGGGATCTTTCCTTCCCATATTTCATAGTGTACATGTCCTAGGAACACACACAGGAGGAAGGGGAAGGAGAAGTAGAAAAGAAAAGGAAATGGAAGGCACTTAAGCTTAGTTGAATGGGAACTGAAGCCGGCCCAGTACCGAAATCATTACAACAGTCTAGAAGAGGAATCAGCGCGGCACAGTGCAGGTCGGCACACGTAATGGCACAGGGTACCCATGGAGGAATAAGACCTTGTCTAGAAGCAGAGCAAAGACCCCCACCACACAAGAGGAGAGGTCCTCGTGAACCAGACAGAGGTGTAAGGGAGAGGAAGGAACTGGGGTTAGCAAAGGCCTCGCAGAGAGACTGGTCAGTAAACCCCCCTCCACACAGCACAGAGTTGTAGAGTCCTTCCAATAGCCAGGAAAAACAGAGCTTCGGATGCTTAACTGAGCACTCTCCTGGGGTGTAGGCTGAGGAAGTTCTGGAACTCCTGAAATGAGGACAGACAATGAAGTCCTTTCCCAAGGAGGACCTCCCTGTTCGGTGTCATTGTAGGACCATGTGTGGGTCTGCTGCCTGCCCTCCAGGGGGAGAGAGAGTTTAAAGCCATCTGGGTCCCTGTGGATTCAGGATGGAGGATGTGGGGCCACAGCTGGCCAGGGGAATGTCTCCCTGTGCAATGTCAGGCACAATGGCACGTGGACAAGAGACACGGAGAGAATTTATTTCTCCCCACTGCAGTTGCTTTGGGCCACCCTTGACGTCCGAGGCTTTTCCAGCCACCTGTCAATTCTATAAGTTTCCTGATAACGGCTAATTAGTGTCCCTTTTTGTTTAATGGGAGGGTGGGGAGATTGCTATCTGTTGCTTGCAACCAATGAGCTCTAATTTGGTCTGCAAAGTTAAGACTCTCCCTGTAATTAACTGCAGTGTTTAATTTCACTCCTTTGTAAATTGGGTTGATATTCATACATGAAGGATAATGACTTTGTTCTCATGTAATCCCTTTTGATGTTATAAATCTCCATTACGAAACCCTGTTTGGGGCCAGAAGAAACTGTCTCTACTTCTCAGAAAGGCAAAAGAAGGTCTGTGAGACACATCTGCCTGGAAAATAGGTCATTCATTTACGCTGAGCAATGGAACATTAGAGACAATTTCATCAGAATAACAGTAAGTAAGCTCTTTTGACACAGGTATTTTCCCCAAACCCAGCAGTATTAAAAACAACAACAACAACAACACAAAACCCTCACAGTAGAAAAATTTCCCAGTGTTTCATATTAACAAGGATCTATCCTAAACGAGCCTGCAGTTAGGGCCAGGGTGGGTCTCAAGGGAAGTCTAGCAGTTGGGCGCAGTGGCACACACCTGTAAGCTCAGTGACATGGGAGGGAGTAGTAGGTTGAGTTCAAAGGAAGCCTGGATAAATTTACCACATCTACAGAGATGTGCAGGGGCATGGCTCAAGAGGCAGAAACATCTGCCTAATATATCCCAGGCCCTGGGTTCAATTCCTGGCTTCCACACCTGGAAGTTCTTTCCAGATTGGCATCCACTGGTGAGGGTGCAAGATGTTCGTCTGCAGGGCCAGCGATGAGCCCCAAAGCGAGACAGAGCTGGGGGAAGGATTCAGGGTGGCCAATGGCTGGGAAGACAAAACAGTGAGCCACATCTGACCGGAAGGAAGGAAGAAGAGGGGAAAGAAACCCCCACAGATGACAATGAAGATGTTTTTAAGAAGGAAATAACAGAGCCATCAATACCACCGGAGACTATCTGCTGATAACCACCCCTGATGTTACAAAACCTGTCCGAGGTTGTTGAAGGAAGAAGGGAAACACAGAAGCCAGCGGCGCTGCTGAGAAAAGTGTGGGAATAAAAGGAGCCATCTCATGTCTGAGCCCCACTGGGCTGGCACTGCTCAATAAGGTGGTGACCGTGATCAGTAGGAGCTGTGACTAGGGAGCGGGGTATAGGTGGCTCACACCTGTCATTCTAGCTGCTCTGGTGGCTAGGATCTGAGGATCACGGTTCAAAGACTGTGAGACTCTTTATCTCTAACTGCCACAATGCCAGAAGCAGACCCCTCAAAGTGGTAGAGCACTAGCCTCGAGCACACAAGCTCCAGGACAGCACCTAGGCCTTGAGTTTGAGCCCTTTGAGTTTGAGCACCAACATGCACACACACACACACACACACACACACACACACACACACCTATACGTAAGGAGATTTCAGCAAAGCCATGCTGGCTGTTCATATTCTCAAGACCAGAGGGTTCTAGAACTATGCCCACGCTCTTCCATACATGACACAGAGCTCACAAGGTTCTTTACCACGACCCCATCCATCCTGAGTATATCACTTCTGGCCATTGCTATGCTACACTCTAGCACGTGGTCCACTCCACTTACGTTTCAGATCAACTACTGTGCCATGTCGTGGAGCCTCAAGTCCCCGGAACCCGCTTCTGTTTGGGAAATCGTGTACAAAGAGCAGAACCGCCCCTTGAGCAGGGTGTCTTTTGAGGAAATGCCAGGTGACGTAGTTGTAAGTAACAAGAAGGAACCTCTCTTGCCAACAATTAGGAGTGTGAAGCGAAGTGGAAGCCCAGCAGCGTTCTGACCCCCATTAATCGAGTATTGAGTAGAACCTGATGTCTTAAGCACTTGCTGGGTGGATTAATTGTTTCATGGCGGAGGGAGGCCGGGAGGAAAAAACGAATCGATAGTGCTGAAGCTCTGAAATTCTGTCACGTCCACTTAACAGACACTCACTGAGTCCCTATGCTAGCCCAGCTCACGCGGGAACAGGTTTCCCCATCAGGCAACGTTTGGGGCAGATCTGGAGACGTTTGGGAGGGGCCCTGTCTGGGCTGGGGTGCGGTGGGGGGAGGGGAGGGACGCTCAAGGTCGGGTTAGAATGTCACACACCGCACAGGACAGATTTCTGCAAATGAGAGCTGTCTGGTTCTTTGTTAGTTTTCCAGCATATGGTGGGAGAAAAAAAAATACCCTAGAACAACAGTGTGCAAGGAAAGATGGCTGATTTGGGACCGTGGTCACGTGACTCCATTGGGCCATGGCCTGCATTAGGCAGAGCTTTGGGCAGGGGAGCCAGTGGTGGGCTGACAAGCGTACCTCATGGCTGTCCAGAGCAGGACGGGGGAGGGAGAAAAGGAGAAGGGATAAGGAGGAAAGGGGAGGGGAGGAGAGGTAGACAGGACCCCAAGGTCCTACACTTCCTCCAACCTCCCAGTACTCTAGTTGCTAATGGATCCACCAGTGGATTCATCCACTGATGCGTTCAAAGTCATCGTAATCCAATCGCGGCCACCTTGGGGAATCCATGAGTCTTTGGGGAGCAGGGGAAGGACTTCCTAGACAAACCTATTATGATAATAGGCTCCAAACAGCAACAGTCCTGCGGTTGAGAAACCAAATCCTACAATCCACTCAACCCCAGTGGCACCAAGGGCAGGAAGCCACCGCCCTCTAGGAGTGAACGACTCGGACACCATTTCCATGTCGTTTCTTCCCCCGGTGAGCGGACGCAGATCCCTGCTGGCTGTTTCTACGCCTTCCAGCTCCTGTGGGTTCCAATGACAGCATGCGTGAAGGACAGTCCCGTTCCCCAGTTGTTACCCGTTTTCTTTCCCTGTGGCCTCTGGAGCCACAGCGCTAGGAACCACGTGAATGAAGAGGAGGAAGGCAAGGTCATCATTCTTTTTTTTTTAATTGGCTCAGCAATGCCCATGCCTTGGTGCTGGGTTCATCCAAACATTTATAACTTGTTGGAGTTGGTTCAAACCGCCAGGCAGCTTATCAGGGCCCTAATGAGGGAGGCGTCCTGAGTCTGGAGACCCACAAGTATGTTGGGGGAAGGGAGGGTCTCCCGGAGCTGAAGGATGGGCAGCGTGCATCCCCTGCTTTCCCGGGAGATTTGTTCCTAAAGACTTACTGAGCCCTTGACTGTGAGCAGGGCGAGCAGAGACGCAGAGGCAGAAGCTGGAGAGTGAGAGAGGAAGCGCTGGGTAATGAGGAGCAGAGTCGATGGGTGAGCAAAGGGGAAGGACTCCCGTTGGGTGACTCGGAGAGCCGTTCCGAAGACCCTGGCAATCCCTGACATTCGCAAGGATGTACAAGTCGAGTAGAAGGAAATCTAAAATGGAGGAATCTACCTCGGCCAAAGGACAGGGCCAAGGAGGACGCTGGAAATCAAAGGGAAATGGCACTTCAACTACCGGGTCAGAGGCGAGGGCAGCCAAGGGAGGGGCAGGTGGACAGAGCCGAGTCTGGAGTGACAGACGCAGGTGCCCTGCACAGCAGGCGGCTGATACTACAGGCTCTGGTGTGCCCTTCTGAGCCCAGGGCCAAGTGAAGGGCAGCCATCGGCTCTCATAAAGATGGGGAAAAGTACTCAGTCCAGGCCGCCTGGATCAACGCACCGGCTGAGAGCACCCTGGAAAACATCATCTAGAGGAGGAAATCCGGACAGCACCACAGCGCATCTCATCATAGAAAGAAAAAGGTGCTTCAAATAGCCCCAGAGAAGCCAGGGAACAGGTAGAGAAAAAAAAAATGTGCCAACCCCATGATCAAGAAAAACTATACCTTCATCTTGCACATGTATACCCGTACTCCTCAAGACTGGCAACACAGAAGGTAAACCATCAAAAATATATTCCAGACGCTGACGGCTCACGCCTGCCATCCTAGCTACTCAGGAGGCTGAGATCTGAGGATCTCGGTTCAAAGCCAACCTGGGCAGGAAAGTCCATGAGACTCTTTATCTCCAGTGAACCACCAGAAAACCAGAAGTGACACTGTGGCTCAAGTGGTAGAGCGCTCGCCTTGAGCACAAGAAAGTGCCTAGGCCCCGAGTTCAAGCCCCAGGACCACCCAACCCATCTCCCTCCTACAAAAAAAAATTAGGTATGGAAAACTGTACAGAACATCACATATAAGACTAGCCCTTAGTGGGAGAGGAAAGAGACAGAGAGGTCCATAAGGACCCCAATACAGCCTTGCACTGAGTGCACAGCCTCACACTGAGCCTTCCCTTTCTTTGCCACGAGAATTAACACATTCCTTCATGTTACGCACGTGGCTTATTCACTGTTAGCCATCGGCAGTGTTTCAGAGAAGGCCAAGATGTCTACTAGCTGTTAAGCAGTAACCTACCTCTGCAGAGTAGCACCGCTATCTAATACTCCTGAGTAGGTGATGTATACAGATCCAGCCCTCCTCGTGGGCTCCCATTGCTTAAATGAATTAACAACAGCTTCGAGTGTACCATTTCTCTCTCCCCTGCCCACCTGAGGCAAAACTTAACGTTCTTTTAACTTGTCATATTTCATTGACTGAAGTTGATGTCTTCATAAATAAATTTTCCTTTTTTAGGAAAAAAAAAACAACTCCTTCCCATAGGATGGGATTACGCAGCCTTTAGTGAACGGCCAACGTGGTCTGAACTGATCCAAGATGGAAGCCATCCACGTCTCCCCTCCACCCCCCCCTTCACATCGTGCTAATGACCTTTGGCTTTAGGATCCTTCACCAGAAGCAGGGGGAGGGGTCTGCTTGCTTGTTTGTGTGTTTTTACTGGGGAACCACGTAATATAAACACCCTCGTTTTCAGATCCACACGCTGCCTGTCCCAGGAGCACCCTTCAAATACCCGCCATCGTCTTTGGAGATGGAGTCCAAGGAAAACAGATGCCTGTGTTTTGGTTTGTTTGTTTGTTGTTGTTTACTATATGCAAGGACATTTCTCTGCGGCCAAATCTCCAGATACTCGCAGTGGAACACAAGTACTTGGCTCTGTGAAAGCAAATGGGGGACAAACGGTGACAGAAGCCAGAATGGAAATGTTGTTCCTGGGCTTCGAGAGCCAAGAGTCCAGCAAAGAGAAGACTCTCTTCCAGCCAACACCAGTTTAACAAGACTCAACCGCGCGGTCAAAACAGCCCAGCGCCTGACCCCATTGACAGACAGGTTTCCTCGCCACTCAGCATGTAACTACAGTCCTACAGGAGATCCAGCTGAAGTTCAAGACTCATAAAACTTGAGGTTGTCCAAGCTAGATGATAATCAGGTAGCAGGTTTCCAGGCTAGCCCACAAGGTATTCCATAGCAACAGAATAGGTTCTTCCCACTGGGCACCGGTGGCTTACACCTGTAAATCTAGCTGAGGATCAAAGTTCAAAGCCAGATCAGGCAGGAAAGTCCATGAGACTCATCTTCAATTAACTACCAAAAAGCCAGAAGTGGAGCTGTGCCCAAGTAGTCTGTACACACACGTGCGTACATGCAAATGATAGGCACTTCCCATGAAACCTATGGCTATGGACTTCTAAGAACTGGAAAATGGAGTTATACCACTACCACTCTTGGGCATATATCCAAAGGAAAGTAACTCAATACACAAGAAAGATACCTGCACACTCATGGCTGACTGCAGCTCTGTGTACAACAGCTACCCTCTGGAGTCCCCTGAGGTGTTCAACAATGAATGACAGGATAAAGAATGTGGCGCATCTATAAAATGGAATACTATGGGGCTGTGAAGAAAATTGAAATTATGTCATGTGTTGGAAAATGGACATAAATCATCCCATGGAACAAGATAAGCCAAGTGTGTGTGTGTGTGTGTGTGTGTGTGTGTGTGTGTGTGTAATATGCTTTAATTCATTTGTGGAGCAGAGAACTAATTTGATGATGATGATGGGAATAATCGTGGAGAGGAAGAGGGTGAGAGAGGTAGTGGTATTGGGAAAGAAGAGAACTCTGAGAGGGTAGTGAGGATGGAGGAATATTATGTATTTTATATATTAGACATTACATATATACACACATGTATTACATATATATAAATATACATGTCATGCGTATATACTTTAACACTAATATACGCACTGCACATATTTATATTTACATACAAATATGGAAATACAATGGTGTGCTGAAGCCCAGCAAATGAGAGGGGAGCCATGGAAACATGGTAGAGGGGGTGAATTCATTCAAAGTACACTGTATGCATGGGCACCTGTGCATGTGCTGGTGTGCACACATGCATGTGTGTATGCATGGGTGTGCATGTGTGTTTGTCTTGTATGCACACACATCTGTGTATGTAGGTGCTTGCACACATACATGCATGTGTGTGCATGTCTCTATGCACTGTGCATGTGTGCGTGCTGGCGTGCATACATGTATGTATGGGAGCATGTGCATGTGTGTGCATGTGTATGCATGTGTGAAAAACCTTTCAACGAATGCTTCCCCTTATTACAATCTATGTTCACTCAAAACCAAAAACACTAATGAAGAAAAGTTGAATTTCTACTACTTAGAAAAAAGCAGATCTCAAAAGCATGAAAGGACATGATGGGAAAAGCCAGCAGAGGGTCATGGTAAATTCACGTCTGAGAGGAGAGCAACACTGGGCAAAATGCTGGAGGGAGGGAGGGAGGGAGAGAGGGAGAGAGGGAGGGAGGGTGGAGGGAGGGAGGGAGGGAGGAGGGAGCAGCTGTTTCATCTCAGCACCAGTCCTGGGCTGGTGCAATGGTGGGAGCCACAGGGCCTCACCACCCAGGCAAGGCCCAGGCCCTGTTTGGCTGGGGCTCAGACTTTGCTCAGTTGTCTCTGAATGCAGAGTCCCAGGTCCCCTTCCATGACCACAATGGCATGAGGGGAGACGGGGCATTCTGAAGGCAGCAGCTGGGAGACGGGAGGTGGCAGAGCCAGCAATGAGTGCTGGACACATCTCTGTCCAGCTGGGAAGAAGGACGGCTTCTGGGAGTAATTAACTGTCACGTAGAAGATTAATTGACGACCCTCCCGTCCCGCCCTGCACACAGATGTCCTGGGATGGGGACGCACCCTTGAATACTGAGGGGGCCAAAGGGGAGCGGTTATTTCTGGATTGGAGCAGAGCGAATATGCAACAGCGCGGGCCATGTCAAAACACTAGCCCCAGAGCTGGGCACGGCCATATATCATCGCGCCCTTCCACAGAGCGGCTTGTCAGAAATGAGGCGAGGACTTCAACGGGGAGCCAGCCTGTGCTGCGAGTTTCTTGCGGACACCCAAGTCTACGGAAAATCAGTTCTCCTGTGGCGAAGGCCTAGACACATGGCTGTCCCACGGTGTGTGCTGGGGAAAAAAAATGGGTAAAAGGGACATTCATCAGCCTGGATAGAAAGTTACCAACACTCCATCGCCACAAACATACTGAGTGTGGTGGCTCATGCCTGTAATTCCAAGACAAAGAGGCATAGGAGCGTTCGTAAGATGGGCACACTTACCAACACACAGACACCACAAGAAAAGGCTGTGAGCCTGCGGCTCATCCCTGTCCTCCTAGCTATTCAGGAGACTGAGGATCCCAGTTCAAAGACCGCCCTGGCAGGAAAGTGTCGGTGAGACTCTTAACAACAATGGACCACCAGAAGTGGAAGTATGACGGCTCAAAGTGGTAGAGCGCCAGCCTTGAGTGGAAAAAGCTCAGAGACAGCGCCCAGGCCCTGAGCTCAAAAACCCCAGGATTGGCATCCAAAGCAACAGCAACAACAAACAAACACCCATAAAACTGACGATGCGTAAGATCTGGTTGAAGAAATGCCTTCGTGAGCCTGCCCTTTCTACTGTCCTAGACGGGTAAAGACTGGGTAAAGGATCTGGTTGTTTGGAGCCTTAATCCAATTTGGATACCTCCACAAAGAGATTTCTCAAAGCCTACCTCATTTACTGTAAAATCAGATATATATTTTTTTTCAATCCAAGACAGCTCTGATTTCAAGTCCACGTCCTCCTTTAGAAAAGAGACCCACTCATAGAATTTGAGTCATCTTTCGTAGGATGCTGTCTCAACATCTTACCACACCACCCGAGGCTAACCTACATTAATACCCGCCTGCCAATGACCAACACCGCCGCCTTTAATAAAGCACAGGGTCTCTTTCTTCACTGGGGAGGTAGGAAGTATTAAAATTCCCTCTTTGGCTGGTTCATTTGAACCAGGGCAATTATATTCAAGGACTAGTCACCATGGGCTCCATTTGACAATCATTATTCCTAGCAATGCCAGTTGATCGTTTCCATGGGCTCCTTGCCTCTGCAGACAAGAAAACTAATTTTGATTCCAAGAACACATGTTGGAAAATTCCCCCATGTGTCAGCTCAGAGCCTGGGAGGAGAGGAGGAAATTGCCAGGATCCCTCCGCGTGATTCTGGTAGAGACGGGGTCTGGTGGGGGGTGGGGGTAGGGGATGCTTTTCAGCCACAAGAGAGCAGTAAGAAAAGCACAGGAAGTGGGGGGGGGATGGGGTGTGTGTAGGGAGCAGATGAGCCATGCCAAGGCACTGGCCTGTTTCTCCCTGCTTCCTGACAATGCCAGACAGCAACTCGGCTCATCCAGCCTCTCCTCCTGCCATCTTTGTCCCTGGGAGTCCTTTCGGCAAACCTCCTGGACTGTCAGGAGGGAAAACGGGCCTTCTCCAGTTTCCCAGATGGAAAAATCCATCAGGATCCACTCTACCTCCAGGATCCCATGCCATGCCATTCAACTAAAGGGTCCTTTTCATCGGAGATGACCAAGGGGTCATCACTTGGCAGCTGGTCATGACTCTTGATATGACTGGAGATGGGGGAGGGGGGCGGTAAAGAGAAGTCCACATCACAAGCCCGCTTCCTCGACTTTTATGTCTGCAATGTTCCTCCAGCGGCCACCTGTGAGGACGGAAGGGCGCAGGGTGCGTGCGTGCATGTGCGTATGGGGTGTGTGTGATTCTTTTCAAGGGTGAATCATTCCTTAACAGATGATAGAAACCTCCGGCAGGCCTGCCAGGCACTGGCAATGAATTGTCGGTCTTTTTCATAATGGTCTGGAACAATGAAGCTGAGATTTCTCTGTGCTCACATTTGGAAAGTCTCCAGCCTTTCAACTTCACTGCCTGGCAAGAGTAGCCCGCCCTCCCCACCCCCACCCCTGTCCCCCGCTACTACTGTGGGCGACCATTAAAATTCACTGGGGATGGAGTCTCTAGAGGCAATACCGTCGCTCTCGTCCTTCTGACTTCTCCGTGCTAAAGGCTCCAAGGGCGGCTGATTTCTTAGGGCCGCGGGGAACACACCGATGATAATGACATCCTGTCACCTGGATGCAGCTGTCCCTTATCCGGTCTCCTCTGTGACCAACAGCAGGTGTGGGAATCAGGTCAAGGTCCCCTGCGCACAGACAGGTAGGCCGCACAGCAGAAGCTGGGAGCTCACTTGTGCATCACGGTGCCTGCGACCTTCCAGAAACAAAAGCAGTTCAAAGCTGCTGCAGAGCACTTCAACGAGAGGCAACTGAAAGCCCTGCTCTCCAGAGACGCCAGCAAACGATCGGGTAATGGCTCTGCTGTGGCTGTTCAGGGTCAGCCCCAGGAGACAAAGGGCCTAATCAAAACAAATGGGCAAACCAGAGAGCACACGTCTCTGTTTCCACTCTCCTTCCCTTTTCTCCACCCGGTCTTCTCAAAAGAGCTCAGGAAACCGGGAAGTCAGTCAGTCAGCTCCTGCAGGACCTGAGCTCCACAGGACAGCTACAGCGAGGACCAGCTTCCATGTCCTTCGTGGGAGGAAATGCATCCGCTCAGGGCCTGAATCCTGGGTGGCCAAGCCCAGGAGGTCCTCCGCTTCCCATGAGCCTTTGGGACTAGGGCAGTCCTCTGAATCACTCACCCACGGAGCCATGCCTCCGTTATCAGCCAC
Organism: Dipodomys ordii; assembly: GCF_000151885.1. Taxonomy (NCBI): domain Eukaryota; kingdom Metazoa; phylum Chordata; class Mammalia; order Rodentia; family Heteromyidae; genus Dipodomys; species Dipodomys ordii. The sequence continues at coordinate 12,820,236 of NW_012267230.1, forward strand.
TGCTGGGACTTCACATCCTGATTTAAGCTCCCGCTCAGCCCCCTGGAAAGTCCCTCCCAATGACACAATTTCATGGGAAGATGTCTTCTGCTCAAAGCGAGCAGGAAATGCAAAAATCTCTACTACATCTTTGAAGGGAGATCGGGTACCCCTCCAAACCATTAGAGTTAGGTTAAATCTCCCCCAAAGGGGAGATTTAAGGACCACGTGCACATAAAATCCTACCAAGTGGGAACTCCGTTTAGGGCCAAGAAAACAGGCCAGCCTCAGACATGGAGAGCACAGTTAATATTGTTAGTTGGTAAGAAGAAGAAAGATGCTTATTGTTGTCCTAATAATATTATATTTTTTATCATAATGAATATCTTTCTGTTCATTACTGGGCTTATTATTATAAATGGCAAATGTCTTCTCTGAATTTAATCTTCAGTCTTTAAGTACTGCAAGCAATTCATCCTATAAATCCAGGGGTGGAATGTTCTAGACAAAAGAGCTGCAAATACAAAGAGGCTTAATGACCTTGGCTTCATGACCTTGATGTGTTTTTAAGAAGAGACAGAAAAGGTTCAGGATGAAGAAAAAAAGAAAAACCTTCAGGGCAGGCATAGCCCAGAAATCCCAGGTCTTCCATTGTGCTGGATATTATAAATTACCTAAAGATGATTTGAAGTATACAAGACAGTCAGACACAATGCCTCACACCTGTAATCCCAGATACTTAGGAGGTTGAGATCTGAACGATTATGGTTTGAAGCCAACCCAGGCAAAAAGATCCCATTTCAATCCACAAAAGAGGAGCATGGCATTGCAGGCCTGCGATCTCAGCTGTTCAGGAGGAACGCTCGGAATCCAGCCCCAAGTAAAAACCTAGGCCCTCGATGAAAACAGGAAGGTAAGAAAGGGCTGAAGATTTGGCTTAAGCGGCAGAGTGGCTACCTATCAAGACAAGGCTCTGAGAGTGAACTGCAGGACTACCAAAACAGAAACCACAATGAAGCACACAGAAGGACACTCGCAGGTTCTGTCATTAAGGATGAGGGATCTCAGTATCCTTCCATTTGGGTGTCTACCGGCGTGGTGGAACCAGTTCCCCACCCACGCTGGGGTCAAGACTTGCCATCAGGATGATGTGACTTACCTTCCAATCCAGTCTCCTATCCCAGCATTTCAGTGTGTCTTTCCGGGCACAAAGGACATTTGCGCCCACCTGAACACTGGCACCACACCCTCCCCATACTGAGCAGGACCTCAAGACAGTTCAAAGAAGTGACTGGGTGGATTACCAGACTCAGCACCCAGCAGCAGTGGCTCCTGAAGCAGTCACAGGCCGGTTGTTCCCCACACTTCATTCTTATGGTCTGGCCACAGAGCCCCCTAACACATTCTCCTCAAATACTCTGGGTTGACCAGTTGTCTCTATGTTCTTACATTAGCCAAATCCTTAAGGTTTGAATGAATACTTGATTTTTTTTTTGCACAGGTTTTTTTTTTCCCTCCAAGAACACCCCAACACCCCACAGCCTACCGAGCTGAGAAACAGGTGGGAAACACGCAGGCCTGAAAACATACCTGATACATTTTCCTAGCCCAGTGGAATCTGGAACTTCCTTGACACTTCATATCCCCAAAGGATGTAACAGGAACGGTTGGTTTCCAAAGTCTTTATCCTTTATAGAAAAGGTCCTTCCCCAAAGCTATTTTCACTAATGACACAGCTACATATTTTGAGGCTAGCAAAGCTTGATTGAGTTATGGCTGTCAGAGTAGGGGAGGGAGTCCGCAAGCTTTATACCCTGCCTGCCACCACTTGTGACATACTGAAAGTGACAACCACGTAAACATGATTGACAGCTGCTGGCATCAAGAGATCCTTCACATCCGGCCACAGAGCCCCAAACCCTGGAATGAGTACAGACATCCCCAGAACCTGGAGGAGAAAGACCCAAACAAGTGTGATTCGGATGTTAAATAGAAGTGCTAATTTCACACGTTGTATCCACACTTGTAGACTCGAGTCTTGCAAGTGAATAATTTTTTAAAAAAAAAGTACTTCCTTGAGTATCTGAAAACCCGAGTGGCAATTAAGAGAACGTGTACTCATGGCCAACCACTTTTGCCCATCTCTCTCATCTCAGCTGCCTAATAAGATACAGTGCCAGGCGGGTGCTGGTGGCTCATCCCTGCCATCCTGGCTAGGCAGGAAGATGAGCTCTGAGGATCAAGGTTCAAAAGCAGCCTGGGCAGAAAAGTCTGAGAGACCCTTACCTCCAATTAACCAACAAAATGCTGGAAGTAGAGGTATGTCTCAAGTGGTAGAGTACTACCTTGAACAAAGAATGCAAGGCCCTGAGTTCAAGCCCCTGTACAATAAACAACACAATAATGCAGTGGATCTGATGGAGTGTTCTATCTACCTGCTCCCAGCCCTCTGCTTCCCCAAGTGTCACTTAGCTTCTTGTTAAGAAGGCACCATCGCCAAAGGGAAGCACACATCACTCTGGGCAGAATTAGAAAAGCAAACGCCTTTGATGCCAAAAATGACCCCTGAGGTTTCGGGATGGGCCCATGTTATGCTGAAGCTGCATGCCTGGCGGGCGCCCTCAATCCACAGAGACCAGATTCTCACCCAGACAGTGTCCAGGGTGCTCAGAAGCAGACACACCCGCCACAAGCCCCCTGGGCGGGGGGGGGGAGGGGCTCCAGAGCTTCCTGAGGCCTTGTCTTGGGCACACACAGCACTGCTACAATGTACTAACTACCGTACCTGGGGTCCCTGTGTCCCCAGAGAAAAGACAAAAGAGCACAGCGATTAGCACCAGTGCTTACTGCAGAAAGAGGAGGAGGATGGTTGGGTGTAGGTGCTAAAGGCAGCTGCTTCTATGGAGGGAGAAGCAGGGGGAGGGGGAAAGGGGAGGGAGAGAGGGAGAAGAAAAGGGAGAGAGGGAGAGAGGGGGAGGAGGAGGGGAAGATAGGAGGAAGGAAGAAAGGGGGAAGGAAGAGAGGAAGAGGGGAAGGAGAGGGGAAGGAGAGAGGGAAGGAGAGGGAGGGAGGAGGGGAGGGGAAGAGAGGGAGAAGGGGAAAGGAGGAGGGGGAGAGGAGGAGGGAGAGGAAGAGGGGGAGAGGGGGAGAGGGAGGGGGAGAGGGAAGGAGAGAGCACACAGTCCTGGACCACAGAAGGAGGGAGCTCCTCACAGGACGCCCCCATCTTCAGGGACCTCAGAGAAGGCATGCACCTTTTCTATGGGGCCCTGCAGCAACTGCCTTCACTACCCCTTCTCCCCTGCACTGCCATGGCCAGCCAGATCCTAGCAAACAGGACCCAAGCAGGGTAGGGAGGGACTAACTTCCCTTCCGCTGCACTTGAACTCTGGGCCTGGGCCCTAGAGAAGCCACAGAGCGGAGACGGAAGCTCTCTGGACAATCCCTCAGCTGGGCCAGGCAGGGAAAGCCTCCCTCCCTCCTTCCCGTGGCCTGCATGGGCCTGGCTAGAGAAATGGGTAGCCCAGCCAGAGAAGTGGGCAGCAGTCGGTGAGGTTTGTGTTAAGCCCAGTGATGTTTGTTATACAGCAAGGGCAGCCGTGTCGATACACCTGGGCTTTTTGGTCTAGACAAGTGGAGAGGTCCCAAAAAGAAAGCAGGTGATAGAAATCTCTGAAGATTTGGGGGTGGGGGGGGAGTGGAGGGAGGACTAGGTTTCAAATTCATCTTATTATTTCTCTTACTGAAGCAAGTGAAGGCATGGGGTAATGTGAAGGAACAGCCACACATGGCATGCGACAAACACTGGTATCTTCCTACCATACAGTTTCAGTCTTTTCCCCCCGAGTCCTTTGTGCCAGGCATCCCTGGCTCATACCTGTCATCTGGCTGATTTGAGAAGCTGAGGTTGAGAGGCTTTGGGTTTGAGGTCAACCCGGTCTATACAGGTCTCTTCACAAACCAACAGCTGGGTGTGGTGATGCACACCTGTATCAACCCAGATACTACAGGAGGCAGTACATAGCCCAGGCACTGAGTCTCTTAAAGAGAGAGAGAGAGAAAGAGAGAGACCCTACCTCCATAAATAGTAAATAATAACAATCAATGCCAAAAGGGGCTGGGAATGTGGCTCAAGTGATAAGAGCATCTACCTAGCAAGCAAACACGAGGCCCTGAGTTCTCCACCTATCTTTTCAGAACCTAACAACGCCTCCCGATGTATAAATCATCGTCTGCAGAGCAGATGTGACCATGGTCCAGACGTGGTGGGGGCTGACTGTTCCGCTGTTCCCCTCCATCCGCACCAACACCGCGGCTGAGTTCCTATTTCTCATCATTCCATCATGGCACATTTAGGCCTACCTCATCGCTTAAGTGGCCGTGTGCAGGCTGTAATGCAGAACTGCAGTGGGAGAGACGCGGCCCTAGTGAGTATCTGGACTCCATCCAGACCGGCAAGGACATTAAAAGATCAGGAAGGAAGGGTCTCTGATCCACGTCTAATGGCTCTGACACAGCTAAATCCCTCAGGGGGGGGGCACCGGTCTCCTGGAGGAGGCAGGCCCGGGGGGTCGGGCGTCAGGGATCAAAAAAAAAACCTCCAAGAGGCGGGAGGTATTGAAATGGGAGACGTGCCACACGCAGGTGCACAGGAAGCATTCGTGCATCTTCGCTGTCCGCTGTGCCCTGGCTCACGGCCCTGGGCACCTCCTACGTGCCAGGGACAGTCGAGGCTGAGACGGCTTGGCCCAATCCTTCACACCTCCGGCTGCAATGCGCTCTTGACCACGGCAGCCACACCATCCATCCATCCTGGGGCAACGGTGGCTCCATGACTGAACAAATCCAGAAGACAAGCCCAAAGGGGCTGGGAAATCAAGAAGTTTTACTTCCGGTGCTAACGAAGAGCCTGCATTTCCACAGCTTGGGAGGGAACGAGAGGACCACTGAGGTACCCCCACCCCGCCCGGAGTAAGAAGACCAACAGGTACCTGTGAATTGGGGTCTCAGAGCAAGATTGTGGAGACTCTGATCAAAAAAGGCCCATGTCTGCAAGACCCTCTAACTAGCGAGACATGAAGAGATGATGTTAGAAAGACCCGGAGCTATGGGAGGCAGGAGTAGAAGCCCAGGGGCAGGGCAAGGAATGGAGAGAGGGCAACTCCTGTCTGCCTGGCATGTCCCCGACCAGTACCTCTGGAGATGGCAGAGGCTCATGCAGAGGAGCAGCAAGGTGAAGAGAGAGGTCACTAACCACAAACAGCAGAGGGTGCAGAAGGCCTCGAGGTGAAGGCTTGTGGGCTGAGGTAGAAGCCCATCCCCCACACAGACAAGGTCAACCAACCAAACACGGACTTATCCTCAGCCCACGGGTCGACTTCCGGCGTGTGGTCTCTAGGAGGAGGAGAATGACAGCACGGGGCTGGGTGGCTGCCCGGTGCCCAGGCTGGGCCCAGGTTCACGCTGCCTCTCACTGTCCGGACAGACTTTGCATTTATCTTCCCTGTGCTCCTGTTGCTCCTTGGCTTGTTTGTTTCTTTTCCATGGCCTGATGTTAATTTCCCTGAGGGAGGGAAAAGGCTCTTGTGTTCTGAGGACTAGGGAGTATCTGTGATAGGTCTTAATCATATTTCCCAGAATGTTGACCTGTGTGGGTCATTCGAACCCGCGGGCTGGTGCTAAGCTACTGTTAAGTTGATAATATCAGAGACGCATTTACTAAATAGCCTGTGGGATGTGCGTTCTCTCTCTCTCTCTCTCTCTCTCTGCATCCACAATCTGCAGAACAGAATTGTGTGCACGCTGACACATGTTCAAAAACCTGGCAACCATCTTACTGGAGTTTTTCACAGCGCTCGTGGTTATTCTGCCCACTAGGGGTGAAGATGGACGACTCCAGCTTTATGACCTCAGCGGGAGCCAGGTGCTTCAGCCTCAGTTCTAGAAAAATGAGCCAGCCTGCAGACTCCCAAGAAGGATGCCATCCACCACATTCTGAACCAAGGAGAGCCACACACACCTTCTAGAACGAGCTGACCTAAGAACACACCAAGTCTGGTGCTAATTCAGTACCGGCGGCCTTCTTAAACAGAGGCCCCAAGAAATGCCTATATCCACCCGGATGGGAGGAGCAGGGCATGAGAGAGAGAGGGAGGGAGAGAGAGAGGGAGGGAGAGAGAGAATGAGAAAGAGAGAGGAAGAGATGGAGGGAGAGAGAGAGAGAGAGGGTGAGTTCCTCTCCGAACAGAACTTATCCATAAGCCTCACCCTTCCTGCATCCTTTTGCCAGTCTCCTTTGTAATCTAACCAGGTGACAACTTCATTCAGCTGAAAGCCACACGAGCAGGTATCGATCCCCTCGAATGCACTCATGCCTGGACACAGAGGCCCGAGCCATAAATGGAGACTTTCAGATTCTAAGTGAAATTATAGTTTGCCCCTACGAGATTGCACAATAAATCAGGAGGAAAACCAGCCGGCCCAGGACTCAGGGGTCGCTGAAGCGATGTTGACACATTACAATAATGAGAACTTGAAATACCTCATGCCCTATTGATTTTTTAAGTTGGATCATCCCCACTGCAGGAGATTACAAGACTCTGTCTTGGAATCATGGCTCACACGGGAGAGGCAGATGAAAAATATACCCAGTCCAATCAAAAATGAAAAGCTTTACTTGCTCTTATTACCAGTCTCATACCAGTGGCCCTTGGCCGTCTGATAAGCACTTAACCTACCATGGAAGGGGAAATAAAAACATATTTCAGGTTTGCTTTTTCTTCTTCTTCCTTTAACTGATTTTTTTTGCCCAAAACTTCTTTACACTGGGAGCCGGTAGCTTATTCCTATATCCTAGCTGCCTGAGATCTGAGGATTGTGGTTCAAAGCCAGCCTGAGGTGGGGGGGGGAGCAGAGACAGAGGGGGGAGGGAAACCCACATTATTCTTACCTCAAGTTAAGCACCAAAAAGCTAGAAGGTGGAGGTGTGGCTCAAATGGTAAAGCACCTGCCTTGAGCAGAAAAAAGCTCAGGGACAGCACCCAGGCCCTGAGTTCAAGCCCCAGGACCAGCATGCGTATGCATGCATACATACAACTTACTTAGTTCCTTGGTATGTCTCTGTGATAAAAAAAAAGTACCCGCAAAGAAAAATGGGCATAATAGCTCAATTAGTGCACAAAAGGCAATTTCTTTATGCTTTTCTAATTCCAGGGTAGCTTCCATGTCCTGTGCATCACCATATCATTTTGGAGAATGGAAAAATCATGTCCCAAGAGCCAACTGATTTTCTCATCAATAGGACAGAGATGCTTTTCTCCAGCCTCTGCCCCCACACGGCTGACGAAGAATGCCCGCCTGATGTCTCCCTTGCTCAGAAAAGCATTCTGTGGAGCTGAATCAACACCATGGTAGGAGGCCAAACGGTGACATAAGTTAATTACTAACCTGTCACCCAGCCACAGAATGGTAATAATTTATTTTCACTCCTGTATAGCGACCACAAGGCACTTTCTTTGCCAGTGGGCACATAGTGGGGGGTGGGGGGATATAGGCTTGAGGACACTGCTTCTGGATGCATGCCCCGAGTAGCGTTGTGTCGATATTTTATTCAGGGGATCAGTGAAGACAGTGGCATTGCTTTTCCTCTGATTATTGATCTGGCTGTAAGGCTAAACAGAACTGCCCACATCGCTTGGATGGGGAGGGAGAAATTAGCAGGCAGAAAGTCTTTCTTCAGCACAACTCTAAAAACATTACTCACTTTTCACAGATGTGGTTATTACTTGGATTTACCAAGGTTTATTACATTATGAAAACTCCAGCCTAATCCATTATAGTTCACCCAGTATATCTGTGCGTGTGCACGCACATGCACGCACACAGATGCTGAGACTTGTAGACCTTGGGCTCTAGCGTGGCTCTTTCACTCAAGGCTGGCGCTCTACCACTTGAGCCATATCTCCACTTCCAGCTGTTTTGATCATTAACTGGCAATAAAGAGTCTCACAGACTTTCCTGCCTGGGCTGGCTCTGAACCACAGTCTCCCAAGCAGCTAGGAAACTGCACTTTCAGCTGGTTTTCGGTCAAGAGCATCAGCGCCTGTGCTTTGCTTTGATTCCTCTAAGCCAAGCTCAGCAAGGAGCAAGATGGTGGAGCGACAATATTACATCCTTCCCCACTAAGCAGACACGTTCAAGTGGGCCGCCAACATCGACTCCTGTCTAACTGTTGCTCTATTAGTGAGGCGCCAACGTGACTATTAGAAGCCAGACAGGCATGAGACATGGCTCTTGTTGTTTAGAAACATAATCCAGCTAGTGTAGCAACACAGAAAGAGGGGGCCTGGCACAAAATCACCACTTCCTGAGATGATGGCTCAAATCAAGGCCAGAAAGGTCAACAGAAGTATTGAATGGTGAATCCCACTGCAATGAACATGGTTGTACTGGTGGCTTTACTGTAGCCTTGTTTGTGCTCTGTTTGGGTAAATGCCCAGGAGTAGAATTTCTGGGTTATTGCTGGATAGTTCTGTGTTTAGCTTTTTGGAGAAGCCTCCATATTGCTTTCCAGGGTGACTGAACAAGCTTACATTCCCACCAATAGTGTCACAGCATTTCCTTTGGCCCAGTCCCTTTGGGCTGCATCCACAACAGCATCTGTTGTTAATTTTCTTGATATTGGCCATCCTAATTGTGGTGAGGTGGAATCAAAGTGTTATTTTGATTTGCGTTCCTTTATGGGCAGAGACATTGGACATTTCCTCATGTGTCTATTGGCCATTATTCCATCTTATAAATGAATGAACCACACAGATGAAGAAAGTCCCGAGTGTTAGCTAACACCCCGAGTTCCTTGCAAAGAAAGCTCCTGCACCATTTACACCAAGCATCCGGGATAAACTTCCACAAAGAAATAAGCGTTCATGGGCATGTAGAAATACATAAGATTCACAACACCAATGCCTCTGCCTCTACCTCCAGGTCCCAGCCCTCTCCCGTGGCACCTTCAGGACCACACATCTCCCCCATCAGCCTGTCATGGAATCTTTCCACATGCATACGCTTGTCCTTGTCTGCAACACTCCATCCTGTCAGCGCAATAGATGGCTTCACACCAAACCATGGGAACATATGAAAACCTGGATAAGTCAGACGGAAATATGGAAAGCCTCTGGAGTGATGCAAAGGCAGAGTCCAACATAGAGCAGCCACGCGCACTACGTCAGACATGGGAGCCCTGGCGTCCTACTGGTGAGGGAGGTGGTGGTTGGTGGTCTAACCATTGAGTCCTCGCCTTAGTGGAAATTGGGAATGAGGGAAAGGAACTCAGCTCCCCAGAGGATGAACCTGGACCCTCGGCTCACCAGAGAATGGATCTGGGCACCAGGCCAAAGGCAGAGCACCCAATGGTGGTTGGAGAGCTGTGAAATGCTTGAGTGCATAACCCAAGGAGGACTGTGAAATCATCCATCTGACTGAGATGGCCCGATAAAATGAGCTTGCAGGGAGAGCACGGAGCCAGGGGATCTCGGGATCAGCTAGGCGACACGCCCACAGAGTATTTGTTTTCAGAATCCTGCTGACAGAGGTTAGCCAAAATGCATGCTGCCGTCTTGGCCAGCGTGGAAGAGCCGGCACTGCAGAGTGGTTAAGAGAGAGATTCTTTCCGATGGCCCATGCCTGCCATCCTCAGCTACTTGGGAGGCTGAGAACTGGAGGATAGTGGTTCAGAGCCCGTCCAGTCTGTGAGAGTCTTTCATCTCCAAGTAATCAGCAAAAAGCCAGAAGCAGAGTTGTGGTTCGAGTGGTAGAGTCCCAGCCTTGAAACAATAAGGGATAGTGCCCAGGCCCTGAGTTCAAGCCCCAGTACCAACACACACACACACACACAAGCCCCAGTACCAACACACACACACACACAGAAAAACAAAAGGGCTCCCAAGGCCTCTGACTACCTCAGGCAAGCCCCCTCCTCCATGCAAAGGCAACACCAGCACCACACGCTTATTAACCCTGACACAAGCACACACGCATGCACATTACAGCCCTGGATACACACTGGCCTGCAAGTCCTGACCACTTGTTGAGTAACTCTATGTACAAATAAGCGCAAAGATGCCTCTGTGATTTCCTTGTCTCTGCCCCATGTGTGTAGAGCTGGCAGCAACGCCCCATGGGTGCAACCTGTGGGATTCTACCAGGACACACATAATGATTCCAAGATCACCCACGCCCTCTCCTGGGCATGCATTCCCCGAGAAATGCAACCCACAGCCATGAAACCCCACCTCGCTCCCCAGCAGCCTCATGGGGGATGAGTCATCAGACCACCTTCCACAGGTGAGAGAGGTCAACCTGGCTTGTCCCATGGTTAAATAAACCTTAGGATAGCGCCAACCAGTCCAGAAGGGCAAACTCCAGAGGTGTACCAGGACAAGAGCGCACAGGGCAATCATGGGAGGTGAAATGCTGAGATGCTATCTGCATGATATTCTTTTCTCTTTTGTCTGTCATGGGGCTTGAACTCAGGGCCTTGGTGCTATCCCTGAGCCCCTTTTCTTGGGGCTAGTGCTCTACCACTTTGTGCCACAGTACCACTTCCAGTTTTCTGATGGTTCATTGGAGATAAGACTCTTACCAACTTTTCTTCCCAGGCTGGCTTTGAACTGCGATCCTCAGATCTTAGCCTCCTGAGAAGTGAGGATTACAGGTGTGGGCCACCAGCTCCCGGCTTACCTAATATTCTTGAGATGTCACAATTTTAGAAAACATCAGACAAGGTGATTGTTGACAGAGCTTTGGGACAGGGGCAGGTGATCATGAGACAGAGATTCGGTTTTAAAAGTGATGTGGAGCAGGGATTGTTACCATGGGGTAGAAACAGGAACCTTCACCTATGACCAGGATATGCTGAGGCAAATACACAAGACAATGATGTGTCAGTTGGGATCCATCTGAGTACAGTGAGCAGATCAAGATAAAGCCATCTGCTTGGATCTTAGGCTACTGTAGAGATCTGTAATGATTACCATTAGGGAAGGGAGAATGGGTAAGCGATTGCTCTCCGCCACTCTGTTACTGACTGTAACTGAAAGATCTACAGGTTTTCTCTATGAAATTCCAACTGAGGACCCAGGATGGTGATGCAGGGCTATAATCTCAGCTACTCAAGAGGCAAAGGTAGGAAAATCATCATAATTCAAAGGCCAGTGTGAGCAAAGAATCAAAACCCTCTCTGCTAAACTAACAAACAAAAAACACCACAGGGTAGAGCAACTACCCAGCAAGCACAAGGCCCTGAGCTCAAACCCCTCGTACTGCCAAAAAAAATATAAAAAGAAAAGCTTTGATTGAAAACATTACCTGCAGTAAGCCAAGGTAGAATATGGAAACCTGGCCAGCCATCTCCTTGGATGTTGTGACATTATGAAAAACAATGCTCATTACGGATCATCAGAACAATTACATCGCAATATAAAACTATTTCATAAACTGCAAAACTCAGTGTCTTCTATGTAAAGCTGCTTGAAACACAGCACACCAGCCTTTATCTGGTGCCTTGGGCGATGACGCCGCTCAGCTTCGCCAACGGAGGGGCCTCGGCTTGAGAAGCGAGCTGACAGCCTGCCTTTCTCTGAAGTGTTTTATTATTCTTATTCAGGCCTGCTGACTTTCCCAAGGCATAAAGTTGAGCTCAAAATTATATATATATATATATATATATATATTTATATATTATCTGCCCTTACAGCAAATTGAAAGGCCATATAACGGGTTTTGTTATTGCAGTGTTTTCGTAAATAGATAGTAAACATCTTTCACAGTGGGAAATTCAGCCCCCAAAAGACAATTTTCATACACAGCCATTCATGTGGCTGGCCCAGGAGATGAAATGACCCAGAGATGAATAAGAAATAATAATAGTATACAAGTTCTGGCAGCCTACAGCCCCAACACACACATGCAGCCAGGGGAATAAGGTCCGTGGTTTCTCGGGCCTCCCAGGGAATGGCTTGTGTCTGCAGTATGAATGGAATTTGTTTTGCTTCTGTGGCCAAACCATGAGAGTCGCTGCTCACAATCATCACCTTTAGGAATTTCCGACACCCAACCAGGCCCTGCCAGAGGGTAGACTGAGGCCCAGACTGAGGCCCCAACATGTTTTTTGAGCCCACCTGGGTTCTAGTTTCTTTCTTTTCTCACAAATCCATCCTTAGGACAACCTGGACAATTCCGTGGAATGTGGCCTGTCCACGCGGGCGTCCAAGCAGGTCTGTGCTAACTTTGGGCTAAGGAGATTACTGTGGGTTGTTTAAAAGTGGGAGCACTTTTTGTTTTCAAAGGATTTGTTGATTAACAAGGTAATATGTTGCTGTTGGACCACCAAAAGGGAATAAGGGTAGAAATCTTAGCAGCAAAATCTCCATTCTCATATCACACGCCTCTCTGCCCCCCAAACATAGCCATTCCACCCAATCTATCCATTCCCTTATTGTTTTTGACAATGTATTTGCAAAAGCTTTCTCTGACATACTTTTTTTTTCTTTTGCCAGTACAGGGGCTTGAACTCAGGACCTGGGTATTGTTAGCATTTTTGTTTTTGGCTCAAGCCATGCCTTCAATTCTAGCTTTTTGCCGGTTAACTGATTAGAAATAAGAGTCTCTTGGGTTTGCCCATCCAGGCTGGCTTTGAACCACAATCCTCAGATCGAGCCTCCTGAGTAGCTAGGATGACAGGTGTGAGTCACCAGCGTCTGGCTCTCATAAATTTCTGAAGTCTGGGAATTTGCTCACTCATGCTCTCATTTGCACAATTCCACTCTGCTCCATTATTGAGTCTTGGGCTCCGATCCTGTCTCATTAGGCCTTTGCTTTATTCTGCTTTTTGTTGTTGTTGTTGTTGTCGGTCATGGGGCCTGAATTCTGGGCCTGGGCGCTGTCCCTCAGCTCTTCAGCTTAAGGCTACTGCTCTACCACTTGAGCCACAGCGCCACTTCCGGCTTTTTCTGCTTATGTGGTGCTGTGGAATCGAACCCAGGGCATCATGCATGCAAGGCAAGCACTCTACCACTGAGCCACCTGCCCAGCCCCTGCTTTTCCTTCCTGTTGCACATGAAGCTGCAATGAACCAAATTGCATTGTCGAAGCCTCAGGCAACCACAGACAGTAGACGGATCCTAAAGGAGGGAGCCAACTAAATTTCTGGGCCTGTGTGAGATTCACTCTTTACAAACGGGGAAATGGTTCCCATAACACTCGGTCAAAAACAAGACCCGGGCTTCGAGGTCACGAAGCTTCTGATCCCACCACCACATCTTCCACAACCCAGCCGTGGTAACCTGGAGATGTCAGCCAAGACTTGGCATCCCCACATGAAAAACAGATGACCAAGAATCACCTGCCCCACAGAGCCTCTGGAGTTCTTGACATCATGAGGCGGCACAGAGCATCACTCGCTGCTGCAAACGTCTGGACTAGAATGTGTAATTCTGTACACTGAGCCGTAGTGCATCACAACCAAGCCCAGTGGCTCTCGCGATCAGTGGCAGAACTGGAGGCCTGGACTTCCACAAGGCTGAGGCAACCCCTGTATTTTAACTCATTGGGAAAAGTTCACGAGTCAGACTCAAAACAACCCATCTCTTCTGGCCGAGCATGTACCCTTTTAATGTTACTGGAGGTTTATGTCTGGCCATCTTCATTTCTGTCATCAGGATCACATTTAAGAGCTCATTTAAGATTGGCGGGTACCTGTGGCTCACTCCTGTAATCCTTGGGAGGCAGAGACCTGAGGATCCCAGTGCCAAGTCAACCCCGGCAGGAAAAACCATGAAACTCTTACTGCCAATTAACCATCAAAAAAGCCAGAAGTGGAGCTATATAGATGGCTCAAGGAGTAGAATGTCAGCCTTGAAAAGAAAAAAAAAATAACTCAGGGACAGTGCCTAGGCTCTGAGTTCAAGCCTCAGGACTGGCACACACACACAAAAAGATGTGAAGATTATTAAAAGTCTATTACAGTGGAACTTAAATGGCTGTGTGAACATGAGTGTGTGTATGTGTCTATGTCTGTGTGGTACGCTGGTTCTCATGCTTGCTCAGTTGGCACTGCTTCCAAGCCTGGCTTTCTGATGGTTCGTTGGAGTCTCACAGATTTTTTTTTTCTGTCCAGACTGGCTTTGCACCAAGATCTTCCAGGTTTCAACCTCCTGAGTAGCCAGGATTACAAGATATGAGCCACTGATGCTCAGCTTAAAACAGCTATGTTAATGCAATTTCCCATTCTTTCTTTCCTATACTGCATTACATTAAGTGAGATAAGCTAGACTCAGAGTGGCAAAGGACACATGGGTTCCATGATAGATGAAAGCTACAGTTAGCTGGTATGCAAGTATATACAAATGCATTAAGTGAAATGCTGTAGATTTGAGGGAGATCGCAAATAGTGTAATTCCTTAAAAAAGGCAAAGGCAAAGTTCAGCAAAATAAAACACCTGCAAGTATTCATAAACTGACACTCCTTTGTACAACTAAACCAAAAGAAAAAAACCTGATTGAAAAGCTAAAACAATAAATAAAATGTTATATATATATATATGTATGCACATTCATATATGCATATGTATACACAAATGTATATATATATATATATATATCTTATATAAAGCTATATATAAAATTAGTTACATATGGCTTACATATATAATTTGAATTTTATGACTTCAGAATAACAGCAGCTCAGAACCCTGCTGGGTAGTTTTGAAGATGTGTTTTTGCTCCCCCATTTATTTTACCACTGAGCAACAAATTCTGGTTTCATTTTAAGCCATTTCCTGAACCAACACTTACACGGAATAGGCATTCCACAGAGCCAATTCGACGGACTATATTAAAAAAGGACATTGGGCGGTAATGGTTCTGACATCAGCCTTTTGACAGTTCCGAAATGGGATTCGCTCTCTGCTGTCTTTGCTCAAATGCGAGTTCACTGGGCCTGAAAGAAACCTGGAGACAGTAATGGTCCGCCTCTTGTCTCGCACTTGCCTGGCTCAGGGCAGTGTGGGTTAAGAGCCATTTTCCCTGGCTTTAGACAGACCCACAGGGTTAAAAGTGCTCCCTTCTCCCTCAAATAATCGCAACAAATCTGTGGTCTGCCCCGAGTAAAATGCAGCCCACAGCTGCGAGCCGTGATGAAGCCTCTTCAAGCTCTGGGAGGGTGCGATCAGACACGTGAGCAGGTCCCCACTCATCAGCAACTGGGCAAGGCACCCTCGAGGACCCGCGTCTCTTGGATCTGAAGTTCCCAGCAGCGCGTACTCAACACCCAAGGGGTTTCCACCCAAAGCAACCCGCTACGCATGCCCCTGAAAAGAAACTGTTAATAACACAAACCCGCCATCTTCGTCCATCTGCATATTTGTTCAGTCAACTTACTGCCTTCTGAGGCTGCTGCTCTTGCTTTGGTTTTTTGAGATGCTCTAGATGGAAGTGTGTTTTGATCTCATACTTGTAAGTCCTCTCTCTTTACCTCTCTCCTTCCTCTCTCTCCCTCTTCCCTTCCCGCTCCCTTTCTCTCTTCCTCCTAAAGCAGAATGAAATTTGTCAAATTGGCACTTCTATTTTTTTTTAATCATCTTACATTGTTTTCCTTTTCTTAGCATTCTGCAACATGCCAGAAATTCCACAGAGAATGAGACAGGCTGAACCCTTCCTAAGGCTTGAATGAAGGAAGATGAAAACAACCCATGAGCGGATGTGCCCGTACAACCCACCGGGGCTCTGGGCTTCTAGAAGATTCCAAGAGTGAAAGGAAACCAACGAGTTAAGTGTCTTAAAGTCAGACCCAGTAATATAATTTCTCTCCCTATTCCCAGCACCACCATAAAGAAGGAAATGAGAGAGACCACATGTCCCGTAACCATCTGCACGTGGACACACTAGTGTGTCACATTAGAACGAGGATGCACAAATCCTCCCAGCTCTGGTGAACCCCACATAGATAAACATTTACCTATGTCTCTCTCACACACAATGAAGCCCATTTCCTTAATCTCTCACTACCGAAATGAAGCCACAGACCAGCATCCTTTGCAAACTCGTGTGAAACACTGGCTTTGCCTGGACAATTCTGATTTCTGCACAGGGAGAAACTCACAACACAAGAACCCAATACCGTGCTCAGGCACACACACTTCAGGGCTGATAATCCCAGCTAGATAGCTGAACTGACACGCTGTTCGCCTTCTCTGTTCTCACTCTGTACAAGAAGGTAGACTTAAAAAAAAAAAAAAACACTAACACAACAATGGCAAGCTATGAACCGCTGCTTACGTGTTCGTTTAAATAACCTAGCCCACGTGCTAAGTTTTCTAAACCAGTCATGGCCCTGGAATCCTGAAGGGGAAAAAAGCCCCTGCAGGACATCTCAGATCGGCTCTCGGACAATTCCTTTAGCCACGTTACATCTCCGCCGGGTGGGGAATGCCGGTGCCAGTGAGCCAGGGATGGACATTTTATTGTCCAGGCCCCTGCTGGACCTCACGTGGAGTGAAATCAGGGGAAAACAGCCACTTCAATCACAGTGACTTGCATCATATTTGTAAAGAAAAAAGAAAAAATGTGGGTGCATGTTTTAATGTCAGACTGTAAGGGAATGTGGACCTCCAGCTTTCCTACCCTCCCTCCAGAGTCTTAGAAATCGGTCACTGAAATTGACACTGTACTTGAGTTACTGGCTTGAACACACACACACACACACACACTCTTCATAAACCCCAGTGTTACCTGGAGTAGGCTCACTCAGCTTTAGTAGCATTTGAGGAGGAGGTTCTGTTGTTCTACAGACTCTGGTCTCTACCCACCAGATGCCAGAAGGGACCTTGTCCAGGTCTGACAAGCCAAAACACCTCCACGGGGTCGCCAAAGTCCATCCTGGGCCAAGGGTACAAAACCACTGGGTGTGAGCCAGTGATCTAGGAGCTCTGCTAAGCACTTCTCCCTGACTCCTGACCACCTGTGCGCATGTGCAAGTGTGAATGCACGGGTACCTTCATGGGCTGAATGTGATATGGACCAGCTAAGGTGAGCCGGTGGGCTCGCAAAGGACACACAGGTAATCAGACGTGGCAAGTATTGAATAGCAAGGGGCATGCAGGCAAAACCAAAAAGCCTGTCTTAAAATATAAGCATACATCTAAAATTCTAGTCTTTTTTGTAGAAGTAGAGAAAAACAGGGACTAGAAAACACATCCACCATTGAGAAAGATATGTGTATCTAACACACATATATGTATGATTCATATACACATATGACATGTGTATATATATATATATATGATGCATCTATCTGCTCTCTCTCTCCCTCCCTAATTACTTCCCTATCTACCAATCTCACAACAATCTCTGGATGCTCAATATCCCATTTCTTCCACACGCAAAGTGTATCTGGCCTGAGAGAGATGAGCGGCCATCAGTAAATGGGAGAGAACAAACCACACTCTTCTTCATCCCATCCCTTTCATCTCAGCCGAGACAATGCCGCCAGAATTCGCAAACACACAATAATTCACCGCCCTCGGTTGACCCTATTTCCTTCCGTGTGGGACATCAAAGTCCTAGACCTCATGAGCAGAGGGGAAACAGGAGGGTGCCCCCCCCGTACCCTATAGGTTATGCAAGTGAAGAAAAGAACACTTTGAAATTTTTATGGAGCAGGAAAAATTGGAGGCACGCTAATCTCGGCGGTGAAATTGGGCTTTTTGTCATTTTTAATTGCTTGAATTCATAACCTAGTTTTGCTGAATCGAAACGGAGTTGTTAAGAGCTGACACAAGCGGTTTTGGCCCTCTGGGCCACGCACCGAAAGCCCACTCAACTTTTCATAAAAACTTCTATTAATAAATTTAAAAAAAAAACCAACCCTGAAAACTGCTGGGAACATTAGAGTTAGTAAATAATTCAACACACAAGTGGTTCTCAAGCCATGCACTAATATGTCGAGTGCTGACTGATATTTAAAGATGGACTTGTTTGTCTACTGTACCACAAGGATGCTCAAGTCCCGGACTGGCCCTCAGGCTGGTGCTACTGGATTTCATTCAAACAAATGGAAAACGTTTGCTTGCTTGCTTCTGTTTTTCTAGCGCTCGTGACACACGCTACTGTTCAATCCACGGGGGAAAGGACGTGAGGGAGAAGTATGCATTCAGAAACAGGGACACAGACACCCAGGACTCAGAGCGTAAAGTTTTCTGAGGTGTGCCACAGTATAGTCTGAAGTGCAAAACCTCCAGGAGTGCAGGCTCTTCCTGCCCTAATATTTACCCTTTTCTATCAAACACTTGGCAGGAGAGGGAAAAATAAACCTCACAGCATGGGTATTTACTTTCATTCTGTCCAGGTTGCTTTCTCAAGCTCAGAGTTATGCTGATGACCACGAGGCTGCCCACCCTTCATCCATGTCCTCCCTCTGGAGCGCCGTTTTCCCACTCTCTAGCATTTCAACTTGGCTAAGAACCAGACAGAAATGTTAAAAGTGTAGGCAGTGAACACAACCACATCTCATCGTCTGGAGTATTTGTTATCTCCAAAGTGGCTTATCGATCCAGGTTCTCCATTACCAAACCAAAGACAGGAAGGAGCAGAACTCTTGTCCTCACAACGGGACATACATGT
This sequence comes from Dipodomys ordii, assembly GCF_000151885.1. Classification (NCBI taxonomy): domain Eukaryota; kingdom Metazoa; phylum Chordata; class Mammalia; order Rodentia; family Heteromyidae; genus Dipodomys; species Dipodomys ordii. Next base: position 12,838,890 of record NW_012267230.1, read on the forward strand.
CACAAGCTCCACCCATGGCCTTGCCGTAAGACATGACGCTATGAGCCATATACACCGCCTGCAGCCCTGACATAAGACTGTGCCAACTGTAATTTAGAAGAAGGAAATGTTTGTAAAATTCCCTCAACCTGAGCTCTACTTCAACCTTTGTATTATACTCCTCGTGAAGAGAGAAGACAAAAAAAAATAATAATGGTGATGAGCTAGGCCTTCTAAAACCAAAGGTAAACACACTCAGATAGAAAAAGAAATGAACTATTTTTGTTATGCTTAAGCCAACCCATAAGTCAACACTGACAGCTATTTCAACTAGGTCCGAGTAAATACATATTAAAACGAATTCACTCCCAAAGTAAGACAGGTGTTAGAGACAAAAAGGAGTCTGAAGGACAAGGATACAATGGGCAGATGGAAGAAGATACGTAGCCCAATCAAATCCTCAGTGACAAAGGACACATCCATTCCACTTGGGAGTGAAAAAGGAATCAGATCTTTTCTTAGAATAGAAATATTTTCCAAGAGTCTTGGTTAAAATTAAATCACCAAGTTTGAATGTGTACTTTTTATAAAATCAAGAAGGAAGGAAGGAAGGGAGGAAAGAAGGGAGGGAGGGAAAAAGGGAAGGAGGGAGAGGAAAGAAGGAAAGGGAAAAGAAGGGAGGGAGGGAGAGAGAGAAAAAGAGAAAGAAGGAAGGAAGGAAATGAAGGAAAGGGAGGGGGAGAGGAAGAGAGCAAGTTTGGTTTCCAACTCTCCTTCAGAATGTAAAACATTTGTTGGAAAAATAGCAGGAAATACCTGAACACTTTGTATATGAACATAAAGGCAAGCCTGTGAGAAGAAAACTGGAGAGAGGAAAGAAGGAAGGAGAGAAGTAGGGAGGGAGGGAAGAAAGAAAGGGAGGAAGGGAAGGAGGGCCGTGTCCCTGGATACCGTCACCTGTCCCTGGAAGCGAGTCTGTCTCCCTGGTCCCTCCATACTCTATCTAATCCAGTCATGATGAAGCAGAGTCAGGAAATGCTGCTTCTGCTATGAAAATCATAAACACGGTTCCTCCTCCTGAACGTCAGGGCTAAACAGATGTCACCAAGTGAATTCTTACTGGCCGGAAGCCCAGCGCTCATCCAATTTGATCACCTCAGGCCACAGAGACCACTTTGTCCATCCCTCACACACGCACACATTTTCTTTTTGTGGGCTCATAGTCTGAACATATTTGAGATGCCGCCCCCCCCCAAAAAAAATGTTGTGGGCCTTAAGGCAAACAACTGGCCACTGGGCTGTACAAAGAGAGAGAGAGGGGGGATTACATCGTCTTTCTCTTTAAACCACCTAGATCGAACACTACGTTTGTATCTGTGAGGCCAGAAATGCTATTATAAAAATATAAACAGGGGTAACGCGGTAATTAAATCGGAAGACGACGTCTGAGGATCTCAGAGGAGCTCGCTCCAGCAGCAAGCCACGGGGCAGCATCTCACTAATAACGAGCTAGGCCCCACCGAACTTTTTGGATGGCCAACTTCCCTGCGGCTGGCACCCAACATGTCCTCTCCATCCTGGGGAAGAGGAGGCCTCCTCCACCGCAGGACATAAACCAACCCCTGGGCCGGGCTACCAGCTGAGGATCTACCATTAGGTGTCCAAATCCCCTGCCTGTGATTCACACACCCCCCCATGTGCCCATGCACACGCACACGCGCACACTGGAGAGACCAAAGCACACGCCTTTTCCACCCTGTCTGTTCTCACTTCTTCCATCTAGCAACACAGCCCAGAGCTGCTGCTGCTGCTGCTGATGATGATTAATTATTATTATTACTCAAACGTCTATATTCAAGATTGGCCAGCGTGTGGGGTGGGTCACCCATGCGGGGTGCGGGGGGGGAACCCCAGGAGAAAGGGCGGGAAGAAGGGGGGCAGCCGGTGAGTGGACATGTTGACCGCCACGCGTTCTGCACACACACCCGCGAGCGCGCGCGTGCACACGGAGGGGGGGGGAGGCACACGCGCCCGGGATGGGGCGGGGGATGGGGGGGTCCCCTGCGTGCCAACTTTTGGCAGAGGCCTGGGGACCTGGGGTCCGGGGGGACCTGGGGGGACCTGGGGACCGACACCCGGCCTCTCCACCCTCCTCCAGGAACAAAGTTCACCGCACGCAGGCATTCATTCATTCGCCACGAAGTTGTCCCACCAAACTTCCCCCCTTTCGGGGTGCAGGAAACCCGATTCCCGCCGGGGCTCCCCCAGATTCTCTCCCCCCGCCCTCCACACCCCGCCCTGCAGCCAGGTTCGGGTGGATTTTCTTTGGGGGGAGGGGGATGGAGAAGAAGAAGCGAGCTCGGGGTTCGGGGTTCCG
>NW_012267230.1:12841860-12853461 GCF_000151885.1 Dipodomys ordii
GTGGGGAAGGAGGGGAGGGCAGGGGGGGGTCGGGGCCACCAGAAACAACAACAATGCGCTCCAAATGACACACACCTGGGTGTTGTTGTTGGTGTTGTTGTCCCTAGTCTTGCAGCAGCAGCAGCAGCAGCGTGGGGAGGGCGGGGTGCGCGGGTCCGCCCCGCGAGCCCCCGGGCACTTGGAAGGCATTGAGCTAATCACACAATCTCTCTCTCTTCCCCCCCCCCCACCATGGGACAGCTCCTCCGGGACAGCCACTGGTCCCTCCCCCCTCCCTCCCCCACTGGGTGACAAACAATGTCCCAGGTCACCCCCCCCCCCGTAGGGTGACTCTGGAGATGGGACTTCATGTCCAAAAACAAATTCCCCATGAAGGAGGAGGAAAACCCCAGCTGATAGGCATTGGGGCCTTCCCTGCCCCTCCCTCCCCCCCCCAACTCTCAGGAGGAGGTCAAGCAAGCTTGAAGGGGAGGGGGATTAGGTACTGTGTGAGACTAGCCCTGGACTCGCCCCCCCCACACACACACACACCTCCCTCTCTGCTTCAGGTGGTGAACAGCTGCGCTCTTGGGTTGAACCTCTCTCTGATCACCTTGGGAAACTGAACTGGCCTGGAATGATGGCACCAACCCTGGAATTATCCTGTCCTCTTGGCCCAAAGTCCTGGTGGGGTGCTTGCTGACCCGGCCCACAGGGGTCTAGCCATCCCTGGCTTCTGTGATTTTTGGAAAGCATGGGATACATGACTGGTTGCAGGAGTGAGACTGGATGCCAACTCTGGGTGCAAAAAAAAGGGGGGAGCTTTCTTGCTTTCTGGTCTTCGCTGCATATACAGACATATGTATGCATGTGTGTAGATGTTTACAGTTCTACCTGGCCTATGGCAAGATGAAATATTCACTGGCTCCCTGTGTCCTTTTGTTTCTGCTGTGATTGTTGCCGCCTGTGTGGTGTTTTTTCTTTTCTTCATTTTTGTTATTTGTTGCCAGTGCTGGGATTTGAACTCAGTGCCTGGATGCTGTCCCTCAGCTTTTTCCACTTAAGGCTGGCATTCTACTACCTCTTGGGCCACAGCTCCACATCAGGCTGTGTGTGTGTGTGTGTGTGTGTGTGTGTGTGTGTGTGTGTGTGATTAACTGGAGATAAGAGGCTCACAGACTTTCCAGCCCAGACGATCCTCAGATCTCAGGCTCCCAAGAGGCTAGGATGGCGCCTTCGCCTATGCCCTTCTGTTACCTACTTTATTTTAGTACAAGGAGGTCCAGTGCCCAACAGTTGATGATTTTTTTTTATATTGACAAGTTTTAAAATGCTAATAAATCTTTCAGAGGATATTTATTTCCACATTCATTTACAGCTCCACATCTCCAGGTGGTATTTCCAGGATTTTTTTTTTAACTTGTCAACACTTTACATAAGCACCGTCCGTCCATCTTTCTGAGCCACTCCAATATCGAGACCAGGAAGCTGGCCTCCTTCTGTGCATTCGCCTGTTTGTCATCTGGTCCGAATACAGGGTTGTGAACATCTATGAGTGGAGTGGAGGAAGGGGATGTGTGTATGCGTGTGTGCACACCCACGCGCCCCTCCCCCCAGGCCCCCCACCTGCTCAGGAGCCAAAGCATTTGAAGGATGCCGAGGAAACCTTGGGTTAAACCAAAGAGGACCTGGTTGGTGTGGGCTCAGCTCTCCTCCTGGACAGCTTCAAAGTGAACTCCCTCCCCACGTTCACTTGTGTCACCACCACCAACCACCCCGTTCCCCAGACCCATTCTGCCAGGCCATCAGGTGAAAGAACAAAGAACAGAAAGGGTGTTTTGATTTGTGTTGTTGTTTGCCTGACGCCCCCCACCCCACCCCGTGCGACGACCGAGATACTCTTATAGGAAGTGTCATTATCACTGCACAGACCAGCATTCTCGGTGGAATGATCTGATCACAAGGACAAGGTTGTAGGGGTGGCCTGGGGGGGGGGAGTGATGGCAAACCCTAATTACACCCTCATTCCCCCCCCCCGCGCCCCGGGTTCTCTGGCGCATATGGCCATCTAATCACAGAGTGTGACAATCTTGGCAGATGGGTCCAGACCTGGTTATTGATATAAATTGCTGTTCCCCTGCAGAAACGGCGTTGCAAAGAGTTAAAACCGCGTCCGCGCTCACCCCTGTGGGGAACTGGAGCCCAGACAAGGTGGTCGAGGGACAAGGTGCCCCTTAACCCCAGGATAACATCAATGGCAGTGACCCCCTCTATAGCCACGAATAGGGCGTCGCTGCTCCTTGACCTTGTCCTTTCAGAAGCCGATTTCCCAGTATCTGTTCAAATGGACAGCGACCGTGTTTGTGAACACCCCAAAGTGGAGCAGCCTTCCTCTGTCTGCCCTAACAAAAATACACACGAGCAAGTGTACAGGTACCATTACACCAGCAGCCTGTCATAGAAAAAAATGTCAAACAAACAACCCATTAGGCATCAAAATCAGGATATATCTTATGAAGGAATACTATACAACAGTAAAAAGAGAACGCGATGATATCCAGATAAATGATGGATATCCAGATAGATAGATAGATAGATAGATAGATAGATAGATAGATAGATAGATAGATAGATAGATAGATAGGTTTTTAAATGTTATACCTTGCATAATAGTACACACTTACAATCTCAGAACTCAGGAGGCTGAGACAGGAAGTTCATGAGTTCAAAGCCAGCCTAGGCTACCTAGGAAGACCTTGTCTCAAAATAAAAATAAAAAAGAGAGAGGTTTTGAGGCAGAAGGAAGGAGACAGGGTGGGAAAGAGAGACAAAGAGTCTGCAATACAGTTTTATACACACAAACCTGAAAGATGGGTAGCACTGGCTGTGGAGATAGGGCTGTTGATTATTTTCTTCTCTGCTATGTTCTACATTTCTCAGTTTTCTAAGTGAACTTGAACCTATGGCAAGGGTGGACTGCCACGGTATCTATCCCGTGTCCTCACCCAGGTACGTACTCTTCTCTTCCTAGGTTAGTATTAAGATAAAGCCTACAATGCCTGTAATCCTAACTACTCAGGAGGCTGAGATCTAAGGATCATGGTTTAAAGCTATCCCAGGCAAGAAGGTCTGTGAGACTCTTATCCCCAATTAACTACCAATAAGCCAAACTTGGAGCTGTGGCTCAAGTGAGAAAGCATTAGCCTTGAACACAAAAGGTCAGGGATAGTACCCAGGTCCTGAGTTTTCAATCTCCAGAGGCAGCACAGAAAGAAAAGAAGAAAGGAAGGAAGGAAGGAAGGAAGGAAGGAAGGAAGGAAGGAAGTAAGTAAGTAAGGAAGGAAGGAAGGAAGGAAAAGGAAGGAAGGAAGGAAGGGAGGGAAGGAGGGAGGGAGGGAAAAAAGCAAGCAAACAAGCAAGCAAGCAAGAAAGAAAGAAAGAGAGAAAGGAAGAAAGAAAGAAAGTTTGGTTTACACTTGTGTTTTGGAAAACTCGAGCATCAAGTTGCTTCTTCATAAGAAAAAAGAACATGGTAAAGCTCAATACACTGGAGATTTTTATCAAGATCAGTCTTATCCTTGAATGCAGTGTAGATGATGTGCTCTGCCAGAAACTGTGGTGGTGATCTCCTGAGCAGAGCCACAAAAGCACTGCCCTGTTAACCTCTTTACCACTTGAACAGCATCTTCCCCTAGCACAACTCAGAGACGGATCCATTGGAAAAAATAAAATAAAATGACCTAGCAACCACATAGGCGGTGTGTGAGGTCAGGACAGGGGAACCTCCTGACTGTGTCTGTCCAGAACCCCCGGGATCCCGGTGCGTGAAGAAGGTGAGTTTATGGCAAGTATGGAGAAGGCAGTGTATGATGTATGGAGGATGCCATTAGCTCTGGGTTGGTCGCCGATCGATGACCGCACTTCTTCATAGACAAATGCGGGGACCACTTGGGAATACTTGTGAAGTCTTCCCTGCAGAATAGTTCGCCATCTGACTCTAAACTGGGGCTGGGGAGGGCCCTTCTTTCATAAGGCCTAGGAATCTTTCATCCAAGCCAGAAGCAGAATTCTTACAACGATCCATCCATTCTACCTCTTCATCATTGTGCGTGAACCTCTGAGTCTGTCTTCACCTTGGCAGGGGGACCAAACTCACTACTGACAGAAAGTTCTGTCAAGCTTCTCAGCTCATAATCATGGCTTTCTAGCCTTTTAACAAATGTATTTTTCAAAAAAAAAAAAAAAAAGAACCATTCCAGGAGCCTTGTAGTTCACACCTGCAATCCAAGATACTCAGGAGGCTGAGATCTGAGGATCATGATTGGAAGCCAGCCTGGGCAGTAAAGTCTGTGAAACTTTTCTCCAAGTAATCACCAAAAGCCAGCGGTGAGGCTGTGGTGCAAGTGGTAAAGTGCTTAGCCTTGAGCGAAAAAGCTGAGGGAGAGTACCCAGGCCCTGAGTTCAAGCCTCAGGATGGTACAAAACAAAACTTAAAAAAGCCCGTTATCAAGCACCTCCATGTAGTAACTGGAAGATGTAACCATTTACACATTGACTTAAGAATTTTCTCATTGTATCCATGAGTGGGGGGAAAAAAAGCAAAAGAAAACTTACAAAGACACCACTGGGATTGCATCGTATAAATCCTTTTTATCATCTTCTGTACTTTGCAGTCCTGTATTATGAGCTTTTTTTTTTTTTTTCCTCTGGAACACCATCTTACAACTTTTTAGAAAATCAATTCTACTGATGTGCCCTTTCTTTTTACTCTGGCAAACAACCCTGCATCCTTGTCCTTATTTCTCTGAGCTTGGCCCTGTTCAGATTTTCAGAGGAAATACCTGCAAATAAAATGGATGATTCAAAACCCAGGGGCTGTCTTCATGCTTTTATAGAGAAGGAACCAGCACCCATGGACTAGCGACTACGCCGATTCCTATTTCCAGAAGTAGAAGGAATCCTCTTAGAACCCATTCTTGTTTTGGCTGAGTTTCCTCTTCCCACACCATCTCTTGGCTGGTCCCTTTTTCTACCCACCTGTCCCCTTGCATGCTAAATCAGCACAGGGGAGCTCACGGGCATTGGAGAACAAAGACAGTGATGGGGAGCGATTTAAATCCAAGCTTATTTAACCCAAGTGGCTAGTGGCTGGCCTTGTCGTCTTAATTGCCTTTTAAACTAAAATCAATGTTAAATTACCTGAACAACAGCTCCTGCTCAGTTGCAAACTGAAAATTCCTTAAGAGCTTCCTCTAAGCCTCTGGCTCTTGTTCTGGCAGGAAAAGCATCTCTTTAGTTCTTACCGTGACCTGGTTCTAGATTTCAGGATGGCCCAAAAGGGTCCTGAGGAGGGGGCAGCATGTCAGCCAGGAAGGGGGGAAGGCATGTCACGCAGGGTTAGAGGTCAAAAGGAATCTGAGCATTGAACACTGAATGACAGTACTATTACTAGCTACACAGGAGACTGAGATCTGAGGATCATGGTTCAAAGCCAGTCCATGCAGGAAAGTCTGTGAGACTCTTATCTCCAATGAACCACCAGAAAACCAGAAGTGGTGCTATGGCTTAAGTGGTAGAGTGCTAGCCTTGAGCTGAAGAGCTTGGGGACAGGGTCCAGGCCCAAAGTTCAAGCAAAAAAAAAGCAAAGGGGCAGTGTCCAGGGGCAGTGTCTAGGCTCTAGCCTGAGTACTGCTATGCAAGTGCACGAGCTCTGGGTTCCTTCTCCTGTCCAGTGTGGTCCTGACCCAGGTTCCCTTCCTGTGAGGTTCTCAGTACCCCCGCTGGACTCTCTCACAGGGTGCTGGGACTGTATAGCGCCCAGCCAGCCATTGACAGCATCCCTAGCTTCCTAGGCCTTGCAGATGAGCGCATGCTCAATGACCACCAGGTTACAGGAAGGATGGCTGACGGAAACACAATCTACACACCGACTGCGAGAAGAAATGCCAGTCCTCTGACAGCAGAGGGCTTGTTTGATTTTATGTTTGGTTTTCAATTGTAAGCCGAAAGATAGCCTCTTTCCTAAGGGGTCAGGAGCAATAATTGAGGAATTCGTTCTCTTGACATGACATGTATGAATCCCCACCATACCCCAGGACTCTCTTGTCAGGCCGAGAAAACACAAAGTGGAATAATTCTCTTTGGGAGAGTAGGGGGAGAAAAATGAAATAAAATAGAGAACAAGATTATAATACGAACTAGTCTTGTTGTCAGTCTAATCAGAGATGTTCCAGCGTAAGCGGTGCTTATGCATCTACTTGCTAGAGCGATTCACTCACTCTGCCTCAAGGGACGGGGCATATTTCCAGAGAATATCTAAAATTTTCCAGATGATGCATAAATTGGATTGATTTGATTGTGTGTGTGTGTGTGTGTGTGTGTGTGTGTGTGTGTGTGTGCCTGTAGTGATTGGTCAGGTTTCAACCAGAGACTCATCCACAAAGGATCATCCCTAGGAATCTGGGGGTTCACCCAAATCAAAGCAGCAGCGATTTTTGTTGCTGTTTCTGAAGGCTGCAAATGCTGGCACAGGTCCCCAGGTCATTACGTTTCTCTTTGTCCCTCCTACTCTTCCGTCTATCTTACCCTGTCTGGGGTCCTTCCTGTTCTTGTACTCGCACAAGAGCTCCCCAACAATCTGTGCTCTGCACTAATTCAACTCCCAGGGCTTGTGAACAAACCCCCACACACCCCCCCACCATGAAACAAAATAGAGAGGAGAAGGGAAAAACAACCAGAGAAGCAAAGCTCAAGATGCGTACGAGGGGAAAGCAGAAATTGATATGGAGCGTCATTACCTGCATACACACACACACACACACACACACACACACACACACACCACGGGAACGATGGATGGCATCTTTGCGGACGTGAAGCAGTCCATGCCAGAGCTCTTTTGCAGACGGAAACTTCCGTGGCTAAAGCATTCCCTCTCTGAATTTTTAATACAACGCAAGGCAGAATACGGGAGGCAGCTTGAGTGACAAGCGTCTCGGGGCTTCATTCTCTCTAAAGTGCCCCACTACAGATGGCCGTGTCCTACACGCTAATTAAGCTCTTCAGACGATCGTTTCACCAGTTGTAAAAAAATAAAATAAAATAAAAAAGGATTAATTTGTGCATAATAGGGTGTGTGCCACACAGCAGTGGGGGGACAATATTTAAAATCGTAGGGACCACGCAGTGTTCACGGACACCTTGCTGTGAGGCCTCACGTTGGGGGAAAGTTACACACCTAAACAGCATTTCATCACCTGCATTCACTCGCACCAGATGTTCTAGCGTTAAGGATAAAGATGGACCAAGATGAACATCAGATCTCACTTTATGGAAAACCAAGCAATTTCTTTTTCTTCCACAGGTTCATTCAGTTACACATGAGAAGATCTGGACTTACAAGTTACAATCAAGCCAGGAGCCGGTGGCTCCCGCCTGTCATCCTAGCTACTTAGGAGATTGAGATCTGAGGTTCAAGGTTCAAAGCCAACCCCCAGGCAGAAAAGTCCTGTGAGACTCTTTATCTCCACTGAACCACCAGAAAAATCAGAAATGGAGCTGTGGCTCAAAATGGTAATGCCAGGCACCGGTGGCTCACACCTTTAATCTTAACTACTGAGGAGGCTGAGATCTGAGGATCGCAGTTCAAAGCTAGCCTGGACAAGGGAAGTCCATGAGACTCTCATCTCCAATAAACTACCAGAAAACCAGAAGTGGCTCCAGTGGTAGAGTGCTCACCTTCAGCTGAAGAGCTGAGGGACAGTGCCCAGGCTCAGAGTTCAAGCCCCACAGCTCAGGCCCCCCCCCAAAAAAATGGTAGAGCACTAGCATTCAGTAGAATAGCTCAGGGACAGCACCCAGGCTCTGAGTTCAAACACGACAACCAACAAAAAAAATTAGATAGATAGATAGATAGATAGATAGATAGATAGATAGATAGATAGATAGATAGATAGATAGATAGATCAGACATTCAGTTACGGTCTAGCTCTATGATCAGGTGTTGTACTGGTATGCTTTAGATGCTGTCACACAATGCCAGGGGCCTGTAAGCTTAGATGGGGAGCTGTGGAGGTGGAAGTCAGGGGGGGACAGGCAGGAGGGTGCACAGAGCCTCTGTGGATATCCCTTGGGGGTACCTCCTCTCGCCATGTCCTCACAGGTCTCCCTTGGTGTAGGCCCAGTGTGGAGGATGGGGCAAGAGCTCTTGGTGACTTTGTACAAGAACACAAACCCTTTCAGATCAGGGGTGTGCCACATGACTCAGTTTACCACCAATGACTCCCCCCAGAGGCTGAAGACTGGTGGGGCACCTACACCCAGCACATCACTGATGTCTTGTTTTCAATCCACATGATCAAGAGGGATCATTCACATTCAAAATACATTAAATAAGTCATGTCCAGAACCCAAGCACCTACGTTATAGGAAATGGCAGCACTGTGGCTCAGAGTGGTAGGAGCGCTAGCCTTCAGTGATCAAAGGTCAGGGACAGCGGCTGGGCCCTGAGTTCAAGTCCCCGAAACCAACCACAAATAAAAAGAAATTGTTTGAGTAAAAGTAATTTTTTCACCAACTAATAAACAATTTTTTTAAATATTCCAAAGTACCAGACCTTCACAACCAAGGTCCTTAATTCAGAGAGGTTCCTCTGAAAAACCGGTAGTATTGCATCTGGCTCTGGGTCATAATAGGCTGCCTGTAAGTTCTCCTTTCTGGAAGAAATCCCACCACCCCCTCGCTAAGAACTCCTTCACCCACACCCTCTCTGCCCAGGATCCGGGAGATACCAAAATTCTCCTCCTTTGGTTCTTATTTCTCTTAGATCTACAGGAACTTCTGACCATCAATGAAGAAGAGAAGCATGCAAGGAAAAGGGATTCGAGATTCTTATTAACCCTTGGCAGACCGTGTTCTACGGTAAGTAGGTTACATCATCAAATTTAAGGACGTTTCATTTTAAAAACGGAACAACACAACACAAAAAACGAAACATGGAAACCACCCTTGAACGCACTGCAATTTCTTGTTCTGCCAACGTCTCTGTGGATGGGTCACTGACAGCAGACAAGACCTCCGCACGGGTGTGAGGCTCTGTCACCGAAACTGGAAACGTTTAACAAGTTCGCAGACGGGGGCTTTCTCTTAAAAGTTCATGTGCACCCCCTCTCTTGTCCTGTGTGTGTTCCCTTTAATGTACAGCATGGTACCTCGCTTCCAAAATCTTTGAACAAAATGGGCACTCTAGCTCTTCAGAGGCTGGGAGGGTGCCCAGCCCCACAAAGCACCTTCCCAGGATGGGTAAATTCCCCATGGGTGGGAAACTCGGCTGCGCTGGGCTCCTTGCTCAAGAATACAGGCATACAATGTTATTTAGTGCTAATAAAATTACTGTGATCATGATAACCACACTATTAAAAAGCAGGCATCATATTAAGGCAACCTAATTTTCCTGTTACTACAGTTTACATAATATTAACTCATGTAGGCCGCATTCATTGAATTTAACTGCATAGCGATTAAACTCCGGCACAGTCAACATAACTCCTATTAATACCTAAGCGATACAGCCGGGCGCCCCGGCTCACGCCTGTGATCCTAGCTACTCAGGGAGTTGAGATCTGAAGATCATGGTTGGAAGCCAGCCCAGCCAGGGAAAGTCCACAAGACTCTCTTATCTCTAATTAGCTACCAGAGAAGCCAAAAATGGAGCTGTGGTTCAAGAAGTAGGGTACAAGACTTGAGGGGGGATGGGGAAGGGAAGCTCAGAGACAGTGACCAGACCCTGAGGTCAAGACCTAGGACTGGTGCATGTACAAAGACACACACACACACACACACACACACACCAGTATAAGTAAATGAGGGAGTCCTGTGCATTTAAGTCTTTAACTAGAGGAAGGTCAACCTGCAGCAGACACTGGCTCACCTCTCTGCCCACACATCTTTCTGCGTGGATTCTTCTGTTTCTTTCTTCTGTGGTCCTGCTGCTGGATTCTAAGGATTAACGTGTGCAGGGGACAACGTGATGTCAATCATTGGGGGCTTCCCGCCCCACACCAAGGGCGCAGGCCCCCCATCCCCCTAACGGCTGCCTCCAGGCCGCAGTATGAATTCTCCCTCTGGAAAGTTCCCAGAGCTGTGACAAGTGAGAAGAACGTCCTGATGGTCCCGCGTCCTCACCTCCCAAATGGGCTGAGTACCAGCTCGCCCGGAGGGGGTGACAGCGAGGATTTGAAAGCTCAGTGACATAGGTTTGGACGTCCCACGCCACCAGTGAGATACGGCAGGCATTTGCAGAACCAATCGGTCACGTTAGGATACACTTGAGGATAGTCTAAGCACAGACGGTTTTGATTTTTTTTCCCTAATCCTTTTTGGGGGTGGTGCTAAGGATTGAGCTAGAAAATTCAAAGGACACAGAGACGCACGCATGCACACAAGTTCTGAGTATTTTATTTATATAACAGTGACTCAAACCAAACTTTGGCCTAAATAAAGAGTTGGCAAATGTGTGTGTGTGTGCGTGCGCGTGCACACACGTGTGCACATGCTCCAATTCTGGGGCTTGAACTCAAGGCCTGGATGCTGTACTTGAGCTTCGATACTCAAGGCTAGGTCTGGAGACCACTTGAGCCACAGCTCTACTTCCAGCTTCTTTTTTTGCTGGTTAATTGGAGATAAGAGTCTCACGGGACTTTTCTCCCTTGGCTGACTTTGAACCATGATCCTTGGATCCTTGGATCTCCAGAGCAGCTAGGATTACAGGTGTGAGCCACCGGCGCCCAACCACAGGAAACACAGAAATGAACGCTCACGGTCATAACCCAGTAACGCTTAACTGGAGGACATACAGACCTCCCTAAGTGGGAAACATCTGGTCTGCTAGTCCACAGAGGAGCAGGCACAGTGGCTGCCATTGCAGCTTCAGTAAAGAGTATAGAATGTGAATGCCAGGAACTCAAAGATGACCTGCAACTGCTGGACTCCTTCAAGCCACAGAGGTCAATGGAAGAGACACAATACAGGGAGGAATCAAGTCCACAGTGTTTTCATAACCACTACAGAGTTACCCCCCCCCCGTCAATGAAAAGAACATTTCAACACAGAGAAGGGGCACCAGAGAGCCCTCCCCTCCCTCCTGAATAAAACAAGGCTCAAGCCATCAATGTTTCTTTTCCAAAATCGCCTGCTCGGCCTCACTCTGTAGACACAGTCTTCAAGAGCCATTTTCCTGGTTAAAAACTTACTCCATGAGAAGGAGAATGGCTAGACACTAAGAGCAACAGTAATGTTATACCAGAGATTAATAGTAATAAAAGCTAAAAATTCTATGCCAGCAACATTTGCAGGAATACCCGAAGCTCTAGACTTTAAAGAGATTTTTTTTTCTTTTTTGTCGGCTGTGGGGCTTGGAACTCAGGACCCAGGCATTATCCTTTAGTCTCTTTGTGCTCAAGGCTAGCACTCTACCACTTTAGCCACAGTGCCACTACCAGAGTGGTTACTTGGAGATAAGAATCTCACAGGTTGCCGGGCGCTGGTGGCTCACGCCTGTAATCCTAGCTACTCAGGAGGCTGAGATCTGAGGATCGCAGTTCAAAGCCAGCCCGGGCAGGAAAG
>NW_012267230.1:12854916-12882310 GCF_000151885.1 Dipodomys ordii
ATTATTTCTAACATATTTATAAGATTATTTCTTCGTTGCTTTGTATGTTCATCATATCTTACTTTGCACCTTTTGACACAACCACTAAAACAGGCTTCCACTGAGAAGAAAGACCGGCCCTTTGCCCAAAGGGCTCAAATTTGGACCCAAGCCAGAGACAAAGAAAATAGATCACACAGCAATGACTCTGTTAAGAGATGATACATGAGCAAACACTTTGGGGTGGGTAGCAAGTATACACAAGTGTATTCATCGGAACAGGGGAGATTTGTGGGAGAATTCAGATGTGGTAATCCCTTAGAAAGGCTAACTCACGGCACAGCAAAATAAAACCCCAAGAAATGGGCACATGAAAGGGGGGAGGGGAGGGTCAAGGGAAAGGGATAGAGGAACGAAGAGAGGAAGAGGGAAAAGTAGACTCATAAAATTCAGTACATATCCTAAAAAATTAGGAAAAATAAGGGAAGAGGTGGGTTGGGAGGGATGGGTGAGATGTTGAAAGGGGTGACACTGATCAAAATTCATGGAATTCATAAACTGCTTTGTTGAATGGTAACTCTTTTGTATAATGACTTCAAGATAATAACAATATATTAAGAAAAAAAGAGAGAGCCACTGGTGCCAGTGGCTCATACTTGTAATCCTAGCTACTCAGGACTCTGAGATATAAGGATCAAGGTTCGAAATCAGCCCGGGCAGGAAAAGTCCATGAGACTCTGATTTACAATTAACCACCAGAAAGCTTGAAGTAGAGCTGTGGCTCAAAGTGGAAAAGTGCTAGTCTTAAGCATAAAAGCCCAGGGATGGCATCCAGGCCCTGAGGTCAAGCCCCAAGACCAGCACAAAAAGAAAAAGTGACTATATTTAGAAGCCCATAAGAAAAAAATTCAATAATAATTTTTACTCATGGCACAAAATATCATAGCACAAAAATAATCCTCCCCCATGTCCCCCCATTAACACTTCTTAGTGTCACACACTAAATATTTGATACTCAATGGATAAATGAATGAAGGAATGAATAAATAAACACCCAAGTTGGTTCATTGGTTATCCTTGTCATTAAAAAATAATGCAAGTAAGATTTCACACAATTTTGAGAAATCAAATTCTAGATAAAAGTTCAAGTATTAAACTCTAAAGAATCTTAAGGTTATTTTGTAATCAGGGGAGGAATGGCTCCTTAGTAATTAATAATAAAAGTGATCACCTACTAAACTTTTTCATAGAGAAAAGATCTTGACATAAGAACAGAAGCAAATAATAGCTTGTACTTGTAACGCATCAGGCTAGCTGAGATAACCAGATTTAATGCACCAAGACTATAGACAAACAAACAGGCAACACATACTTCAGCTGTGAATGGATACATATTACATTTGAATAAGTCATGTATGAGTGAGGATACTGTGTATCTGCAAAGGAAGGAAGTGATACACCACTTCATTGACATACCTATAGTGAACAAGTTTTAAAGATTAGCTATCTACAGCATTGACTGCATAGCTTAGAGACTTGGGAAGATTGCCAACTGCTCCAATACCCTTTTGATTACCTACAACACTTGTTGAAATTAAAAAACTAATCATTTATTTCTGAGGGTTTTTATCAAGCAGGACATAAAAGCACTAGATCTCAAGAAATGTATACAATGTATTTATTATAGAAATGTTTGTTTCAGCAGAAGAAAAACAAAAGCAATGAAATCCAAAGGCCATCAATGGAAAGACAGTTGAGCAAAATAAATAAACAAAATCACAGCCATCCTATGGAATACTATGCAACAGCTGAAAAGGAACCGTGAACTTTTGGTACTGGCAGATATGTTAATAGCCAGCCATCCCTTGTATAAAAGGCAATTGAGGGGGCTGGGAAGGTGGATTATCATCCTAGCTACTCAGGAAGCTGAGATCTGAGGATTATGGTTTGAAACCAGTCTATACAGGAAAAGTCTCTGTGAGACTCATCTCCAAATAACCACTCAAAAACTTGAACACAAAGAAGCTCAGGGACAGCAGCCGGGCTCTGAGTTCAAGCCCCATCACCACCACCACCAACAACAACAACAAAAAGGTAAAAAGGTAATTGACTCAAATAAGCATAGAATCATCTTTTGCAAAGCTGTGTTGATACCTAATGTCAACAAAAGAGAAAATACCTAAGGACAAGGTCAAAGTATCAATAGCAGGGGCTGATTCCTTCTTCAAGAAAGAAGATGGAGGAGGATTCAGACCAGAGATAGACAGGTGGCCAGCAGAGGCAGCTCTGTGTTGTAGACATAGTTCTAAAGGCTGTGTGTTTACTTTTAGTTTTATTTCAAGTGACTAAATAAGGAGCTCCTAAGAGGATGGAATCATCTCTGGAAGTTTCTATGAAAATGTCTGGTGAACTAGAAACCATCAAAGGAAGGTGGTCATGACCCTTTGGCCCAAATTTCATTTGTTCTCTACCTCCTAGGAAAATGCTCCTGGGAAACAAGCCACGTCCAAGCCTCTTGGCTTTAATCCAATCTGAGCTCGCCCCACTGAAAGCTAATATCGGCTGTTAAACAAGGCGTAATTAAATGCACCAAACAGCTAAAATATCCATATAATTACCACAAAGCTGATACAATTGCATACAACCTTTAACTAGATGCTATTACTGCCCCGACACAAGCACAAGCATGGCTTACACAGAGCTGTTCTCCTGACGCTTGATTCAACTAAGAATTATCTGATTAATCTGCAGATTGCCATGATGGGGGGGGAGGAATACTCTATTAGAAATCTTGGTCAAAACAGAATCGAGTTATTAAATATTGCAGCAATACAACCGTTCCTGTGGTGGTGGGGGTGGAAATCGGGGATGGGAAAGAAGGACATCGATTAAATACCAAATGACAATGAAATGCTTCTGTCGAACCTAGTTAGGTATCGTGGATGGTTTGTGGGAATGGGGGTCTCTGTGCAGACAAAATACTTTTAACAGATGGAAAGAGACCGACACATTGGGGGGGGGGTGCCTACACCATAGGCCAGGCCCTCAGCCCAACACAGGACCTGAGCACGTGACTTGATGTAGAGAGGGTCTTGTTTCAGAGGTGGCCGCACAGGTGAGATCAAATCCAATCTGTCTGGGGTCCTGTTCCAGGAAATGCGGACAGAGACAACATTCAGTGGGACCACGAGGAGAGGACACAGCAGAGGGGAAAGGGCTAGGAGGAAACGGTGCTGCTGATCTCGAACTCCCCACCTCCAGGATCAGGAGACAACGTGGGCTCTGCAGCAACTCCCATCCAGTCTACACAACTTTGTGACAAATTTGCAGAATACCCCACGTCGACAGACAAGGAGCAAGAGGCTGAGTGCTGCTTTTAAAGACACCCACAACAACCCAGGCACTGGTGGCTCACACCGGTAATCAGGAGGCTGAGATCTGAGAATCATGGTTTGAAACCAGCCCAGGCAGGAAAGTCTATGAGACTCTGGTCTCCAATAAACTACTCAGAAAAGCAGGAAGTAGCACTGTGGCTCAAGTTGGTAGAGTGCTAGCCTTGAGCCAAAGAGGCTCAGGGGCAGTGACCAGGCCCCGAGTTTAAGCCCCAGGACCAACACACACACATACACACACACACACACACACACACACACTACTGTTTCTGGAAACGGGCAGTCTCTTGGAATTTTTTTTTCCAGTCCGTAATTTATCACATGACCCAGTGGTAATTTTCTTTCTTCAGTGTCTTTCATTGCAAATAGTTTCCATCATCTTCAATCTTGCTGAAAACCCTTGGTGTAGCTAAATTCCTATTTGAGCAGATGGATGGAAAAGGCCTACAACGAAAACTCTTCAGAAAAGCATTGCAAGCTGAGTGAACAGCCTGGGGAAAGGGGGGGGGGGAACCGGGGGAGGGAGTCTCTGATTTCAAAACCAGTTCCTAAGGATTTCTGAGCCTAAGAAGTCCTTTGCATTCCCAGCAGGTCTGTAGAGGAAATACTGCCTGACCCCCACCCAGGAATTCTGAGGAGACTTGGCTAGAAGCAGATCTACAGGGACAAAAGCTCACATTTTCACTTCACATTCAACTTCACTGTGTTTCGGAGTTTGCTTTAAAATAAAATAGTATTTGTAGCTTTTTTTGGGGGGGGGGGTTCTTTGCTCCAAGGTCCAGTGAGAGCTCTAGCAAGTGGACTTGGTCTCCTTAGCATGTTATCTTATGTTCAGAATTGCAAACAATTTTCTCTCTCTCTCTCTCTCTCTCTCTGTGTATGTGAACAAGAACTTGAACTCAGGGTTCATGCATCTTCTCTTAGCATTTTTTTTTTGGCTGAAGGATGGTGTTTTAATTTACCACTTGAGCCACTCCTCCACTTCTGAGTTGTTTTTGGTAGTTTAGTGGAGATTAGAGTCTCCCTGGCTTTCCTTCCCTGGGCTGACTTCAAACCGTGATCCTCAGATCTCAGCTTCCTGAGTAGCTAGGATTACAGGATTACAATTCTTTACCTAGGATGGTTGCATGCTTCCTCCTTTCCCTGCTCCCAACCTAGAATCCTAACTATAGTCAAGACGTGAGCATAATAACCAACAGACCTTGTTAGCCTCACTCTGGTATTATACTAAGCCCTTCAGGCTGATTTTCCCACTGGATCCTTTTACTGAGCCAGTAATACAGACAATGAGTAGCCTCCACTCATACACAGGGAATCAGAGATCCAGAAACATCAGATGTCTTTTACAAGGACAAAGCAACTGAGTGTCACCGGGACAGACTGCGAAGGTCTGCCATCCTGCAGATCTCAGGTCTGTATCCATCCCGGCCCCCTGCCAGACCCCTCTGTGCACGCTGAGTGGTGCCAGCTGGGGAAAGACGTTCCTCGGAATACGAATCCCAATAGCTTCCACAAACACAAAGGATTGCTGCACTGGGAGGCTGATTTTTGTTTTAACTTGGAGCCCATCATAAACCTGTGAGCATGTGTGTGTGTGTGTGTGTATGTGCACACACGCGCACACGTGTGTTGTATGCATGCATGTGTGTGCTATGTATGTGCACAGGACTGTGGCCTGTACCCCCATTGGTGCAGCTTGAGCTCCTGTAAAGAGAGCCATAAATGGAACCGCGGGGGAGAAGCTTCCCCTCACCTTCTTCCTCTTTTTTTTTTCCTTCAAGGTAGTGAATTTATAACTCCATTTGTAACACCTAGCTGCACACCACAATGGGCTAATTACTTGGTGGCCATTAAAGTGTACCAGATGATAAAGGGCAACAGATCGTTGCTGGGTGGGGGGGAGGGATCCCGGACATCTTTTATCCTCACAGAGGTCCCCACCAAGAATACCAGGATTTCAACTATCCAGGTGAAATGGGGCCTCTCCCGGAGAGACCCGCACACACTCCCCACCCCAGGATGAACCCCGGGGCGCTGAGAAGCGTGACGCTGGCAGAAGGGCTGATGATCGGCGTCGCAGACAGGAACGCGAACTGTAGCTCTCGATGGCAGACCACGTGAGGTCAAGGGGAGACGCCACATTTCAAGGACACAGGGAAAGAAGGCAAGGCCCCAGGAGAGTATCCCGGGCTGGCCTCTACTCCCTGGTGAGGCTTCCCAATGACCGTGTCAGGTGACTGCAGACCTGGGCCAGGTGGACGGTCATCTGGTGGCCTCTGTCAGTGGCCCACCCTTGTGATCTTTTCCTGATGTCTGTGGCTACGGATGCTGAACACTTCCCCCGGTGATTTCTCCTCTGGGAACCAGTCCAGCTCAGGTTCCAAAGAGGTTTGGGGATTCTCTGTCCTTACCAAACTTCAGACCCTACCTGTCTAGGTGACCCCACTGATTTCCACGGCTTCAGAAGCATCCGCCTTCCAAATGTGTCAGCAATGCCACTCCCTGCTGAGTGTGAATGGCCTGGTCCACCTGACACCTGTCCTCTCCTGGCTATCGGCCAACATCTCAGGCAGCAGCCCTACAATCTAATTTGTTCTTTATTCATTAAGACTTAATATCTTTTCCCTTGCCTTATTTCTGCAATCTCATTAGATGGTATACATGTCCACCGGGGGATTCCAAAATAAAACCAGTGTCTACATCATTCCTTCCTCTACCTTCACTCTTCATCTATGATTAGCCTCTAAGATAGTGGCTCAGTCCTGTCAATTTCTGTCCCATCCATTCATCCATCCATCCACCCATCATCCACCATCCACTCATCTACTTATTTATCTACTCATCCATCTACCCATCTACCCATTCATCAGTCCATCAATCCATCCATCCACTCATCCATCCATCTATCTCTCCATCTCTCTACTCATCCATCTACCCATGCATCTACCTATCTATCCATCCACCCATCATCTATCATCCATCCATCCATTGACCCATCATCCATCCATCATCCACCCATCCATCCATTCATCATCCATCTACCTATTCATCCACCCATCATCTATCATCTATCCATCATCCATCCATTGACCCATCATCCACCCATCATCCATCCATCCATCCATCCATCCACACTCCTCCACCAATCCATCCACCTACCCATCCATCCTTCTATATATCCATCCATCCAATTCTCCCTAGGTTGCAGCCATAATTGCATCCAAAGCTACCATGACCTCTGCTCTGTGCCGATGCACTAAGCGATTGTCTTCTGTGTCCTTCATCACAATCCATTCTGTGCACTGCAGGGAGAGTTATCTTTCTAAATGGAAAATTGGATGCACTTCAGTAGCTCCCAATTGTCTCTAAAGTCGAAGCTAAGCTCCACCCGCCATCACAGAGCCCCAAGCCTCCTGCTTCGTGGACTCTGGCCCTCTCTCATCATCAGGGTTGGACTCTCCCAGGTGGAAGTCCCGCGACCCTGGGCCACAACTTCTGCTCTGATGGCGTGTGATTGCCTTCTCCTCTTAGCCTCTGCACAAGCCCCTTCCTCTACCAGGAAAACCCAGACCTCATCATGGTTTTAGCTCCGTCCTCCACTCCTTAGCATCTGTCAGAAATCCTTCAGCAGGGGAGGGGCTGACAAGGTGACGGGACTCAACAAGGCAAAGGGGTCCATCTGATTAAGACACGTGTGAGCTACGGATAACTAGCATACAGTAAAATAAATCAAGTCCAGGAGTGTAAACCAGGTCCTGTCTGGGGTGCAGGTACTAATGGAGAGAGAAGGTGAACAGAGGGTAAAGGGGGGGGTGAATATGGCCCCCAAATGGTGGATGCAGGTGTGTAAATGGAACCCTAGAGCTTGTTGAGATTGGTTTGGGAAGGGGTGGGGGGGTGAGGTAGAAGGAGGAGGGGGTGAGTCTCATCGAGGCACATTGTAAGCATATATGGACATTTCAATACCCTTCTACAACTAATTGATACTGACAAAATGTGGGACAAGGGACACATTGTCCTTTCTCCCTTTGCTCCTTCCTTCCTTCCTTCTTCCCCTTTTTCTCATTCCCTCTTCTCTTTCTCCCTCCTTCTTCCCTCTTTCTTTTCCTTCCTCCCTTCCTTCTTTTCTTCCTTTCTCCCTTCCTCCCTTCCTTCTCTCCAACCAGAATTCTTAGAAACTGGATACTCAAATCCATTGTCTAGCTTTGGGTAAGAATCTTAATCTGAATAAATGGAGTCTTCACATTGCTTTGCATATTTTCTGACCATCTATTTTCTTCTCTTCTTTCTCCCGTCAATAGGCCCACATAGTAATTTATTTCTTCTGTTTTAGGAACCTCATAGTTTATTGACTCTGTACCTTAATGGTCAGCTATCTCAAATCTTATTTAGAACTAGAGCTAGAAAAAAAAAGGTGACCATAAAACAAAAACCAAATGTAGCCACTCATCACAGGCCCTTCCTCCCAATCCTGGCTATCTGAAATGCAGCGGGACGTTAACATTTGATTAGGGAGTCGGCCTGCATTTCCAGGCAGCACCAGTTTCTGGCCTGTGGGATTAGCCTGGTGTAGGGCAGCCTTTCAGCCATATCGATCTGGGAGGAGGAAAGGCATGTGTCACAGTTTGTGGCAATAATTTAAAGCAGTGTCGCCATGATTAATCATCTCATGCATGCAAAGACAGCCCTGGAAGAGACACGCAATGTGTATACGGCGCTGTCACAGAAGGAGAAGGGACATGCTGGAGGTCAGGGTTGAGTGCATGTGGGGGGCTGGGAGGGAGGCAGGTCCCCAGCCTTCCCAGTAACCACAACCCCTCCCTTCTGGGGACTCCAGTGCCATTTCTCCCTACTCCCATCCTGCTGTCCTTAAGTGTCTCTTTTTCCCTTTCTTGCTCCCTTGTGGTTCATTAAGCAGATGCTCTACTGCTTGCAATCCACGTATGGCTCAGCACTGGGTTTTACAGTGTATGTAGGAGTCCGTGGAGATCTTGTCCAGCCCACAGTCCTCCTAGGTCCTCACAGTTCAGGGGCCAGAGGGTGAAGGCGGGCAAGCCGCAGCTAAACAACACTGCTAATGGAAGACTGGTCCCTGCATGCCTCCTGCTTTCCTGCGTGCATGAATTCCAAGGACCCTCCAGAATGCAACACAAAGACATTGAACCCAGTGCCAAAGCCGAGCCTGGAAGGAGGGGCTGGCACCTCCAAAGGAGCCCACGATCCCCCAGCATGGGGCAGGAATCCCAAGATCCAGCCAAGGGAAAGGAAACAGCTGTTTATGGAGGAAATAAAACCACTCGGTTCTTTGCCACCATGGACAGAAAACAACAACTCTGCAGTGTTTGACAAGACCTCATCAGGTGCCTCGGTGAAGGCAGGAAGGGCCCTCCACAGCAAGGGCCAGGCATGCTCTCTTCCACAGTGAGCCCGAGACACAATCGTTTAATTCTGAGGCTTTAAAGGAGACAACCAAGCGGAGACGCTGTATTACATTGGCTTCTGTTGGCCTCTTCCCCAACCCCCAGCCCTTCCCCCTCCCTGACCACCCCCCCACACACCCCACTTTTCTCTAAGTTATTAGTGAGCACTCGCAAAGATGTTTGCACATCTGAGTCCAGCCCTGTGTCAAAGGCACAGTTGACAGGGACACCGAACTGCAGTTCTCTGCCCCCGTGAGGACCCCCACCTCCCTTTACCAGTGAGAAAAAGAAAAAAAAAATCCATCCACGCATCTGCTGAAATTCATTTGTGAAAATGGTTGTCCTTTTTTTTTTTTCTGGTACTCTTCTCATTAAATCTTTATCAAATTTAACATGACTACAAATGACTGCTTTTTCTCCACTCCACATGAAATGTGTGTTCTACGGAGCCGGTGTGAAAATAGAGGCCACAAATGTACTCTGCACTTCGAGAACATTTAATGGGAAGGGTGGGCGGAGGCACAAAACATGGCAGGTGGGGGGGACGGGGCGGGGGGATGAAGCAGATAGAAGTACACAGACCTAACTGGGCCCTCCCAGCCCAGCGGAGAACCTAAAGGGTACAGGGAAATGTGGCTGGGGGGTGGGGAGGGGGATCCAGAAAGAAATGGAGACGTTTTACTGTCAGTTCTATAGAGATGCTTCTGAAAGTCTTGTCTGGGGTTTGATTCCAAACACTCGACCATGCACAGAAATGGTTCCACTGCAACTTAAGACCATCCATCCAGCTGAGCATTATATATACACACATAAGTATATACATACATACACACATATGTCTGTATATTATACACATATTACCTATGCCATAAATAAGTTTGCCAATCACACACACACACACACAGAATTCAGAAACTGTAGGGAATTGAGGGGGATGTCTAGGCCACTGGAAGAATACAATACTAAAAGGACTTCACTTGAAATTTATCACAAAGAAGACAGAGCGGGTGTGGAAGAGACTCAAAGGGGGCCGAGGAACTCATGCTCTTATCAGAAATGCTTTCTTATCGGACACAGATAATCAATTAGCTGATGTTCAATGGTGACAGAGTAAGCTCCCTGGCTGTTCCACACAAGCCCTTACACTTGCATTCACACCATCAGATGGTCTCTCTCTTCTCTCCTCTCCTCCTCCTTAAATTAAAAAGCACAAATGTTCTCTTCTTTAGCACCATCTTCCAGCATGATGAATAAAGGGATTAATTTACTGAGTGCTAAAAATAAGAGCCGTCCCATAACTCTTCCATGTCACTGCATGTGGCATAAAAGGCTGGTTTTGGAAATCTAGATCATAAATTCTGATTTTCTTTTTTTAAACACTGGTTATCAGCAAGCTTTAAGTGTAAATAAATAGGTGATTTGGTCATGCAAGTAGAGATATACCATTGTTCGCTGGAGGCATGGCTAGGGTGGTAGACTATCGGCCTAGCAAGGGCAAGACCCTGGGTTCAAACCCCAGAAAGAAAGAAATTGTGTATGTGTATGCAGAACTAGCACACGATCTTTCACACTGAAAGTCAGGCTTAGCCAAGGATCCTGGCAACTACTGCCTGGCACAACGCAATGATTGAAAGTCGATGCTAGGTTTCAGAATGCACTACCAATCCATTTAACGCCAGCTATAATCTTGTAACATATAATTCATATCACTCTAATTTCTGTGCAGTCCAATTAACTCCGAACAGGTATCTAACTGTTGATCTTGAGGGATCTGTTAGGCCATTATTACTACATTATCCAGTAAGCTAGCAAGATGACATTTTCAAACTATTTCACTTATGGCCACCAGTTCCAAACTAGTCCTTTCTGGCAGGCCGCATAACAGTACTGTACGAGAAATCTGTTAGACAATCTGTCACATAAACATAGATAGGAAATATACATAATACAGTGCTTGAAGGGAGAAAAAAAAGAGTCCAATAGACCATGAACTTTCAATGAATGAATTTTAACAGTTTGCAATCTGGTTCGTGGTTTTCAAAAGTTTCCCTGTTAAGAAAGAAAGCAACTTGCATGTTATGTTTTCCTAGATCTGATTTAATTAAAATGACAAAGAGTGAAAAATAAATTGTTCAGTCCTGAAGAAAAGAAGGAAAAGAAAATGATAGGGAAATGAAAAAAAAATAAATCACACTATTAGAGTTCTAGAAAAGAGGAACTATTTCTTTTTGGTGTTTTGGTTTTGGTTTTTGGCCTCCCGGTTCAGCAATGATTTGGGAAATCAAAATGCCATTAGAGCTCATGAAGCCTCTTTCTGGCACATTCCATGGGGCTGAGGAGTATGGGTAACACAGTCCTATCTCCACGCCTGTCTCTCTGGGTTTTCTTCCAGCCCTTACAATATTCCAGTTTAAATAAATGCAATGACTTAGAATCACTTCTGTGGTCAATGTAAAAATGACTCTATACAGTATGTGGCAAGATGTCATTTCCCAAATGTCCTTCGTCCTTTTAGCATGCAATATATAAATAATTAGGACTGTGTCCTTAAAAAGTGATTCTTTTTATCCTCATTTGAGACAGAGAGACAGAGACAGAGAGAGGGAGGGAAGGAGGGAAGGAGGGAGGGAGGGAGAGGGAGAGGGAGAGAGAAATAGAAGCCCCTGTAGCTTAAGTCCTTGGCCACAATTCCTACCCAGCTCTGTCTCCCAAGGGGAGCCCTGCGCACATCCGACGATGAATAGTACACTCGTGTATTGAATAAATTGCACCCAAGTCCCAGTCCACCCTAGTTTCTTCGAGTGTCTCTTGCATAAGGACTTTATGTTTAATATCTATCATTTTATGCAAATCAAAAGGAGCCCTCCAAGGCTGCATTGGTTCTGACTACATGGAAATGACTCCATTGAGAATCATGAGCAGGTTGACAGACACCCCAGAAACACCCAATGTGCTAGGTCCCAAGGACGGAAAACACAGGCAATTTGCCTTCACAGAGCAATGGATGGAAGAGGCTGCTGGGATGTTTCCCCAGTCTTACGATCTCCACCGGTTCCTATGATTCCATCCAAGTTCTGACTGGGTTAATGAAGAAACCCATGCCACTAGGCACTAGGCCAATGCTACAGCTTCAGCCCAGCACAAACACTTTGAGCTTTTGGTACACACACACTCACACACACACAGACACACACACAGACACACACTCACAGACACACACACACAGACACACACACATAGACACACACACACAGACACACACAGACACACACAGACACACACACAGACACACACACACAGACACACACAGACACACACACACGTACACACACACACGTACACACGTACACACACACACACACACACAGAGCAACGGAATGGATCTCTAGAAGAGCCCAATAGCCCAGAATGAAAATCCAAGAGCTCAACAGCAGCTCATTATGTCTGCAGCCTCTTCTCCTCTGTTCTCTCTCCCTCCCCTCCACCCCTCCTCTCTTCTGCTAATGCGTCTCCCATGTGGTGACAGGATGCTGTCACCAGCAGCTGGGAATCTGGACGTCCCTCTGAGCCAACCTCCCTCCTGTCCTCTCCAACCACGAATGACTCCCTCCCCCACACGCCCAGCTCTGAGTGGGAGTCGAGGCCAGCAAGAGCTGGCCATCTTTCATCTGGATGGAGTGGTCACATCCATTTCCTGATAGCCCTGCCGCCAGCACCGTCACCACCACCACCTTCAATCTCCCTCCAATCCATCTCTATTCAGCCTTTAGAGGAGCCCGTGGGAAGTAAGGACCACCTGCCCCCTTTACCTGGGTCAGTGCTCAGAGGGTGGGAAAACGCGCAAAGCCCTCACTCTTCAGATCTTACCACCACAGCTGTTTGTTGTTATTGCTGCCCTTACCTTTCTTTTGACTCCCTGGATAAGCACATCTAGAGCATGTATCTCTGCGGCCTCTCGTATACGCCACAGATAGTGCCTGCGGCCTCTTCAGCCTTTTCCTCCTGCATCTTCTGCCTGGAATGTTGGCTATCAGAGCCTGGCTTGCCTGCAACATGCCAGGCGTGGCGCCAGGTCTAGGGAGGGCACACTGAAGTACGCAGACACCGGGCCCACAACCTGCAAAGTTGATACCCTGCCCAGAGGGAACTGACAAAACCACATAATGAAGCGCACACCTGATTTTTTTCTTTTTAAATGTGGCTTACATTGAACATGGATACAGTGAATGAGGAAAACAACGTTTTACCTTCGTGTGATGAGTTGTGGATTTTTTTATTTGGTACTCTGCTTAGACCACCACATTATACGTTACCCGTTCATAAACATGGCGCCCCTAGGCTAGGGCCATCTTGAGGGCAAAGCTATTTAAATGATTACTTTTGGTACTAATCTGGAACATGGATGGATGGATGAATGGATGGATGGATGGATGGATGGATAATCAGATGGATGGTCAAAAGATGGTTAGATGGATGGATGGATGATCAGATTGGTGGGTAGATGGAAGGATGAGCAGGTGGATAGATGAATGGATGAGAAATGGATGTATAGATAGATAAATAGGTAGATAGATTGTAGGTGGGAGAATGGGTGGGTGGGAGGTTGGGTGGGTAGATGGATATATGGATGGATGGAGATGGGTGGGAGGGTAGGTAGATGGATGACAAAGGAGGTGGATGGTTAGATGAATGTATTGAAGAATGACTTGGTAAATCAAAGAACATTTTCCCCCTATCATTTCAGTTCTAAAAAATCACTGATTAAAATTGCCTTCTTAGTAACAAGTACATCTTCGGGCCTTGCGAGGACATACTTTACCAGTGGGAGAGAAGCTACAGAGCACCCTGGGTGTTTTCAAGTAGCGTTAAAACTCCTGCTCGCATCCTTGAGAGATTTTCAGAAAGATCCTTGTGCAACCAGAGAGTTGCTGCAGATAAATGCTTCACGTGGAAAAATCAAAACAATGCTAAGGTTCCTAAACAAGGCAAACATAGCCAGGACAGGAGCAGGGGTGGGGAGGGGAAGGGGAATAGGAAGATCAACGGCAAAACAAAACTTGTTTGTAATACAGGAAAGGGCAAATTTTCATCCATTTGGGGTTTTTCTTCCATTGTCTCAGTAGGGAGAAGAGAGGCAGGATGAGGGGGTAAGATGACAAGAAAGAACGCAATGGGAAGAGAGAGCCCTTGTGCCTCTAGCTCGGTCAGGATTTGGTATGAAATCTAACCTGCTTCCTCCCCATGGATGGCTCACCCAGTTCTAGATTAAGACTAACCAGTCATTAAAAAAAATAGGGGCTTGGAGCAAGTTCCATTCTACCCACACATGAAATCCTTATTTCCCCAAGTGTATCCTGAAGCTTTTCCAACCTTTCATCCAAACACAGATCCCTGAATCCAGAATCAGAACCCCTAAGGGTAGAAATCAGGAGGGGGGGGATGCATTCGATCAGATCTCAAGGTCAGAGACTCTCTATGGGAAGACAGATCTGAGCACCCTGCCCCAACACGGCAGCCTTTGAAGTTTGGTGGGGCAGGTGACTGGGGAGTGAGGAAGGGTTGGAAATCACATGATAGAATCACTGAGTGTTGTCGACAGAGCAGCTGGTGTCACAAAAGGCTCATTTGGGGGGAACTTGGGAAAAAGATTCCCTAGGGGAGCATTTGTTTGCAAGCACATCCAGAAAGAGCATTCACGTCTAAGCAGAAAGACAAACGTGCAGTTATTCCTTCCTAACACCTGGAAGCCCAGAGAGAGGAGAGGGGAGGGGAGGAGAAGGGCGGGAAGGAGAGGGGAGGGGAGGTAAGGCTGTGGATTCCTCAGGCAATCTTCAGAGAGGGGCTCCAGAAAACTCGGTGGCTGTTATCTTTCTGTCTCTTCCTGGGAACTTTTCCTGCCACTGGTAAACCATCCTAATGGAGAGCTATGATCCCTTCCTCCCACCACAACCACCACTGATGGACACACCACATGCACTGGATTAAGAACCTCCAGGAAGATTCCCTTCCTGGGCTTGGGGAACAGAGAGAGAGAGCTTCCAGACCATGTCTCTCTAAGACATGGAAAGGCTGGGCTCCATCCCGGCTCTGTGAACCTAGCTTGGCAGAAATGAGAAAACCAAGCAGAAGACTGGGAAGAGCCTAGCACAAGAAAGAAGACAGACCAGATGCCCTGGGGACTTGCAAATCCTCGCTCTCTGCCTCTCTTCTCTGCCTCTGTGGCAGCAGCCACAGACTTTGTTCATCTGGCCCTCCTCGCCGGGTGCCATCCACAAAACCCCCAGCCCTTCTTTACACGTGATTGGCATCTGCCACTGGCTCATGACCCACAACCCACCTGGACTCCTGCCCTCATTCTGAGAAGATGACGCCTCTCTTATCTCTCTCATCACCGATGCTATCATGTCGGGCAGTGCAGGTAACACACCTCACGTAACACAGCTACACCTCTAGGAGATATTGCGGTCTAGAGCTCCTGGGGGGGTTGCCTAGCAACCAAGAGTAGTCACACACACACACACACACACACACACACACACACACACACACACACGAGGATAGTGGTTTGGGGAAACAATTTGTCAAGGGACCGGGGATGAGGTTAGCACCTCTGACTCCAGTCAAACCCTTTCCTTCCTCCAACACTGCAGAGGTTGATGACCAGAGGCACAAGGGCCAGGAGAGAAGGGAGCAGAGAATGTTGCTACTCCATCTTCAACGCCACCACACGTCTCTGCTTGGCCTGAGCCGAGGCACAGCCGGAGGTAAGAGCCACTGTGATGTCTGCAGCATGTTAATCACGCCTGTTAGGCTTCTGGGGAAGAAAGAGGTTGGCTGTCCTGACACTCTGCATTAACGTGGGTGGACGGTGTTTGATTAGACCTTCCTGACAGCCGCTGCCATTTGCATCTTGTGTCAGGGGGCTGAAGGAGGTGTCCAGGCCACCCCGGCCCATTTGATAACCTTCTTCCGGCTGCCAGTCTGCAGCTCATCTCGGGGGAGGAAACACCGAAGTTCTGACTGCAGGGGAGCATTAGCAGGCTAACGCAGGACCCGGCTGCCCTTGCATTTTATTTTATGTTTTACACCGAGTTGTCCTATAAAAACAGGTTGGATTCATTTTCATCTGGGGTCAATTTCGTGGATCTTTCTTAAAGCCCCAGGAGCTTTAAGGATTCACAAGCCAAAAGGGGACAGACGTTGAAGGCCTGGAAAGAAGGTCCTGTTCAGTAAGGTTCTCCATCCACAGACCACATAATCAGTTGCAAAATTCTGCAAATATTTACAGATAATCCATCAGACTCCACACGCCCAGAACCCCTCAAAGTGCCATCCATCTTTCGGTAACCACTGCAATTGCATCTTACATGGAGCTCTTATCAGGGTGCTCAATAAATCTTGATGGCTTGGATGGGTGCATCTTGACTCTGTTCTGTTCATCTATGAACAAAGAATGCCAGACTCCTCAGAAGTGCAAAGAAGTTACAGCACTAAGTGATGTGCCACAATGGATAAATCCTGAGGTATTAAAAAAATGTGGGAGCTGAATAAAATTCCATTGTCATATGTATACCACACTTTTTTTTGGGGGGGGGCTTGAGCTCTGGGCCTGGGTGCTGTCCCTGATCTCTTCCACTCAAGGCGAGCACTCTACCACTTGAGCCACAGTGCCACTTTCAGTTTTCTGGTGGTTTATTGGTGAAGAGTGTCACAGACTCTCTTGCCCGGTTTGGCTTTGAACTGCAATCCTCAGACCTCAGCCTCCTGAGTAGCTAGGATGACAGGCGTGAGCCACCAGCACTTGGCTTTTTTTTTTTTAATCCATTTGTCAGTTGTAAGACATCTGGGCTGGTTCCATAGCTTGTGAACAAACATATACAGGTGCCTTTATTAGATCCATTCCTGTGGGTAAAGGCCCAGGAGTGGTATGGCATGATCACAAGAGAGTTCTATTTCTTTCCTCCGTGATGGGTTTCCATAGTGGTTACACTAGTTTAACTCCCTCCTACACCAGTGGATGAGGAATCCCGCCCACCCCGCCCCTCATCTCCACCAGCCTCTGTTGCTGCTCATGGTTCTTCATCACGGCCGTTCCGACCAGAGTGAGACGGAACCTCCGTGTTGTTTAGCTCTGCATTTCCCTTAACAGCCGAGGATTAGAACCATTTCTTTTTACGCCTTTATTAGGCACTTGTACTCTTTTATTCTAGGAGCATCTGTTTCGCTCCTTCGCCCGTTTATAAATTAGGTTATGGATTCATTGAGAGTTTAATGTTTATAGCTCCTTGTACAATGAACTGGAGATCATAATTAAAAACAAAACATTAAGAGCAATTTGCTTCCGAAGACATCATCAGTCCATCACAAATGTGGACAGTCCAAAGTCGTGCCCTCAATCTGTCAACAGTATTTCTTTCACACGGCATCCTTGCCAAGCTCTGTGCCACAGAGCAAGGGAGGGAGGGAAGGAGGGAGGGCGTGTATTAAGTGGATACGAGCCTTGAGGAGCTTGACTGGATTATCGCCTTCTTTAAGCCTCCTTTGCCAGGCCTTTAAGATGGAGACCCACTGCATCTTGCACTGGGCAAAACTGAGAGCACGTATGTGCAGCATCCAACACAGCACTCCAGCAGGTATTTCCCACTGACTACTGGATCATCCACCGCTACGCAGTGGTGCATCTTTTGGTATTGCTTTCCACTTGAGAGTGTCAATGACACCAATCTGGAAATCACAAGTAACCCAGTCTCTGATATCCATATCAACCATTTCCCACAACCAGGAATTTTTCAGGACAAACAGCACAAAAACCACCCAGCTGGTGTTTCCTGAACTCCACCAGCAAGACCAAAAG
Organism: Dipodomys ordii; assembly: GCF_000151885.1. NCBI lineage: Eukaryota > Metazoa > Chordata > Mammalia > Rodentia > Heteromyidae > Dipodomys > Dipodomys ordii. The sequence continues at coordinate 12,872,562 of NW_012267230.1, forward strand.
GATGGTCAGTTGATTCTTGGTCCCATCAAACCAGCCCCAGTGCGGCTCTCCTCTCCTGAGAGGGTGATAAACTCAGGAAATCTCATGTCTGGGGCTAAGGTACTGCGGAGGGGTTGGGAAGTACTTCTCACAGCCAGTGAAGTGCTGAGGGTTTCGATGAAGACAAACCGAATCACAGGCAAAAACCAACATAAACATCTACCCCGGGCTTTAAAGTTGCCAACCACAAAATAAACAAATGGTGCATGCTCAGTTCTGCACAGATACATCTTTTAAAAAAATTTTTATGCATGTACCTTAAATGAATTTTTTAAAAAATTCTATGAACTCGTTACACCAACGGAGTAGAGGAATGGGTGGAGATGGTAAAGAAATACAGGGTGCATGACCACTCCCACCCGCTCCTGCTCCGAGAATGAAAACAGGCTGCTGCTCCCCAGTGTCCTTGGGTGATAGAGCTCTTCCTAAAATAGCAGCTGAGCAGGAGATGAGGGAAATGATCGCCTATTAACTTGGTTTTTAAGTCCAGATGAAGAACCTTGAAAATAGCCAAAGAGCCAAAAATACTGAGTAACTCCGCACGCCAAAGGGACTGTTTCTTCTTCTCTATATATAGCAATTCAAAAATAGACATCTCGGGTTCTGGGGCTGCAGAACTGAACTATGATCACCAATCATTGAAAGAGGAAATTCATGTGAATCCCCCCCTCCCCATTCTCTACCCCCCCCCCATACATACACTATGGCGGGTCAGTTTGCTTTCATCTGGCCATCTCTCAAACAAACCTAACCTGCCCCATAACACCCAAATCTGGTCAACATGCTCTGCTGTTCTATGTCTATTTTCATTAGTCACAAAGACTCACTGAGTTAATACTATGTCTCAGAAGTCGTGTTGGCTTCAGAGATCACAAGTTATCAAGACTTATACAGAATATAATATATAATATATCAAGACTTATACAGAATATAGTATATTCTGTAGTAGTGACAAGGGGAAAAAAATCCATCAGTTGACTGAGGGTAGTACATACAGTTGTCTTGAGAAGAACCATGTGGCAATTTCTTTCACAGAGAAACAATATAACGTGGGGCCTCATAGGTTCCATAGAAGTTTACAGCAGGGCTGGGGGAGTTATGCATGATACAGGAAACATTGTTTAAAGTGTGGTTAGCGTGTGTGGGATAGATGGGGTAGAATGATGGCAGAAGTGACATGGGCCAAGAATCATGGTCCTCATAAAACAACGTGTTGAACCAAGCCCCCTTTGAACAATGTATTTAAAGGATTCTTAAAAAAAATCCCAGCTACTCAGGAGGCTGAAATAAGATGATCACGGTTCAAAGCCAGCCTGGGCAAGAAAGTCCATGAGACCCTGATCTCCAATTAGCCACCAGAAAACCACAAGTGCAGCTGTGGCTCAAAGTGGTAAAGTGCTAGCCTTGAGCAAAAAGAGCTCAGGACAGCACCCAGGACCTGAGTTCAAGCCCCATGACCGACCAACAGAAATATTTAAAAATAAAAATAATGTGTATGTATTTTAATTAATTAATTTTAGTCGTGAGGATTGAATGTGGGTCTTCCCAGGTGCTAAGCAACTGGCTTAACATTGAGCCACATCCCCACAAACCCACACTCTTTTCCACGTTTTTATGTAGCCCAGGCCAGCCTCAAACTGGCTACCCTCTTACTTCTACCTCCTAAGTAGCTGGGATTACATGTGTGCACCACGATATAAGACAGAAGAGGAGGCATGGCTGTCTGACAGAACACAGTTTAAAGTGAGTCTTAAAATAGCTGTGATTCTGTGCTATATATGAGGTTACCAATGCCTGCCTCCAGAAGAGATTATAGGGGGAAAGAAAACCCAATAGGTTGCATCTTACAGGTAGTTAGGTGTTTATGGCTATCCATATAGACAATACTCTGAGAAAGAGAAAGCTTTAAAAACAGGAAAGTGATTTCACGAGGGATTTGAGATATACATTGCCATTCAAATGGTCACTTTCATTAGGGAAGATCCCACATTCTCATGGCCATTCTTAAAACAAGCATAACATTTACTTAACTCCACTGACCTGCACTCCTCTAGTGCAGCCCCAGAGAAAATACATCATTTTTTTTTTCTTAAAGCGTTCACCATTCTGCTCTCCCCATTCTGTTTCCAAGAATGGGAGGTTTTTTGTTTTTTTTCTCCTCTGCTGTATTGAAAATGGAGCTCGTCCACCAACAGGGAAACCATCATTTAGTCCTTTCTAATTTGCTGTCAACCATGCTCCCCCCTGCCAAACAAGCAAATGAACCCCAGACAATACAGAGAAGACGGCAAATCCTGCAATGAAAAGCGGAACTTCACAGTGGGCAAAGGGTGGTGAGAGACGTCGTGGTCTGTGCCGTGAATAAATCATCGATGTTGGATGTAACGTCGCAGCGATGGGTGGCTCGTCTGTGACACTGTCTGACTACCACCAAGCCGTGTCGGCGGGCGCTCCCACTTGGGTGAAAACTGACAATCATCTAGAATCGGAACAGTCAGTCGGTTGGTCGGATACCCGGTTCTAGAAAACCTTACCATTGTTATGGTGGCAGGATCAGATGAACATGAGTCTATAAGCACTTCCAGGCAACGTGAGAGAAGACAAAATGGTAAGAGTTGAGCGACCACCCCAAAACCTAGGAGAGAGGCTGGGGTGAAATACTTGAAAGACTACCCAATGCCTGCTACGTAAGAAGGTGTGAGCTGGAGGCCTGGATTGGTTCTGATCCAGTAGAGTTGGGTTCATAGCAGTCACATGGACACACCAGGAAAACAGGCCGACTAGCAGTGCCCTTTGATTTCTTTAAGGCTCTGAACTGTTAGACTGGGAAACACTGCCAGTTGAGAGTGTGTCTGAGGATCGTAAGGCACCTGTGCAAAGATGAGGGATGCACGCAAGGACTTAGACTCACAGCTATGGCATCAATTCACCCCGAGCGCGTAATAAATGGAGCATCCGTGGAATATGTGTGTGTCTCTTTCAGCATGATTCACAAGCTCCCTGGAAGCAGGTCTGATGTTTGCAGTGATCAGCCTCCCCCTTCCAGGGCTCCCTCTCACAGAGGAGAATCTAGTAAATGCCAAATGAAGGATTGTCGGTCACAAGTGGTTGGGAGAGAAGAATGCATTGGAATAACGTTTGTGGACATTCTCAAAATAAAAAAAAATACCCATCCCCCTAAAAATGCACAAAATACTTCTGTGTCATCGATAGACGACCAAAAAGCCAAGTCAGAGCCTCTCTGTGCATTTGGACACATTTTTATCCACAATGGAAAGGATGACCTGAAAGATGTGTTTTATCAACTTTACAGATGGTAGGGACCCAGAGTTAGCTTGCAAGTGGAGTGACAGAATCATGCTTCAAAGCCGTATTTATAGACTGCAAGAATAGACTGGGTTCTATTTTAGTAGTTGTTTCTCGTGTGCCAGGCACAATGCGACGTGCATTACATACAGAAGCTAATTAAGTTCAATGAGTTAACACGCGGAGCCTCATACCAGGGGCTGCCTATCCCTTGTGGGGAGGGGAGTGTCTGAAATTATGGGATCTTTATTCCTGGGAATGTCGAGGGTCCTGGATGGCTAACTAGAAGAGGGAGGTGGTCCCCAACCAATGAGAAAGGCTAGACCATTAGCAATGGAGTAGATGAAATAATATTCCTCCCCCCCTCCCGCCCAAAAAGAAAGTTTCCACATTCTGACTCCCCCCACCTAGGAATCAACTACCGTTCATAGTCAGAGGAACTCTGTAGACGTGACTAAATGTAAGAAAATATCCTGAATCACCCAAATGGGCCTAGCCTTACCACACACACTTCCTTAGAAGAAGTCAAGAAGGGAAACAAGGTGGAGGTGGCAGAAGGCAGAGGCTGGAGGGAGGGGCACAGCAGACAGGAAGAGGAACCACACAAGCCATGGAACGGGACCCACAGAAACCAGAAAAGGAGCAAAACCAGATTTTTTTTCCCCGTTGGAGCCTCCAGTTGGAATGTTGTTGTGTGTGTTCTGGGGACTTCCGAGGCTCCAGACCTGGAAGGGAATACCTTCTCCTTTCTTTAAGCCATTGATCTGATGGTAAACTTGGTACAGTGGCAAAGTGAGAAGGAGGCAACCAAATGAGGAGAGGAAGGGATGGGAACGGAAGCTCCCTCCCCCGAGTCCAGGAGTGGTCTTCTGGTCCCACAGGCCGAGCCCCATGGGAAGCCGGGCAAGACAGAGATGGTGTGGTTGTCCAACAGAAGTGGCTGAGATAACACCTGCACGATGTCCAGTGCACCGTCATCCCACACACAGGCTTCGGAGATGGCTCATCTTGGTTGGGCCCGGAGACACGTAGGAGACTTGTGAAGCATACTACTGGGTTATGTCTGGATCGTGCGGGTGCTGACCTAACTGGCCACATTAGGACTCCAAATCTGAATTGACTATCAGCGGGTGACTCCGGGCGATGCTGGCTTCCCTTCATGTGGGAACTCAAAGTCCAAATGCTTGGAATAAGCTGACTCTGCGCCCACCAAGTCTTTACCCAACGTTGGACGGGGCCTTCCGCACCTGACACGCCTCAGACTGGGTCTTGCCGGATACCAGATCTCTCTCGTAGCAGCCTATAGGAGATGGGCATGTCCTATGGGATGTCTGGACATCACACGTCCAAGAATGGTCATCACAGGCCACCCAACCACTCCTCTCCCCTGACTCCTACAAGGATTTGCACAGCTTTCTGCCTGCACGGTCTCTGTCGGCATCCACCTTGCTCCCCTGTCTCAGCATCGAGAATCATTCTGGATTCTCCATACTTCACTCCCGAGACCCTCCATGCTCCCCACAGCCTTTGGTGTAAGTCCACCTCTTGTGTTCCAAACCCACCACCACCTCCAGGTGAGGCCCACCGCTGGTCTTTTCCCCACCTAGACTAGCGAAGGAGTTCCTTCCATTGTCTCCCTGCCTTTGATCTTGCGTGTCTTGAGTCTGCTGTCCACGCCAAAGCCAGAGGAGCCTTTCTAGGATCCAGACAACTGTGTTGCTCTGGGGAATTCTCCGTCTCTTTGCCAGTGAAGCCGAGACTCCTCTGGACAGCACACACAGCCCACACAGGCAGGCCTGCCCTGCACTGGCGGCTTTCCTCTCACACACGGCCTCACTGCTGCGCAAGTCGGGCGCGTGGCTCTCCACACTGCTCGTCTTGACTTTGCCCGAGCGTGCTTTTCCTCCTTCTGCGTTCTTCACCGGCACTTCCTGCTCCGGACAGGATGAATCCACCATCCTATTTTGCACAAATCCTGATTCTTTTTTTCCTTATTTTTTACTTTTGCACAGGGTTGTGCGTGGTCCTTACCACCTCACGTCCGCTAATGGATTTTTGACCCCACTGTGCCTGTTTCCCAGAAGAGAGCTGAATGCCTCCACTAGCACAGAGTAGGCATCACGCTGACTGAGGAACACCGAGAAGAGTGAAGGTGTGGCTCTGAAGACAGTGTCAGGCCCACAGACGGACTTGGTAAGGAGCCAGATGTCGAATCAATATGAGAAACGGTGTCTGGACCATTGCCCTCTCTCATGACACCATGCGGGGGGAGGGGGGGGAGGAGGCTGGAGGGAAGGAGAGGGGGGACCCCCCCTACTGGCCAGAGCTGGTAAAGCTGCCCATCTGGCCCCAAGGTTCTGTCCCTTAGCGTACTTTCTCTCCATCTTTCCCCTGGGCAGATACTTGGGGCTTACCTGATGGTAATTAAAACCCGGCACCCAGCAACCATAGGCAGCTGGGAAACAGCCATGACATTTCATAGCTAATAACCGAATAAGCTCTTTAATCCCTCCCAACATCAGCCCACCCCCAGAATGTGGGGGTGGGAGGGGAGGCACCTTTCCTGGGAGCCACACGGAGCAGGTGCATCTCGACCAATACGTCTGGGCTCAGGCTCACCCGTACACACAAGGACGTTTCCAGCACCCTGCGATCTAAGAACAGGCTTTTACTATTTTCCTCTACCACGATAATTTGATAAAGCTAATAAACCTCTGGTAGAATAAAGCAATCATGACCTCATTTGGCGCGTCGAATTAATTCAGACTTCAGATTGTCGATAGGGCTCAGAAACAGAAGATCCTGTATTATGCAAAAATGAAAACGATTGTATCAACCACTGCGGATGTGAGTGTTTATTTAATTTATTTAGCTCAGTGGTGGATATTCTTCTCCTTATGGATTCCCAGACGTGAGCGGTCCCAGGGAACAGTACTGGTGGTGGCAGTGCTGAGAGGGAAAGGCTTATTTCACAGGGTGTGCAAAGTACTAATTAATATGTATTGATTCCTAGCATTGCCACAACTCTGGAAAGTACTGGAAGGGTGCCCGTTGCAGAGGCGAATAAACAGAGGTCCAGGTGGTACAGTAATTTGCCTCATTCTAGAATGCACCTATGCTACACAGAACAAGGAGCTGGTACATCAGGTAGGGCTATCAATACTTATAAATTCTGCTCAGTACAGCTCAGCAAACACAATCATTCTGAAACTTTCTGCATATGAACTCCCAAGAAAGGATCATGAGCATGGCCACGGCTAACCAGCCACCGAGCATGCTTTTTAAATATCGACGGCCAGTTCTGCAGAGAGGCGTATGTCGCCGTGACATTTTCAGGCTTGCCTGTTATTTATTTCCATCACTTTCTTCCTAGGGCCCCATTGGGCCCCTCGTACCATTCGTGCCAACCCTCTGCTTTAATTTCCTCTGGTTGTTCGTTTGTTTGTTTAGAGTCTGCATTTAAGAGAAAACACACCATAATTGTCAGTCAGCATATGGATTTCATCTCGCTCCATCTATTTATCTTCCCTACAAGTGGAAGGAAACGTCATTCTTTTGTGAGGCTAAATAATATTCCGATGGGTATATATATTCCATGCTTTCTCTACTCAGCCATCTGTTGGTGGGCCCCTGGCTCTGGTAGTTGGTCATTCGGGGATAAGCACAGGTGCACCTGGGTGCTGCAACCCCATGCTGCATGTAACTCCTCCACACACACACACTCTGGGGGGGTGGGTAGACATCCTGGGGTTGCACGTGTGGTATGGGGCTTCCAGGCTACAGACTTTGTGATCCTGGGGTCGCACATGTGGTCTGGGGCTTCCAGGCTACAGACTTTGTGTCTTCCACCTGCTTGATAAACTGTTAACACAACTGTTGGCATTAATTCATTCACACGGTCCCCTGACAGTCTATTTTACTTGTGTTAGGGGAATTTGTGAAAATGAGTAAATGAATGAATGATTGAATGGACCCCACAGAAGAGGTTTGGTCTGGCCTCTTCCTCCTCTATAACAGCAGGCAGAAGGACGGTGGTCTGTCCACACTCTCATCACAACTGCAATAGCAGAAAATATCCCCATGAGGCTGGTTATGCTCAGGGTCCTGGGAGGCTCCACGCCCACTGCTGAACATACCTCACCTCTGCAGGACGCATCTTCTCTAGACCGGAGTCTCCACTCACTTCCTTCTGTGACAGGTGAATAATGTAAATGCAAGCTGATGAAGATAATGAAGGAAGACTCCTCCAGGCGACTTTTATTACCTACAATCCTGTGGACCAGCCCCACTCTAGACGGCCCATTCATCAACCCAGCCAGACACATGCTCGCTCGCTCGCTTGCTCGCTCACTTCAAGGGACGAAATATGGAAATGGAGGGTCTTGAGAAGATTTATAGAAAAGTCTCTTTCCCGTTATCATGCGGCCATCGACTCTCCTTCCCCACCCCACAGCCGTCAGTATCAGCCTGGCTCATCTGTAACGCATGGGCAATCTAGAAACCCAATTATCCTGTGAAGGAAAAGCAGCAGAGGGTAGAGAGTGACCGAGGACTGGAAGCAGGAAGTCGAAGGAAGGACTCCATGGAAAGGTGTGTCCACAACCTGGCTGGCTTGCTTCTGGAAAGTTCAGAGACTGATCAACCAAAGAAGGGATTAATTGTAATGTAGGACGCTTCCAAGAGCCCATGGCAGGACTGACCTATGTCTCTCCTGTTCATCAGGGACTCTTCCAAATTGAGTGTGAAAAGTTGAGCGCTATAAAGTCGATGCCATTGGGTGGAAGGAAGGGAGCAGGGGCGGGCGGGGACAGCGGGTGGGGGCTGGACTTCCTTCGGGTACCCCAAGAATGGCTGGACACTTCCAAATGGTTGTGACCATTTTGTTCTGTGAGTTTTACCTTCATCTGAAAGTACCAGGAGTGACGGGGACTGAGCTCTTCATCTCTGAAGAAAGGGAAGTTCTAATCCATTCTGAAACAGAGGTTAAACTCAAACTGTGCCTGTGTGTACGTGTGCGTGCACACACACAAATACAAACAAGATCTACAGAATACATGAGACAAAACAACCCATCTAACAGAGACAGCTTACCAAATCCACGAACGGAGTTGTGAAACAAAGACTTTTATAAGGAGAGAGAAAGGGGAGCTGTCGAGGAGACAGGAAAAGAAAATGGAAGACATAACGTGTAGCAGATAACACGTGCCCCATCGCGGTACTTCTCATTCCCATAAGGCCTCTCACTTCTGTCTCCAGGCTTGTTATCCCCATAATGCCCTGGGCACCCACCAAACCAATGAAATGAGCACAAGTCACCCATCAGTGCCCAGCCCAGTACAGCCGGGGGCTGTAATGAAATGTCTCTGAGAGCCCTCCATTGGGCCCCTCCTCTCTGGATGGATGGAGAGTCGTGTTACTTTTTTTTTTCACAACTTTCCTTTTACTTTCAAATAAACTTACTCTATTTGCTTTAAATACTTTCCTATCTTTTAATTCTTTAGTAACAATGGGCAGAAATAACTGAACCTATTCATCATGGATGGCATCAATCACAAAACCAAAAATCAAAATCACATCTGCTGGACAGAAGCTCAGCTCTCTTTAGTGAGTGCTCCGAGGCTGCTTCCCTTACAAGACAGACCTCTGGGTGAGGAATATTACGGGGAGGGAGGCAGTAAGGATAGGGGAAGGATAAGAGTTTACCATTAAACTGGCCACTCCTTGTTGTAACTGGAATAATATTCAAGAGACGATATGAACCCATCAAAGGTGTATGAGTGAGCAGACAATCGTTTCCAGAATATTCCTCTCCTAATACTCCCATTCTAGATATACCACTGCCTTAAAAAAAAATTCAAACCAAAGGCAACCTCTGGCAGCCCTCCTCCAGCTTCGAGACCCTCTTCCTTCTCTGAATTTGGAAACATATTCTTGTCTAACTTGCTAATACAAAGAAAAAAAATCCTCTCAGAAAATCCTGGCTCAGCTACCGGATTCCAGCTTCATGTTTTACAAAATGGTACATTAATAAATAAATATATATATATATATATATATAGTCATTTTAGGGTCATTATTAAAATCATGTGTTTGGTTTTGGAAACCTGCCAAGGTCTCTAATAACTTGGAGGCTTGATACTCAGCTCGCCCATGATTTTCCAGTATGTGGGGAGCAGTACTTAGCTCTCGAGCGCTTTTTCTTGTCACCTATTTTGTATGTTGACTTCCACGCAGGAAGAAACATAAATACCTACAAATAGCTTTTTGAAGACAAAAAGAAGGAAAAAGGTGGGGGGAGGAGGAGAGAAATGATGAGGTTAAGTGAAATAAGTCAGTCAGTCCCATGGAAACAAGTATGGCATGCTCTCTCTCTCTCTCTCTCTCTCTCTCTCTCTCTCTCTCTC
>NW_012267230.1:12885640-12899719 GCF_000151885.1 Dipodomys ordii
ATGCTCTCCTCTGGCTCACTTCCTGAGGAGTCTGCTTCCAAACGCTTGGTGGGGAGAGTACTCAAACCAATCTTTGACTCTTCCCCTTCCTTATTCCTTCCTTCCTTGGTCTTTCCCCAGCCATTCCAGTCCTTCCCTGCTTATGCTCTCTGCGCCCCCCCCCCCAATATCGTGAGGCACGAAGATAGAGGTGGACCACAGAGGCCAACCTACTCACGGGTCACTGGAGGCTGGGGGTCAGTGGGGGGGGAACAGGGGACTGGGCCTGTACCTAGAAACCCGCCCGGCATGTGCCTGGACACGTGTAAGGATCTGGGAACACTTCCACAGAGAATCCCCGCCCGGTGAGTTAGGTCTTATCAAAGAAATCCGAGTGTGTCTCAAATTTTAGGAAATCAAAGATTTGGGGGGGAATAAAAAATAATGGAGCACATTGTCAGGAAAGTTACAAGAAGCTGATTTTAAAAAGAAAAAGGGGAAGCAGCCGAGCTAGGGGGAAGCTACGTCCGTGCAGCCCCCACGGGGCTGTGGGAGAAGCCCCCACAGACTGAGAGGCACGGGCACAGGGGAAAGTCTACCGGCGGTCTCCAGACACAGGAGAAGGTTCTAGGCTCACGTTCTTCTTGCACAATTAGTTTGCTTCTATCTGCAGCCCTTGCAACGTGGTGAATGCCAGGTCATTTTCAAGGGCAAAGCTTTAAGGAAGAAAGGTTTCCAAGCGTTTCAGGGAGGTAATTATCCAGAACTGGCCATGCACGAACTCTGAAAATCCTTCTCTGTGAACATCACCATGAACTATCTTCTCTCCTCTTGGGTTAGTACTCCCAGATTACCGGAGCTTCCCCCCCACCCGGATAAGTATTTGGGGACCCCAGAGTCCTGGAACAGCCAGTTCAGCAAAGGCCATTCTTCCTTCATGATGGAAAAATGCTTCGCTCAATTAGTTAAAAATCAGATTCAGGGGGCTTATCTCTAGGCTCATCCAACTCATTGCCTGAAATGGGCACCTTGTACATGCTTCCTAAAGTCACCCCATTTGTATTGCTCTGTTTTATCTGCCCTCCTTTTGAGAGTTTTTTTTTAGTGGGAGTCACTCTATCTTTTAGGGGTCTGATACTGGGGCTTAAACTCAGGGCCTCACATTCTTGCTTTGCTTTTTTGCCCCAGGTTGGTGCTCTACCATTTGAGCCATAGTTTCACTTCTAGCTTTTTCCTGGTAAATTGGGAGATGAGAGTCTCGCAGACTTTTCTGCCCAGATTGGCTTTGAGTCTCAACCCTCCGAGCTCAGCCTCTGGGTAGCTAAGATCACCACTCTATATTAGAGATAGGCAATTCATCCTAAGGCATTTTTTAGTTTTCTCCTCTTCTTCTCCTTCTTAGTTCAACTTCTTTCAGAATAAATACCATAGGGAGACAGGGAAAAAGAACAGAACAAATAAAGGAGTGAGAGGGGAGGGGAGAAAAGAGCAAGGAGCAAACACCTTGGCCACCTCCCCAAAAAGACAAGACAAAACTTGAGAGCAGATGATTTTTTTTTCTCTCTCTCTCTCCCCATAACCTGGGAAATCGGCCCTGGAAACTGTTAGGCCATCTCAGCGGCTCAATAAACTCCAGCTCTTGTCAGGGTTGTGTTTTGATGGGGACAAGACGGAGAATATAAATCTGCCTAATGGAAAATTACAGAAGAGTGTTTGGTTTTTTTTTTTCCTTCTCCCAAGCGAAGGAGAATTCCCAAACCCGAGGCAGTGTGGCCACGCCCCTTGTCCTGTGAAAGTATGAAAGTAGGCGTGGCTTCCGCCGCCTCTTCACAAGATAAATATTCGTGCCAGTGAATTATTGCCCGCTAACCGCCCGCCCGAGATGTGGCACAACTGTTTTGGTTCTCCTCTGAAAGAGCCGGAGATGGCGCCTGGATGACAAGGCTGTCGGGTGTTAACAACAGACACGGTGACAAGCCCGAGGGAACAGCAAATGTCAAGTTCCTGAGGCGAGGGAGGTCCCCGGAGTGAGTCCATCTTATCTGACCCTCATCTTCAAACGTGGCTGTCCTTTATCCTGCTCATGTCCCTGCAGTGAAAGCACTCGGACATTTTCCCCTCTGCCTTTCTTTTTAATGAATGTGTATTAATTGCACTAAGGAAGGCAGTTCATGAGTGCATCTCGGCCAGTGCATATGGCTTAGATTGTATTTGCTACCTGGGTTGCTCCTCCGTACGCCCCGTCTCCCTCTTCCCATTCCTTAATAAGTGTGCCCATTACTTCCATCTCCCCCTTTGCTCCCTTCCCTCCCATCCCACACATGAGAGGAGACATGGCCCTCTTCTGGGTGGAGCTGGCTTCTTGCACGCCACATGAGGATCTCCAGTTCTGTGGGTGCGCAGAGGAGAGCTGTAGGTGAGAATTGAATCTTAATTTGTGCCCCAGCCAGAATTAAACCTCCCTGTGGACCCTCTTCATCAATCGGCCATGCCAAAAGCTCCAGCCTGTTTTTGCTACAAAGTGTCTCATTCCGAATGGTTAGGATTTCAAATACTTCTACCCTCCTTTTCTTCTTCCTTCCCTCCTCTCCTCCATCCTTTTTTTTCCTTCCTTCATTTCTCCCTTCTTTCATTTCTCTGTCCCTCCCTCATCTGCCTCCTTTCCTCCCTCCCTTCCTTCTTTTTCACTCACTCCTTCTTTCCTTCCCTGCTCTCTTCTTTGGTAGTAGCTTTTAGTTAATTACTAGAGTTAATACCTTCATCTTAAAAGCGTGGACTTGCAACTGAGAACCTCCCGATGCCACTGAGAATGCACTCTATTTACCTCCCCTCATCACTGCAAATCAATAGAGCAATGTTCAGCACGCGAACGGACCTATCTCAATGAATAATAGTTTGGCCAAAACATTGCCCATGTTCTTCTCTGAGGAACAGCCAATGTCGTTAGCTCTCCACCCCCTCATCTGGAAATCAAGGGCCAGTTGCTCAGGGACAACAAAGTCTCCGTAACACAGCTTCCATACAACTTTTCAGCTAAAGTATCTGGATTTCCAGAGTGATTTCCACTTGTGATAGCACTGTGTACACACCATCCAAAGAGAACCAAAGCAAACATCAGTCCATGGAAGATGGTTCAGAGAATCAAAAGTCACTTTCGGAGCAAGGTATGGTGGTCCAGGTCCGTCATCTCAGGAAAATCCATCCTGGGTTCCATCGCAAGACCCAATCTCCAGGAGAGAAAAAATAAAATCAACCTACGTTAGCATACTGCATATTCATCAGCAGCCGTGAAATCAGTAGCCTTGTTTGTGATGAGTTGTTCTAAAGAGCAACCTGAGGAGTTCAGGGCAGTACAGGCAGAGCGTGGGTTTCATCATGGAGGGTGGGTCTTTGTTCCCACCATAAAATGGACTTATCACTGTGGGCACTGCCACACCCGAAGGCTTCCAAGACACTGGAGAGTGTTTTCTCCCACTACAGAACACAAGTCTGTGGTGCCTGGCTGCAGGGAAAGTCTCCAGGAGGTAGCTGGGGACCACTGGGCCTTGTGGAGCAGGTGTGAGCAGGCAAGCGCCCCTCGGAGCCCTCCAGTGGAGACATGATCAGGTTGACCAGGACAGAGAAGGTGTTCACGTGGACCAGAGAACATCCACTAGCGTCGTACGAAGGGTGAGAGAGAACACAGGCTAGTTCAGGATCGCTTCTGATGACCGGGCCTATGATTCCATCATTTTCTTGGTTCTTAGCGCCCCCTCTCTCTCTTTCTTTTGTTCTCTCTCTCATTCTCTCTCTCTCTTCCCCCTCTTTCTCCTTTCTCTTTCTCTCCATTTAGACTGAAGTTCCTAAATGAAACTGTCTGTGCGTGCAATTCTCGTGTCAGTGTCACTACTTGTTTATTCTATTAAGAAAAGATTTTGATTCACATTGTGTGAAAAATCGGCCACTGTCCAAGGCTTCCTTCTGACAAGCTACTTCCTATTTCACAAGACGTAACAAGAACTTCTAATCACAAAACCCAAGAGCAGGCAGGAGGCTGGCCTTATCCAAGGGAACAGGGGAGAGGAGCGATTTTCTTTTTCTCGTTTCTTTTAAGCTCCTAAATAGCATCGCGACCCACGGTTTGTCTGTTTCCAAATTGAACTGATAGCTCTGGCGATACCTGTACCATGTCTGTGGCCACAGTCTGGATGTAGCTAGCGGGACATTTCAACATCGCCACCGTTCAGAACTGATCACGGGATGTACAATTCTATGGAGAGGTAGATGAATGACTGACAGGCAAGGCTACTGCTGGAGACGGCTTTCTAAAAGCAAGAAGATGATTTGCCAGGACTTCTGAATCATTATCATCGTTGATAACAACGCTTCTTCGAGCAGCAAAGTTTGCAAACTATGTGGGAGCTGCCATCTTCCTCCCGCTCCCCATCTCCTTTTTATCCTCAGAGAGACTCTGATATGTGTGTGGCTAGAGTTGTTTTCCTTAAGCTAAGGAGTCTGTACACAGGTTGGTCCAAGATCAGTCTGGGCATGCTGGTCCTGTTTCAGATCTTCATCCCCCTCCAACCACCCCCTCCCTGTATGGTGGAGTCCCTGCCAATCATTTTGCCTCTCTGTGATTCTTCTGGGTCTCTCCAAGGAATAAGAAACCTCTCATTTCTAGCAGATGCACAGAGAGCCAAGCCAAGTCTGGCCAGAGGAAGCCACTGGGCAGAGCAGGTCAGCCCCTAAATTGGAAGCTGGGTTGAGGCATCCCAGCCTACTGTGGTGGGGTGGAGACTGAGTTCAAGGTCACAGGCATCGAGTTCAATGTCACAGTCTTGCCTACTTACACGGAAATCCCCATTAAAAACTCTGGACCGAAGGCTGTCACTCTGTTACTAGAGCAGGGTATCCCAATTCCATATGGGGGCAGGTACCTCTGACCGGGGACCGTGAACCTGTCCTCCACATACTGATCTGCCCCAGTAGAATGAGGGTAACCAAGACACAGCACCCACCCAAGGTCTGTCAGTCACTCTACAGTGGTGTCATGCAAAGACCCAGATAAGCAGACAGCCAGGTAGGAAGGCCTAGGGATGCCCAGAACGAGTGTCTGACCTCGGAAAAGGGTTAGGTTCTGCAGAGGGCTCTTTGCCCATGTGCACAAGGATACCTTATAGATCCGTTTCAGGAAGCCACCGTGAGGGAATTACATATGTGATTCCCCTGTGCCCTGCAATGCTTTTGTATTCACCAACATTTGTGTGTTGTGTGCACACACACACACACACACACACACACAGCTTTTCAGATAGGGTCTCAAGCTTTTGTCCCAGGCTGACCTTCATCATAATCCTCCTATCTCTGCTTCCCAAGTAGCTGGGATGGCCACCATGCCCAGCTCCATGAGCTCAGCTTTAAACAGGACACCCATTCACATTTCACAGCATCAGAAATGCTTGCCAGGATTACACATCTGCCATAAAACGGCAGTGCTGGAAGGGTACTGTGAGGGTGGCCTGCAGACCCGTTCCGTTATTCAAATCTGCACCTCTGTCTGACGGGCCAGGTGTGCACCATCCTGTGAGCAGATGCTGATGAGTCAGACACAAAGGCCCTGGACCTCCAGGGAGGTTACAGGTGGTGGAGATCAGTGACCCCCTCAAAAGGAAAGAACCCTGGAGCAATGCACAGAGTGGCAAATGGTGCTCCGAGCTACAGAGAAAACCCATACAGTAAGGCTACGACACCACACAAAAGCAGCCAGATGGGTTGTGCTTATGAGTGAATGAAATTAAAACCCAAACACGACCTTCGTCACTTCTAATTGTATTACATGAGTTCAGTGTCTCCCATACATGGTATGTGTGCGTGTGTGTGCATACATACTACGTATTGATATGGACATATACAAGTTTGATGACACAGGTACAGTTGAAGAGGTACAGGCAAGGATTTAGGGACATGCATGAGGATTGAGAGATGACAGACAGATAGATGACAGTAGTTGATCAAGCTGGACAGATGATAAACAGATGAGAGAGAATTCTATAGAGAACTAGATAGATATAGGAAAATAGAGATGAACAGAAGTAGATAAAGACAGACATAGAGACAGATACATGACAGACAGAGAGTGACAGGTCAATGGCTGGTTGACCCCCATCAGTGATAGCCAGTCATAGCACCACATTCATGCGCCATGCCCAGCATTTTCCAAGCCTCTCTCAAAATAGCCTATTTCCTCTGGGCCTCAGCAGGCCTGTCGGCCCAGAAACCCTCACTGAAGGAGAACAGCAGTCAAGGCACTGGCATGGCGGGTCACAGGCCAGCAGGAGGACCGTGCGGGACCCACCTCCATATCCACACAATGGCTCACTCCTGCTCCTCCAACAGCAGCTCGTCCTCTCCCTTTCCCAGCTCTGAGTGGCTGGCGACCTGACAGAGACCCCACACGGGTTTTCAAATTCCCTTCACAATAATGCATTGGTTGGGAATGTGAGGGCCCTATCATGGGGGGGGGAGGTAGAGGTAGTCCCACAACTGTCAATCCACAGCACCGTGTCAGACACATTGTGAATTGGCTCAGGCTAGGACAGGATGAGCTCTTCAAAATCCTATTACCACAGACTCAGAGTAGCAATAACGGGCTTCTATAGAAAGAAAGAAAGAAAGAAAAAAAAGCCCTCAATTTCCAAAAATAGTTTCCCACAAATGGAAGAAAAAGAAAGAGCTGGCCTCCAAATGACCAAATGACCCTAAAACAATCACTTATCCCCCCCACCTTCTGTTGGAAAGTATTAATCCTTCCCCACCCATTTTTAATAACAACACCTCAGCACGAATGACTTTCCTTCTTGTCTACATGCTATGTCCTTTGGCGGCATGGTGCATGAGACTTCTGAGTGAGCCCAACATCTTCTGTGCAGCCACCACCGTGTGATTGAGCATCTCCGAGGGCATTGGCTGCACCAGGAAAGAAAATCCTTTGGTTTTCAGAAAAAAAAATACAGTCCACATCCTATGGCTTTCAAAACTCATGGGGTTGGGTGGCGCCATCTTGAAAGAGGGAAACTGAGTCCCGTTACATTTGGAAACACTGATCTACCGAGTCATAGGTGAGAAGTGGGGTCTCCATGGGGGGGAGGAGGAGCTGTATGCCTTCTCAGAAGTGAGTTCTGAGTCCCCCATCCTGCTGGGTGAATTCCCTGGAGTGTAGATGATACAGGTACGTTCAATTCTGGCTAAGCCATTCGAGTCTCTAATTACAGCACCAGGCTTCCTTGACATTCTCTGTGAGTCTTAGCAATCACCATTAGGTAAATATACCCAAAACAACTCCTCAGAACAAGAAACTCTACAGGTTGTGTGGTTTCTAGGCCATCTCTAAATCATGACTCGAGCATTCTGGAGATTTACAGTCCACCTTTGGTTTTACCACGGCTCATTTCCATGTTGGTTTTTCCTTCGTTTTCTGGCTTCACGAGGCTTGAGCTCCAATCATGCCATTGTTAAGTCAGCTACGTGGCTGGTTTTCATGAAGGAGACCCACTTAATTATAGGCTGAAGCATAATACTCTCTCTTGTCTCCCTTTGTGAGGATGATGGAGGAAATGATGTGTTCCACAACTCATAAAATGGTGGAGTCTACCCAGCCTGAACTCCCAAATCACTGTTTTGAACACAGTCCCCAATGACTTCCTGAAGATGCGAATAGATAGCAGTGTCCTATGAAACTACTGATGCTTGGCAAGTCAATTTGTTACTGCAGCATAACCTTGCTTACCCTGACTAATTGACTCTCTAAAGAAGACATTGCTTGTCCTCAAAGCACCTTCTAACTCTGCCTGAAAACGAATCCATCTGCTCCCGGGTTGGTACAATGACAGACGCCCCACAAGACTCTTCACAGTATTTATAGCGATGACAGACATTTCTGTGTTGCAGAGTGCAGAATTTACAATAAGTTTTTCTATTAAAACTCACAGCCAGCTTCTTGATCATTGTGTAAGGCATAAACATCTAGTGTTTAATTTAGTCCTGGCTTTATAGCCCTTTCTAGAATTAGCTTGAGCTCTGGGAAAGAGACATGGGGGGGACCACATCCTATTTATGGGAAGGGGGTCAGGCGGAAGTTCACTATCACTTCCTCTCACCTAAGCTCACGGGCTTCTCTCTTGGACATGGGGGTCAGTCAATGCTGAGGTTATTTCCAGGAGCTCAATCTGAGGAGAGGCTCCACCTCAAATGCTTCAAGTCCTCATCGGATGCTGCTGGGACCTGGTCCTCTTTGTAGCAATGGGATGTTCTCAGCAGGAAGTGGGCACGCACACACACACACACCCCACTAATTCGGCATTCTCATTTGAAACCTGAAAGCCTCTCATCCCCTAAACCCCACCTTCTCAAGGAAACTGGGACTGCTCTCTCCCAGAAGAGAAAGAAAAAGGACAGAGAGAGACAGAGACAGAGAGATCAATATCTAATAACTAGCCCCTATGTGAAATATTACACACTTGAGAATATGTATATATACTCTATTGACCAGTCTCCTGAAAAGTGAAGTTACTCGAAGATAAATCTATGTTTAGCTGGCCTGGGCTGTCTAAGCAGCTTCAAAAACAGAATCAACTTTCTTGTGGTTGTTAAAGCCGGGTGTCTGATAAAGGGTCAGCCTGGGTGGGTTGCTGGTGAGTACTATCTTCTGGTCCACCCACAGTATCCTTCTCAAGCATGTCTGACTTTTCTTGAAGGGCTACAAGTGCTGTTGATTTAGGGACCACCATAACCTCATTCGACTTCATTCCCTCTTAAATGCTATCCACAAATACAACCACAATGGGGCAGACTGTGATCATGGCGTCCAAATTCCTGGCAAGAACAACTTCCAGATAAGCACAGATAGGATTTGTGCATCCCTGTTCTCTTTGAGCAGTGGAAAGATGCCATCCTATAGTCTGCTGGCCACTCTGGCTTTCTTGTGCTCCTTATACACAGCCTATATTTGCTTGCGGTGTGCGTTGGAAGTTATTGTCTTTTGTTTATATGGCTGTCATGTGCTCTGGGTGTTTAAAACACTGGCTAGAGTTCTCCTGAGCTTCTTGAGTGGGTGAAGCATGTGGTAATTTGTGGGTCCTGGGGAGAATTCGGCTATCAAACACACACCATCTTCTCACCATTCCTCTTTCTGGGACTTAGATGATCCATAGTCCACTTCTGGTGTTCTGTGCAGAGAGGAGTTCCCCCCATGTTTCACACTCAGCAACGTACACTGAGGTGCACCAAACGGGCTAGCCTTCCCACCCCTGTGTCCTACAGGTAAGACCATCAGGAGAGGCCGTGTTCTCAGTCTTAACTCATTGCTTCCTATGACTGCCCCTTCCATTAAATGATCATGCAGATTTACACTACTTCCTGCCCTTAGCTGTGGAGTCAGACATTAGTCATGTCAAGAAGGAGCCTTCTCTCTCTCTTTTTTCTTCTTCATTAATATGGGAGATGATTTTCTGTTTCTTCACACATCTGATGATTTAAAAAAAAAAATAAAGGCCATCCTGGCTGATGAATCTCAGAGAGTGGATTTTGTTATCTCACTCTGAGAAGCGTTGGTTTTCATTTGGCAGCAGGCAGAAAGACTGGCTGGGTGTGAACTTCCATTCTGCATAGCTACTCTGGTCAGCCCATGTCCACTGGCTTACTCCAGCCCTCCCACGAATGCTTCCCGGGGGCTGCCCTGGAACAATGTTTATGCATGCACATATCAGAGGTCAACGAGGACCTGGGCAGGTTCACAGGCACCCCCGGAGCTTCCTCCCCCACCTACCGCCACATGCTGTGTTCGCGGACTTCCATCCTCACGATTGGTTCCTGCCTGCCCTGTACCCCAGGGCAAGTGCCAAGGATCTGAACTTTCCCCCAGCTGCCTTTCCTACCACCCAAGGTCAGCCTTCTTTCATGTCCACCTCCTCATGTTTACTGGTGGATGCCCTATAAGAGATGGCAATATTTAATGCTACCTTGTCCAGGATTTATCATTGTTATCTGTATTAGTCCAAAGCTAGCTACTCCGTTGCTGCTATAAGACAAAACTGCTGTTGCTCATTCTTTAACGGCTTTATTGGAATATAATGGGCACATTAAAATTGCGTAGATTTAATGTGTATGCAAATATATGCAGATAAATAAATGAACCCCAAGCCCATGGGCATAGAAACTGGAAGCCGTTGCCACAATCCAGGCAATGAACATACCTATCACTTGAGAAAGTTCTACGGTACTTTAAAGATAATTTGGTAGACTCACATACAGCATTTCAATAAACTCCATGGGCCTGCAGCAAGGTAGTGGCTTCTCTGCAGCTCTGTAGATTCTGAACACAAATATTTATGGCAGAGCTGAATATAAAGGTTGAAAACCAAAGTAGCCTTCGTATTTAAAAGAGAGAAGGAGAGGGGGAAAAAAGAACAGAAAAATTTCAAGATAGCCATGCCACAGCCACGTTCTAGAGCCATTAAGAGTCGACTTGGAAAGAACTGGTCACAGTATAGCCAGGACTGTGTTATAAAATGCAGGCACCAAAATCTAAGAAGAAACAGCCCATGCCACAAACAGTTTCCATCTGACGTGGGGGACCTGGAGTGAATGCTAAAATTCCACTCTGATTTGTGGAAGATACCACATCCCTGGTGGCCTCTGCTGCCCCCGGGCAGGGGTGGAGGTGGGGCGGGGATGCCTAGAGTCTCAAATCAGGCCCTCCACATCAGAACATCCCCAGCACCACTCCCCTAACTGAATGGCCCGGGACTGCTCTGCTGACCTTCCTCCGACTTGTCATGCTCTGCCTCCATCAAAGGCAACCAATATTTTGTTGGAGACAAATCCACATGTAACCAGGACGAAAGTGGTTTTGAATAGTGACATGCCCCCCTCCCCACCCCCGCCAAACAGCTCCCAGTCTTGCTCAGATAAAATAGCTGTGGGATTTCCACACACGTACTACCACATCCAACCTATCCCCATCTCTCCCAAGGACACACATCAGGCCGTGAGGTCTCTGGGGATCTTGGATGAGCTGTTTCAATTTATAAGCATTTGGCTAATGACCTAATCACAGACAACTGGCAAAGAAATATAGACAACTGGCAAAGGAATGTGTGTATGTGTGTGTGTGTGTGTGTGTGTGTGTGTGTGTGTGTACATATCTGTTTATCTAGGAGAGTTACTCTGAAATGTAGCTAAACGGCCCACATTCCCCTGTTTTTCTTGTTCTTTTCCTCTGCCTAATTTCTCATCCTTTCAAAATCACAGAGGGGGAAAAAAGCCAATTTTTCCCCTACTATTTTTGGGGCGAATCTAGGGTTTTCTGCAAAAAATAAAAAATAAAAAGCAGTATTCTTCCTTCCTCTCCACCCCCGACTCCTACTGGCGGGCCAAGTACCTTTAATTCAGTTCAGTAAGTTCTCTTTTATTCGCGCACATCGATTATTCCTTTAAAAACAAAATAATTTCCACTCGAAGCCTTTCATCTGTTGTTCTCAGCACTTCAGAAACTAATTAATTTCCACAATATGCCTGGATCAGCACTCTCTCCCTTTTGTTTCTCAGGGCAGGAAACAAGCCGATGAAATTTAGCAGACTGTTCAAGGTCAAACAGCAGGTCCACATCTGAGCCTAGAGTCCCCCTGACATTCAAGTTCAAGGTCAGGGATAGAACCAAGAGCAACGGAACCCTGGGGTACCATCCCAAAGGGAATTCACACTATACCATCACCTGTGTCTACGCTGCATGATGATTGGTGAGTTCACACTGAATGGCGACTAGAGGGGGTGGGGCTTAGGTGGGGACAGTGGCTCATTGGCATACATCCCAGCTTTCCGGGTGCCCTGGGGTGAGCAGCCCATGGCTCTGCCTGGACACAAGCCCTCCCTGGTGGATGCCAAGACGGGCTGGCTGGAATGAAACATTTGAAACTGAACCTGAGAGTTTTACCTCAGGAGCTTTGTCGGGAGACTTAAAGGTCATTAAAGGTCGCTTGGTTCCCTACTGGGAGCCAAGTTTTACACACTTACACACACACACACACACACACACACACACACACACGTGAGCCTTGTAGGGACCTTCAGTCACCATGACACAATGTCTTGTCATAGGGTCAAAATCCCCAGCTCACCGGGGAATAATCCCTGAGATGAAGAGCTCCGGAGTGTTCCACTGCAAATGCTGAATGAAGGCCTCGGTCTCCCTTAGAAGGCCCGCATCAGCCAAGGGAGTGTCCAGAGACCAGCCTATGCTGCCATTCCATCTCCCAGGTCCCAAACTTCAGAGAGATCATAGACCGAGATGGGGTGACATGCCTGCCCCCCACCCACTCCCCAGGGATGGAAAGGTCATGAGTAGGAGGTAGGACTCAATGAATCTTCTAATGACTGGACGTAAACAAAGAGGAAGTGGTCTGGGGAACTGGAGTCGCAGAGTCGCTTAATTCTGTGTATCAAAATGAAATAATGGCAGGTTTCTGGGTCTACCGACAGAAGGCTGAGATTTCCACCAACCCCACGAACAGACCGTGCTTTCACGAAGGCCCACCAGACACAAGTTCCAAAGAAGAGCTGGGGCTGGCTGCAGAGAACATGACAGGATCCACTCTGCTGTGCCAGCTTGGTTGCATCCTGGTTTATGACCCAACCACCCTTCAAGAAAGAAGACAGGAATTGCTGGCCTGATTTAGGGAATGTCTGACAACCAGCAATTACTGAAGACTTCCCGGCCTTCTTCCTCCCCGACTTTGAGGCGGGTGATTGAAACGGTCGATCACTCATCTGATGTTTTTCTCTGATAAAAATAAAATAAAATTAAAAAAATAGGCCCCGTGCCGTGTCATTTCGACGGTGCATACATTTACCAGAGTGTAAACGATTAATTTATGATCCAATTTTCTTGTCAACTTGAGGGCTGCTTTTTAAAATAAATAAATAATAAATAAATAATCCCCGTGAAGGGAAGGAGGGAATTTAGCATGCGATCGACTTCTCAAGGTTCTCATCAGAAGTGTGACCCAGTATTTATGGATGGCCAGCTACCCTGGGGGCCTGCCTGCAGTCCATTAGAAGGTCCTGGACTCGGGTGGAGAGTGAGGGCAGCCTTCTTATGCTAGAATTGGAATCAAGGATGTCATCCATCACTTTCTATCAGGTCACGTGTTCTCAGACCCCGTGGGAGACGATGGCATTGGGCTTTTAAAATGTTCTGTTCTTCTACCTTTGCACACACAAAAAGACAGTAATGATTGTCCCCCGTGGTACAAATTAAGACTGCATGGAATTGGCAGCCTTTCCATCCAGGACAGGCTGTAATGGGTACCAGCATGCCCTGACTGATTCAGAACTCACATGACAATCCTCCCGACTGCACATGCGTCTCTTTGAAATAAAACCAACACAAGATTCAGTGTGTTCGCTTCACCGAAAACAAAGATTCCGCAACAAACACCCGGGTCTCACGCCTGTCATCCTAGCTACTCGGGAGGCTGAGATCCAAGGATCGTGGTTCAAAGCCAGCCCCGCCAGGAAAACTCTGTGAGACTCTCATCTCCAATTAACCACTCAGAAAACTGGAAGTGGCGCTGTGGCTCAAAGTGGTAGAGCACTAGCCTTGAGCTAAAGGGCTGAGGGACAGCATCCAGGCCCAGAATTCAAGCCCATGACCGGACCCAAAAATAAAAAAATAAAAAAACTTTAGGATATGCATTTTGTCTCCTCCTCCTCTTGTCTACTCATCCGGCCCATAAATACATTCTGCTAACTTTACCTGAAGCCTTGCTGCCGAATGGATCTCGGTTACCAGAGCTGTCTTCTTTCTCTCTAGGAACAGATACATTTGTTGTTGTTGTTGTTGTTGTTTTTATTGACTTAACCCACGGCAGACACAGGATCTCCTGAAGACGTGAGTCAGATACTGACATTCCTCTACTTAGAACCTGCTGTGGATATCTCATGTATCCCCAAATCAAATCCAAACTTTTTTTTTTTTTTTTTGTCAGCTATGGTGCTTGAACTCTGGGCCTGGGCGCTGTCCCTCAGCTCTTCAGCTGAAGGTGAGCACTCTACCACTTGAGCCAC
>NW_012267230.1:12899769-12902390 GCF_000151885.1 Dipodomys ordii
CTCTCCTCCCTTTCTCTTTTTTATAAAAGAAGCTAGGAGGAAACAGAAACAAAACAAACTAAAACACAAACGGGAAACACAACAAACCAAGGTCATGAAAGCAACCAGGGAAGGGGAGAGAAAATGGGGGAGTAAACCAGGGGTGTGTATGATCAAAGCACATTGAGTGCGTGCATGGAAATGTCACGATAAACCCTCACCATGCTCAGATGCTGGTTGTGGCTGAGAGAGGAGAAATGAAACCTGTCTCTTCAAATCCCTATTGATGAATATTTAAATGGCACGCTTATTTTTGGTGGTGGGGGGGAGGGTGCCACGGTAAACAATGCCGGGGTAAACATCTCTACAAAAACAATATGTGTGGTTATACTCCTCTTCCTCCACTGGCACACACACACACACACACACACACACACACACACAGAGCATGACCAATAGAAATGCTTCCACACAATGGCAGAGCACCCCCTGCTGGGCAGGTGGAGAACTACCACCACCACCACCACCACCATACAGTGATCCTAAGGGACAGCTTCAACACGGGAAGATGCTGGCTTTCCAAAATGGTGCTTGCTGCCCCTTGGATGCCAGGTAGCCCAAAGCAGACTCCATAGATGGAAGGACCTTGCATCTTACACAGACAACTCACCCAAACACACGCTCGCATCCGGGACCCCAACATCTGTCTCCCCCATCCCTGTCCCCCCCCCCGGCCTGTGACAGAGTGTAACTCTGGTTTTAGCAGCCCTCTTAGCATGTCTGATATACAGAGATCAGCTGGCTAAGATAAACCAGCACCTTGAAAAGGTATATGGAGAAGTCCCTTTGGGGGAGATCATGTTTACTCCCCAAGCTTTTTGTTGTTGTTGTTGTTGTTGTTTTTTTTCATTTGTTCTATTTTCTCCTGTGTTGGTGGCTTTTCGTGAGGCCCTCACAGCAGGAACATGCAGAATACAATATTATTTCCACATGATGCAAAATGTATCTGAGGCCACCCCTGCGCTTGTGACTGTAATGAATGTGTCAACGTCTGCTGAAAATCTTGTTAAAAAAGTACATTGCCTTCCTTCCAAGGAGCATTTCCCCCGACAACAAAACTCTAATTCAAAATTCATAACCTCCTGAAAAAAAAAAGAAGAAGAAGAAGAAGAGTAGAACTTCCTTGAATAAAATCGTGTAGTGCTCAGATGTGCGCACATTTTGGTATTCACATAACATGCTTTTCTCATTCAACCCTGTTTGTCCGATTATTTTTCTTCCTCCTTTTGAAAAATCAAATCTGCAGCCAACAAAGGACTTCGAAGACTGCTTTTCCCTTACGGGGAGGGGTGGAGACGTGAGCTGCCTTCCCTCGCCTCCCAGGAGACAGGATGCCACTGGGGCTGGCACTCAGGGCTGGCCCGAGGCTCCTCAGCCTTTGCTGTGTGCTTTGTTGTGTGCGCCTTTACCCGCACGCCTGCTGACACCCAGCCCTCCTGTGAGTGACTTATAAATTGGACTCTCAATTACATTCTTCTTTGCCTAGCAATTAGCCATTAAGGAATGGCATGATCACAATGCAAAGACCGAAGCCACTCTCAGGACAACTGGCCAGGGGAGGATACCATCCTGCAGCTCTCCAGCTTGCAGGCCTAAAAGTAAATGACCTTGAGTGCCAGTCCAAGCCACTGAAAAGTGACAACTCTATTCACTCCGGTACTGCCTCAGCAACATTCTAGGCGTGAAGCACTCAAGAGTGCCGAATATGTCTTCCTTCCCCAGCCTTCATTTGTATCTTCTCTGTGTCTCTGTCTCTGTCTCTCCCTCCCTCTCTCCCTTACCCACTCCTTCTGCATGTTCTTCTGTCTCTCTCCCTCTTTCTCTCTTTCCCTCCATCTCCCTTTCTCTTTTTCCCAGCCCCTTCCCTCTCCCTGTCCACCCTCCCCTGCCCCCCCCGCAATCATTTAAGTGGTCTGTGCATTAAAAGTGGTTCAAAGGCTGTCAAGGGTCGCAATGAAATAATTAGTATCACATGATGAGACCTCTCATACAAGCAACTACACACACACACACACACAGAGAGAGAGAGAGAGAAAATGAGAAATGTGCCGAACAGGGCCTGTCAGTGGCATTATATGTAATAAGGACCATCCTTCAAGTTGCAAGCTAATTTTCCAATCTCACTCTTTTATCCTGACACATACCCCCCCCCAACGCCTCCCTCTCCCCCCACCCGCACGAGTCTTTTCATGTTGAAAAATTTCCCAGCTTAACTTCTCATCAAAAGACTGCATTTCCTTTGTTCACCCTTGATTTGGAAACACTAATTCTTTCACTTATGTATTCTCATTGTAACAAAAAAAAAAGTAATACATGTTCATCACAGAAAAATGTTGAAAGTATTGAAAGAAAAAAAAATACAGAGAAGTACAGAGGGAAAAAAATATTCTGTCTTATCCTAACTACCCAGAGGCTACAATGCTACCTTCCAACCTTTGCCTTTGCACATGTTTTCGAACATATATGAGAAACTACTGTGTGCATAACTCTGCAGAAGGACCATTTAGTGTGTGTGAGACTGTGGAGTTTTTATTGTATCCACTAGGGAGCTGAGGGAGACACGTCAATACAAAAAAAAAAAA
>NW_012267230.1:12906971-12920524 GCF_000151885.1 Dipodomys ordii
GTCAGCTATGGTGCTTGAACTCTGGGCCTGGGCGCTGTCCCTCAGCTCTTCAGCTGAAGGTGAGCACTCTACCACTTGAGCCACAGCGCCACTTCTGGTTCTCTGGTGGTTCACTGGAGATATGAGTCTCATGGACTTTCCTGCCTGGGCTGGCTTTGAACCATGATCCTTAGATCTCAGCTTTCTGGGTTACTAGGCTTTACAGGTGTGAGCTATCGGCGCTGAGCTTTCAGTACATTTTTTAAAGTAATGAACGGAAGCACAGAACATATTCCCAGAAGCCCGCTGAAGTTCAAGATGTGGGGCTACAGGAGGCTGCTTTGGACATGTCTCCCCTAGGGCGGGAGAGAACCGTTTGTCCTGGCCTCTCTTGAGACGGAGTGGAAGGACTTATGGGGCTTATGGTGTGTAAACACACCTGCACACACACACACGGAAACATCCATGCCTGCACAAAATGCCGATGGCAGCAGCAAACCTTCTAATGAATGGATTCGCATCCATTTACAGAGCGGCACAGGTGCCCTGTGCAGGGGGAGAGGGGGGAGGGGAGGAGGACCCCTCCCAGGTATCCTCCCCCAGCTGCCAGGAAAGGGTATCCCGAACCCCCCCACCACGGCAGCCCCAACACACCCAGGCCAACCCTGCATACTGCACGGCTAGCTGGCTCCCGGCTTCCTCCAGCCTGGGACCCTGGCGGTAGCCCTGTGGATTTTTAGTCCCCACCCTCCCTCAGCCTGATCTGCCCCTCCAGTGGCTGTGTCTCTGGGCCTCCATTCATCTGCTCAGGGGTGGCTGTTGCCTGAGCTGAATTGGGGGGGGGAGGGGGTTGTCGTGAATGGTCCCTGTGGCTGTGGGTGTCAGGTGTTCCTTCTTCGCGCCCACCCCATCCCCCTCCTGAACCGCCATGTAGAGGAATCCAAGATCAAAACAGCCGGATTCTCAGATGTGTAATTGGACTAAGTGGGCCTTCCACTGGGGACGGGAGGGAAGGTATCTCGCATTTCAAAAGCCAGGTGCCCTGCTTTGCTTTCATGTGGCTGGGCCTGAGGAGCTCCTCTCTGGAGCCCCGTCTAGGGGGAAGGGACTAAGACGGCCTTATTCATCAAAAATTATGTTAGACAAGCAAAGGGAGTCTTTGATAATGGGCTGGGAGGGGCGGGTGGGAGGAGGGGGCCTCTCCCCGGCCCACCTCTCTCCCTTCACCCCCCCCCTCCCACCCTGGGGTACATACTGTGCCTCTCCCTTATTCTCTGGCCTCCGGCCTCCCGCTGCACACAGGGCCGGCTCTGCATCTCCTCTCTACTCTGATTTTAGAACTCGAGGTGGCACATGATACAAAATGAGCAATAAAGCACCTGCAACCAAAAACAGAATCCTCCACAACTAAGACCCACCGGACCGACCGGCTCTCACCTTGGAAAGGAAACAACAACAACACAAAGCCAAGCTGGTTTAGGAGAAACAAACACAAAAACCAAGTTATTAGTTCAGGAGGTTGAATAGCTCAAGGCGTGGAGGGGTGCAGGCACAGCTGGATTCAGGATGTTGTCAAGAAGGCCATTTTGTCGGAAAAATCCCACACCACATTTCTCCCTCCAGGCCTGGTAACCCCCGTTCTAATTTCTGCTTCCAGGAGGTCAACTCGTGTAGACTGTTCATATAAGTGAGCTCAGGAGCGTCTGTTTGTTTCTAGATCAGCCCCTGCCCGGTGGCTGCAGGTGGACCCTCCTTTTTCAAGGCTGGGTAGTACTCTAGCCTACCAGGTATTGTATATGCAAACATGTTAAATTTTTATTTCTAAAACTTTTAGTTAAGAATGAGAACTCATAAAAGAAAAAAATGCATTTAAAAAAAACACT
Source organism: Dipodomys ordii (assembly GCF_000151885.1). Lineage (NCBI taxonomy): Eukaryota > Metazoa > Chordata > Mammalia > Rodentia > Heteromyidae > Dipodomys > Dipodomys ordii. The sequence continues at coordinate 12,908,834 of NW_012267230.1, forward strand.
CCTGTGGGGTGCCATTGAGTCTTGGTTCGAGTCTGTGAATGGATGTTTGAGTTCTTGGCCTCCAAGTTTCATGACTTTGCTCAAGTCTCCTCCCCAACGCTCACGACTACACACACTCGGCTTCCACCAAGCTGACTTGGGTCAGACACACCCACCTGCAACCCAGGCTCTGGACCATGCATACACAATGGGATGGACCACAAAGCTGGCAGGGCCCTGCCCCCCACTCCAACAACAAACACAGCTCAACTCTACAGAGAACCAGAACCCCAACCAACCACAGCCAGCAGCGGGGTTAAAAATATAATCATCAGGCGGCCCAAAACCGCTGAGCCCAGCGGGATGTGTCCCGTGTTTCGTGTAACCTTGAGCAGAAGGCTGCTTTACAAGCCTGTAAGCAGATTTATCACCCCCAATATCTGGAGTTTAAGTTGATGCTAACGGCTTTTTTAAAAATTAAAAAAAAAAAAACTTCTGGCTTTACAAGGTGGTTTTTCTGTCCCCCCTCCCCACCCCCTCCACCCGTCAATCCAGCCATGTCCCCCTCTCCGATTGCACCGTAGATAGCTAGGTGAATAGGGAACTGAACCACGGCTCTATAGGAACATCAGGCTCAAGGTGCTGAATGCATTCCAGAACCATCCAGGGGAGGGGCGTGCCTCAACTTCTGTGCCCTCCACTGCAGAGAGGGGTGAGGACCAGCAGGGGGCAGCGTGGGAAAGGCGGGAAGGCAAGCCAGGGGTAGGACACACAAGACAGTCGCAGCTCTGGGTTACCCTACCGGCCCCCCACCCCCTGCCCCCGGAGCCATGGCTTCCCTATCCAGTCCAGAACCCGTGTTCCCCGCCCTAACACTGCTCCGTGCTCCTTGAGCCTCATCTGGTAGCAACCATCGGCCAACACAAGCTCACCTCGCTTCCAACAGATGTCTGCCGGGGTGGGGAGGGGGGACTCACATCCTCTAGCTGTTATAGACATGGGTCTTTTTCATCAATCACCCAGTCTGGTAGTTAGATGCAGGAAGTGGACTTAGTTGACCACTACCCCTCGTCCACCCTGGGCACACCGCCACCTCTGAGGGATGAAAAACACGGGCTCTGCCAGCTCCGGTGGCTTGACCTTGCCCCTGACCTTGATGCCGACCTTGTCATTGGCAGATTCACTCCCCTGGTAGCATCTTCCCGTAGTCATGCAGTGACCAGGGTGGCATCAGCCATCCGGAGACATGTTAGAGTGAATGTGGGTTGAGAGTCTTTGGAAGGGGGAGAGCATTTCCAGAAAGCACACAGAGGGAAGGTATGGAGACCAATGGCCCTGTCCTGTCCTTGTCCACACACTTCTGCATCTATGAAGGATGCGGAAGCCGCGCAGGGTAGGGATGAGTTTCTCGGGTGGTGGGGATAACGCTGAATTCCACGCAATAGTCATTCTCTAGTTAAAACATGACACGTCCCGAGCAGGGCAGGGCGGTTCACGCCCGTCATCCCAGTACTAGGGAAGCGAGGACAGCTCCAACCTGACTATGTGACAAGATTGTGTCTTAAATTAAGAAAAAGGAAGCCGGGTGCTGGTGGCTCACGCCTGTCATCCTGGCTACACAGGAGGCTGAGATCTGAGGATCAGCGGTTCAAAGCCAGCCCCAGCAGGGAAGTCCGTGAGAGTCTTATCTCCAATAAACCACCAGAAAACTGGAAGTGGCGCTGTGGCTCAAGTGGTAGAGCGCTAGGCTTGAGCTGAAGAGCCCAGGCCCCGAGCTAAAGCCCTATGACCACCAACAACAACAACAAAAATTAAGGAAAGGAAGATGCAGACATATGTCTGAAGGTGAGGGGTGGTATGAGGTAAGTGCCGGCTCCATCAGAGCACAGACAACGGCCATGCTCACCACCTGGGCCAGTCTTTAACTAAAAGGCCACATCACAGCCCCACCCCCCCAGAAGGGAAGCACTTTGTATGCTTGCTCAAACATTCTCACCAAGCAGCCTGGCAGAGAAAACTGCTCACAGCTCCTCCATCCTTCAAAGATGGAGTCCTGGGGTAGCAGAAGGCAATGAATGGGCAAACCTCTGAAGACCCCAGGTTCTCTTACTTTGTCCCAAGAAGGAAACGTGATTCCTTCTGGGTACAGCCTGGACAAACACATCTGGCTTATGTCAGATGTAAAAGAAATGTGTTCAAGCCTTCTGTGAGGGAGACACGCATAGGAAGAGAAGTCGGAGGGGATTAAATTGGGAGCGACATGGACACCCTGGTAAGCCCCGCTGAATTGCCATGCATTTCCGGGGAACAGGGGAGAGAGATGCGATTTTTGCTGCAATATTTGTGTATTATTTTTATCTCCCCGCACAAATAAGATGATGATTGGATTCAAATCACATTTCAAACGGGGATTCATCGCTGAAATGTCAGAAATGAGGTAGCACTCCACACTTGCGACACCTTGAAATCTGTTCCCTAAAAGGCAATTTCAGCAGAAAAGTATGGTTAACCTTGAATAGTCAGATTAATGATGCAGGGCCTTACTGCGTGGGGCGCCCATGAATAAACAAAACTTTACAGGCGCATTTAGCCATGTCGGAGAAGCAGAAGGAAAGCAAAGCCAATCAGGAGAGATGAATGGTAGGAAAAAGAGAGAGAGATTTCGGGATAGAAAGAGACTGATGAGCCACAGAAAGCCAGACGTGATGCTTCTCCCTTCCCCTAAAATTTTCATATCCTAGGAGATCCTTTATGCTCCGAAAGACAGACAAAAAATCACCAGATCTCATCCCTGGACCCTTCAGTCGTAACTGCTCCTTAATAACTGGTTCCCATATTCGGAGCCACTGTATCACTCATTTTAATCGACATAATGGTTCTCAGCTACTTGTTCTTAACCTCAAAGAAATAAGTAAGGAGAGCAGGATAGACAAGAAAATGGTTTTACTGCCCACAGGGTCAAAAGGAAAAAAAAAAGAAAAGAAAAGATGCACAATCATCATTCTGCCTTTCCCCAAATACACAGCATACTGCCTAGGATGTATCACAAAGCAGACTCTGAAACAGGACGGAGCCATGGCCGGATACCTCAGGGCACCGGCAAGGTGAGGAGGAAGATGTTTATGGTGAGAAGCAATCAGTGCTATACACAAGGCGCCATGAGGATGGTGGGGTTGCTCGTTGCGTTGGTCAAGGGTAGGTTGGAAAAGCCGAGTGCTAGCTGTGATCTGTGAAATAAAAGCACTTGATTAGCTGGTGCTGGACTGGGTGATGTAAACTCGGACATCAGCAACGACCAGCAACTTCATTATCTTAATGGAAATGGATGGTGTCTTTTCCTTCGGATGCAGAATTCTTCCCCTGAGGTTCTATTTTAGGGGACTATGCCCCCCACCAAAGAAATGCGTGCAAGGACAATCACAATAGCAATGCCTATGAGAGGGGGAGACAAAAAAAAAAAAGAAGAATAGAAGGAGAAAGAAAGCCTAAGTATGACCTTCCAACCACACTCTGATTCCACCCAAGGGTAATGAACGGTGACCGCCATTTTGCTTTTAGCCGAACTTCCACCATCTCTGCCTTTCTGTGCTTTATCTCTGTTTCATCCGAGGTACAGCTCTAGTAAAGGAGATTGCACACCTGCCAGATAAACTCAGTGCAGCTGAGAGGACTGATGGGGGTGGGGGTGTCTACAGCCCACCCGTGAGCCCTCCACCCCTTGACCCCCCCACAACTCCCATCCCAAGGCCAACATTCATCCCATTGGTGTCCCTTCCCTGCCCTCGTTCCCAGGACTTAGAGCACAGATGGCATCCAATGTAAGCCTTGGAAGGAGCAACTATCTTCCATTTCCCACGTGGCTATTTAAAGCCCTGTCGATTCCCTCCCCCTCCCCCAAATCCCATCTTCACTCTCCTCTCTCCCTTCACCACCACCACCCACCTCAGGCAAGACAAGAAAATGCCAGCAGAGAAGAACATACTCTAAATCCTTTGCTGTAAAACTCAGATGTTCAGAGACAAACTTTCTCTTCAGGCAGCAAGAGGTCCACTCTCATATGTGTTCCCCACTGGGGGACACGGCTATCAGGTGAGCCAGGTGATAATCTCATCACGGTTGACATAGGCATGCATCCTGAGACCCTCACCCACGGCTCCCATCCTGTCAGCCTTCTCCAGACTCCTTGCCTGTCTGCCTACCTGGCCGGCATTCCTCCATCCTCCACAGCAAAGCCCCTGTGTTACTGTTACGTTCTGACTCCCTGAGATCCACACCGTGGACCTCCTTGGCCCACCATGCCACACCACGCTAACCCTGTGAACGCCCCCTGAGGTTGCATCTCTGAATCTTTACAGGCCTTCCTCTCAGTGAACCCCTCACACCCACTCTCTCACACACCTGCGCTTCCTTCCCTCCTTCCCCTCTGTGCTTGCTCTGGTCCTCTAGGGTCTCAGTGACTGCCACAGCACTGGGCAGTGAGTGGAGCTGTTAGAACTTAAGCTGATGTTTGGATTGGCCAGAATGTGTGGTGGGCCAGTTTCCCGGCCACCTGATCCCATTCCCTGATTCTGCCTCTCTTCTTTGTGACCTGTGGTTTTACATGTGATTGCTCCCTGGAGCCTACTTGAATATTCTAGTCTCAGCTGGTCTCTCCCAGGAGCCCAAGCTCAACAGTGTCCACCCAAGCTCAACATCTTCTGCCTCATCTCTGCCGCCACAAGTCAGTCCCCTCCCTCTAGGACCCTGTTGAGAAACAAGGGCAGTGTTGTCTCTCCTTTGCACACTCAGTATGAGCCACAAGGTTCTTCTCCTAGGCCCTGCTGCCCAAACACTCCTCCTTGGGTTCAGTTATTTCTCCATTGCTCCTTTTCTTTTCATTTATTTATTTATTTTGGTTGGTCATGGGGCTTGAACTCTGGGCCTGGGCTCTACCACTTGAGCCACAGCACCACCACTGGTTTTCTGGTGGTTCACTGGAGATCAGAGTCTCACGGACTTTCCTGCCTGGGCTGGCTTTGAACTGAGATCCTCGGATCTCAGCCTCCTGAGTAGCTAGGATGACAGGTGTGAGCCACCGGCGCCCGGCTGCTCCATTTTTTTTAAAACCAGAGTCAATCTTCTTCTCCATGAGAACCACGCTGCCCATCCCATGCCTCCGTCGCTGCCTCCCCTCCTCTAGCTCCAAACCACACCAGTAATCATCCCCCCCAGAGGCGATCAGGAGACACTGTAAATAGGACCCTCACAGGTGGAGACCAGGGGGCTAGGGAACAGGAGCTCCAGCCTTAGGTGGAGCCATGAACTTGAATGCAGGGGATGGCCTGGGGGGGGATGGGGGGCTGGCACTGGAGCTGAGTGTGGAAAGAGTAGGGGGAAGAGCAACCCCACAGCGGAACCAGTCACTGCCAAAGCCCCGAGGGCACACGCAGCTCAGCTAGAAATAGAACGCGTCCCCAAATTGGCCATGGCTGCGTGCACTCTCCCCCTGCCCCCAGGACCAGCTGAGACACAAAAGACCAAAATGGCCCTTCCAGCCTTTCATCCATCGTAAGCCTCCTGACACGGGCTAAGAGGAAAAGGCAGAACAGACCAGAGAGTTTTCCAGAAGCCTCGTGTGGTGGCTGGGTCTGTGTTGACTTCTGCCTACCTCCAGGGCTCCTCACCGAGGTGAGAGGTGAGGCGAGGGGGGTGGGGTGGAGGGAATGGCAGCTGCGTCTCCTCTCCTGGCAGATGGAGCTCAAAGGCTGGGGGTTGGAACCCAGCGCAATCCAAATCAGCTGCGGACCCCCTTCTCCTGCAAGAGCCCCGCCGGCAGTGGGGTCTCGGCAGCATGGCGGGCTGGGCAGGGTGGAGGACTCCCTCTTGGCACCCACGGTGGCTAGGGAGATAGGAAGGAAGACCAGGAAAGAAAGAAAACACTGGGCTGCCCTCTTCCGTTTGGGAGGCTCGATGAAGCCCCCACAGGAGACGCGGCGCAGAGGCTGCTCCCTGGGGGCGGGGGGTGAGGGGGGGGACACATCTTTAAACAGCCAGGAACTCAAGTCCAAAGTAACAGCTGGCCCCCTCCAGATCCCCGGAAGCATGAAGGCCAAAGCCTGTGTGGTGGATGTCCACGCCATGCCGTAACCGCCTCTCTCCAAATTACATTCCTGATTAAAGTTTTAGTGCCAAACCTTTTATATGATTACAGACAGAAAGTCAAAATTTGCATTTAAATAGACATATTAAAAAAACAACAACAAATCACTCCGAGAGAGGAGGGGGTGTGCGCTCTGGAGGGGTGGTCCGAGGGGGGAAAAGGGCCTTCCAGAGGGTTCTCTCTTTTCTGTCAACAAACTGACCCCTCCACGATCTGTCACGTGCATGGACAGATGCTACGATGCATCTGTGTACATGGAGACTTGTTCAAGCCCATAGCTCCAGCATGTATCCATCCATCCATCCATTCATTCACTCATTCATCCTACAAGTCTGTATTGACCTCCATACTGGGTTGGATCATCTCCAGAGATTCCCATATGGCCCCAGGGCCTTGGAATGTGATCTTACTTGGAAACGGGTTCTTCATGGGTAGAATCGAACAAAAATGAGGTCCTGCCGGATGAGACTGGGCCCTAAGACCATGATGGTGGTTCTTGATCTCTTTCAATCTTCGCTTTATTGGGGTTTGAACTCAGGGCCTCACACTTGCTAGGTAGGTATTCTGCCACTTGAAGCGTTGGCCCTAGTAATTTCTGCTTTGTGTTTGTGTTTTGTTTTGGATGGTGATCCTGCCATCTGTGCCTCCACGTAGCTGCGATTTTACAGGCAGGCATCACCCTGTGTAGCTTATTGATTGTGATGGAGTCTCATGAACGCTTTGCCTGACCTTGCCTTGAATCATGATCCCGTTCCCCCCCACACCCCACACACCCAAGTGGCTGAAATTACAGCTATGAGCTACCATGCCAGGCCTGATTGCTGTCCTGACCAGCAATGGAGTAGACGGAGTGGAATGGTAGAAAGGTGAGAAAGGTTCCCCATTGGTCACAAGAAGCTCGGAGAACTGTAGACAGATGCTCTGCTGGGTCTTTGGATGGAGCAGGGTCCCGAGACATGTTCATCTCCAACCAGAAGGTTCCAGAACTAAGAGAGAGTAAACGTCAGTCTTTTCAGTCTGGGTCCTTGCATTGCTGCCCTGGGGAACACATGTGAGAGGAATGAAGAGACCAGAGTGGGATCCATCGAGGACTGGTATTTTCCCAAGAAGAAGAAGAAGAAGACAGCCACAGAGAGGGAAGGCAGCCAGGGGGAGACCCCCAGGGAGAAGCCACGTGTGGATGGAGCAGAGGTGACAGAGACACAGAGAGGCAGGTTCAAGCCAACGCGTGTCCGAACCCGCCTACGCCAGGAGGTCCCAGCTACAGAACTTGGGGAAGACCAGGTGTGCCGGAGCCCTGGGAGGCATTCAAAGAACCTCAGGGACCAACGGGAGATGCCAGCCTACATGGATGCACCCTACATGGGAGATGGCCATGAAGGGAGAATTCGTGGTAGGAAAACCTGGTCTGCTCAGGGAAAACAAAGTCTCTGGGCACTGGGGTGGCAGGTAGTTGAAATAATCCACCATCAGCGGCCCCCTTCCCCCTTCAAGGAGACACACATGGTCCCCAAACTACAGGAAGAACACTGGCCGGCCTGGATGGAGGCCAGTGAGGATGAGCGTCCTTGGTGTTTGTCTGGGTAATGGGAGGCAGAGAGGACGAGAAGGACTGCACGCACAGATCCCCTTGGTGCCTCTGATTCTGGCTCTGCCGTGAGCCTAGCTGAGTGACCTTGCGTCCACCCAGGGTCGTGGGTAGCCGGAGCCTCAGGGCTCCCATCTGGATGGGGACAAGGCGGGCTGGCTGACAACCAAGAGGCTGGCTGGCACATGCGGCCGTGCATCATGGGAGGGTAGCCGAGAACACACGCTGGGCTTTTCCTGGACGGTGTTCCAATAATCCCAAAGAGGGGTGAGATCTTCCGCCTGCTCAGAAACCAGAATCTACCCCCAAAATGTCAAAGGTAAAACCAGTTCTCCACCTTTGGGTTTGCAATAAGATAAAAAAAAAAGAAAACAATCATGCAACTATACTCAAGGCTGGACTTGAAGCTTATAAAGTCTAGCGACGGCTTTCATTCCTGGGATGGTTTATTTTGGTTCATTTGTGGGGGACAAAAGAAAGAAAGGAAGAGAAAGAAAGAAAGAAAGAAAGAAAGAAAGAAAGAAAGAAAGAAAGAAAGAAAGAAAGAAAGAAAGAAAGAAAGAAAGAAAGGAAGAAAGGAAGGAAGGAAGGAAGGAAGGAAGGAAGGGAAAGAAAGAGAAAGAAAGGAGGGAAGGAGGGAGGGAGAGAGGGAGGAAGGAAGGAAGGAAGGAAGAAAGGGAGGGAGGGAGGGAGGGAGGGAGGAAGGAAGGAAGGAAGGAAGGAAGGAAGGAAGGAAGGAAGGAAGGAAGGAAGGATGGAAGGAAGGGAAGGAAAGAAATTGCAAAGGAAGTTTTTCTCCCCCACTGATAAAATAACGCCCAGGAAAGGAAGTCAGAGACAAGAATCCCTTACCAAAGCCATATGTGAAGTACACTATATATATAATTACTTTTGGGGTTGGAGAAACAGAGTCTCAATATTTTGAGACACCCAGCCACTCATCCCTAAGAAAAGGCTTCCAGCATTTCCTGGGTGCTTCCCTCACTAGCCAGTGTGGCCAAACATGGCCAAGAGAGAATATTAAACAAACAAAAAAAAAGAAGCAAATAAGAATCGGACAGGACCATAGCTCCAAGCCCAGTGCTGCACACAGCATTCACGCTTCTCCAGGCGACTGGATTCCTAAAACTGCCAGCTGCTAACAAGAATTCCACCCCTGATGCCTGAGAAGACAAATCCCGACAAGCTCAGAAATCTTTCATCTCACTCACAAGTTGTCTGCTCCCATCGCAGGTTCGCAGATTAAGAATAAAAATGGATCTGACTGCTAAGGAAGGCGTGTTTTATGTTTAAGAATACCTCCATCCTACCCACCTCTGCCAAGGGCCCTGTGTTGTGTCAGAGTGGGCTGGGCTGGAACCTACTTGGGGGGAGAAACACAGAAGACCTCTTCAGCTGGAGGAATGTGACTTTGCATTCCGATACACGTGACGGAGCATCTTCCTTGCATATTCTTTCTGTGAAGGCTCAATCATTGCATTTCTCTGCAGACACCAGCATTCAGAGTAGATCCAAAAATGACCCCCCCAAATTTTTTTTTAATAGAGAAAATAGGTCCTGAAAGTGAGATCAGATAGCCCTTGTCTTATACCCACATGAGAAGAATTGGCTGGCTCATTTCATTAAGTATAAGAAAAATATTTTAAAAAAAATACCCCAGGACTGACCAAAAAAAGAATAATAAAGAATGATTAAATAGGTATTGTTATGGCTCCTTTAATAACGAGTCTAGGTCCTGGAAGCTGTGTCACCGGGAGCTGTGGATACTATGCAAACATTTTAGAGGGTCTGTCACATCTCTGGGGACTTAAGACAGAGAAAAGCAGCCGAGGGGGTACAATCAAGATGCACAGGATTGTTGCAGCTTAGAGAAATCATGCCACGGCACAATAAACTCTTTATAAGGAGGTGGGATACATCTAACATGGCAAAACCTACAGATCTCCATGCAGCTTTCCAGACTGTCTGCATTAATGCACATTCAACACCATGTAGGAGGCTGGGTCCCATTAACCTCCCCCCACCCCCCCATCAACCCCCCCTCCTCCACCAACAGGTGTAGCTGCCTGTGGTCTTAATGACAGCCGTCCTGACCAGGGTGAGATGGAATCAACATAGTCTTCTTTTGGTTCCTGTCTCCTTCATGGCTACAGATGCCAAACATTTCTTCATGTGTTTATCTTGGCCAATTGTACTTCTTCTTTTGTGAACCGTCTGTCCAATGCGTCTGCCTAGGTATTGTCTGGGTTATTTGTTCTCTGGTGTTTAGTTTGTTGCATTCTGGACTCTTGGGGGGGAAAAAACAACGCAAGGTAAAGCAGGAGCCGTGCTACTGCAGCCGACTGAAGGCCGCTTAAAGAGAAGCAACCTAGCAAGCACCCGAGGCATGTGGAGGATTGGATTCTGGGTCACGAGAAACTGGCCACCGAGGTAATTACTGGGAAAAGCAGATGAAAATTAGAATGTGTTCTGCAGATGAGATGATAGTGTTGCATCCTGTGCTCCAAGCGTTGACGTCAATGTTGTATTGTGCTTATGTAAGAGAATGTGCATGGGCTCAGAGCATTCAGAGCAACAGGGGACCGTGCCCGTAGCCCACAGTAAGATGATTTTTAAAAACGTACACAGAAGTGAGAAACTCATGGATGGACCAGTTTCTCAAAATAGGGTGAACGTTGAATAGGATATTGGTTTTATGTAAAAGCACCACAAAATATTTCAATCTATTTCAGAAGTACCATATACAATGCAACAAACACCTCTTTCCTACAGCCACTTTAATCAATAGTATTTAATCAATTATTATTTAATCAACATTATTATATGACTAATTTAGAAGTCCTATAGGAACCTCTTATGTACACTTGTAACTTATTTCACATTCGTTTTTATGTTTTTAATTTTGTATACAGGGTCGCATGTCCTTTGCCACTTGTGGGTTTTTTTTTCCCCTCAACATTTAAGATTCAAAATTTTTTTCAAGTTCTTTTTCATTATTGTACAATCGACTATCACATTACCTTTCTAAAATTCATCTTTGTTATCATTTTGATGACAGTCTGGGTTGCTTCTAACTTTCTCTTATAATTTAGACAAGTGATATCACATTCAGAAGGAAAGCCTGGGTATGAGAGCGGGGGCTCACACCTGTAACCCTGGCTACTCAGGAGGCTGAGATCTGGGGATCACAATTCAAAGACAGTGCAGGCAGGAAAGTCCGTGAAACAATCATCTCCAATGAACCACCAGAAAATGGAAGTGGCGCTGTGGCTCAAAGTGGTAGATCACTCACCTTAAGCAAAAGAGCTCAGGAACAATGCCCAGGCTCTGAGGCCCTGAGTTCAACCCCCACAACAGACAAAAAAAAAACCAAAACCCTATCTGTCTGTCTGTCTATTTTAAGGAAGTGCGGCTAGAGGTCACTCTGAATAGGAAAGATCTCTGAGCTGGCTGGATGCTTCTTTTTTAATTTTTTGTCCATTGTGGGGCATGAACTCAGGACCTATCTGCCATCTATACAACCATCCATCTACCCATCTATACAACCATCCATCCATCCTCCCATCCATCCATCCACCATCCATACAACCATCCATCCATCCTCCAATCCATCCATCTACCCATCTACATAAAACCATCCACCAACCATCCATCGATTCATCTATACAACCCATCCATCCATCCATCTACTCATGCATGTAACCCCACGCATCCACACATCTACCTACCCCTCCATCTATCTTCTATCTTAAGACAGATTTGTAGCTCCTAATTTTGTCAAAACATTAAAAAAAAAAAAAGGTGAATCCCATTTGGAGCTCGCCAATCTTGGATGATGTCACCTCAGGGCAACCTTATCCCCTGGACAGTGAAGGACACTCTGCCCACACCTCACCCCCCAACTCAACAACCACCCAGAGGGAAGTAAAAGGCTGTCCCTTCCCACCTGGGGGGAATTCTTTTTTTTTTTTAGTTGTGCTGTTAG
>NW_012267230.1:12922409-12954583 GCF_000151885.1 Dipodomys ordii
ATATATATATATATATATATATATATATGACAATCTGTTTGAGCCTTTTAGCTAAACCCCACAGTATTTCATTCCATTTTGTTTCATTTTTCTATTTAAAAGGGGGATTTCATCTGCCAACCTGCTTTGTTTTCCTGTGGCTCATTACCGGTGTTTCTTTCAAAGATACAACACTTGTTCCCATCAGAAACAACCTTACCTCGTGAAAACAGCCTCACGGTAAAACTTCGGCAATTGCAAAGGACACAATGATTTGAGCCAATGATCAATCCCATCACTTCCCACCGAGGACAATCCCCTGATCACTCTTCAAGTCTCCTTGAAAGTTATTTCCAGCCCATTCCACGGGCCATGGGTCAACTTTCCAATGAGAGCTTTGGCTTCCTCGCACGTACAATGTTTAAAGGGCTGAATTTATCTCTCCTCTGGTCCTCTGTTTATACCAAAAAGCCATAGCTTGGGCTATGATGCTCTTTGGTTGTGCTAGAGAGATGTTAAAGTGTATTTCAGAATGGAATACCAAATTACAGCAGGGAAGAGAAGGGAAATCTTCAAACCTAGGACTGAGTTGAAAGTTTTCACATTTTTCAATGGACCTAAGAAGCGCTTCTGGGGAGACTGAGCTACTTAAGGATGCAGAAGTAGCTCACGATGTATTTCACTTGAAACATGATTCTTCCGTTGGCATTCTGAGCCAGAGATTCTTTTCCACACAGAGATCTGTAGTCCGTGCACTCCTGGAGAGAACCCACTGTCTGTGTGGCTCTGTCCACGGTGGTGGGCTGACAGATCCCACACTTCTAAAAGGGCCCAGGTGATATTCCAGACAGAACAAGCCTCTACCACCTGCCCACGCCGCCACCTTCCCTCCCCTGCTTCCCAACGAAGGTCAAAGAAGTCCTATCACCGATGTAACGCCTGGCAAAATCCAATAAAAGCACCAGTCATACATTTCCCTCACCGCCACCGCACTGACCCAGATAATGGGAACTCGTGATTGCCAGTGACCCACGTTGGGCCACAACCAGTCAGTGGCCTTCTGGTTCAAGCCATCCGTATTCCAGAATCAATCCACTTAGCCATCCGTTTGCTGCGCCCTCTGTCTTCACCTAATCTAATTTGCATGGTGGAACAGAGCGTTGATGTGACAGGGCCTCGGGTAGATGCAATCCCGTGCTTCCTGGCACACGAACGTGCGTACCGGTGCCAGCTGATGACACACCAGCAGGTGGCCTGGTACAGGACCAATTCTGCACTCTGCCTAAGTTTGAGGGCCCCTGACTTAGGCATGGGGATGCACAGGTTTCTCCTGGAAGGAGATGAAACCGGCTGTGGGGAGGGCTGGGAGGGCTCACCAGGAGAAGTGATAGAAATTCCTGACGTGGCGGAGGGCTATTCGAGTCATTTGATGCTTTTGCTCCCATAAATAACCTCCAAGGCAATGACCTTGTAATCTGGGCTTTCTACCTCTGGCTGGCCCTCAGTGGCCTCCCTCACTTTTCGTGCTGCACTCCCTCCTACGTGTTGGTTCGCTGAGATAGGGAATGGGTGGGTAGATCCAGGAGCGAATGGGAAGCCCCCCCCCTTAATGATCCTTCGACCCCATTGGCTCTCCAATCTGGAGAAATCCCAGGTGCCAGCATCCCAGCTACTCCAGAGGAGAATTTCGGCCAGCCTGGAGAAAGACAGACAGCAAGACCCTGCCTCACAGATAAAAGCCACAGGCTGAGAGCACAATTTGAGTGGCCAAGGTCTCCCCTATACCCCAATACCACAGAAAGGATAGGGGACAATTTTAAGATACACTGAGGCCTACACCTGTATCCTCAACCCAGAAACCCTGGCCCCCTGATTCTGATCTACATGTGGCCCTTCAGGTGTTTCTGGCTGGTCAGAGGGTGGAACCCCGCGACCCCCCCCCCAGCAGCATCTTTAAACCTCCCAGTGTCTGAGGCTCCCAGCCTCAGCCTAGTGCCAAATCCACCCTCCAGAGCCATGCTTCCAGGCCAGGATCTTTGCTATCTGATTTCTCCCCGTCCTTCGCTCTGTGTCAGTGACCAAAGCCCCACCTGCAAACACCCTTTTGGTTATATGTCCGTAACATGTTATAAGGTGAAATCACAGGGCCTACAGCAGAAGAATAACACGCCAGGGTCCTGGGGGTAGGGTGCAAAGGCAGATCTGGGCCATCTCTGAATGCCTTCAAATGCACAGTGTGCCTGCCTCAAGGAGCGAAAGGCAAAGGATGTATCAGGACCACATTACGGCAAAGGTTGCTGGGCTTCAGGCCAAATAAGAAACTCAGATTCCCCCAATCCGCAGGCATTATATTACACAACAGTAGGGGGCGCCACTCACGCTGCTATGGGGGTAGAAGGCCACACAGCCAAAGCTCTTTCCTGGCTGTCCAAGAATGACCAAGGAGCAGCTTCATAACACCAGAACATCGGTGAAAACCCACCATGGGCAAACAGATGGCTGTGATGATCACCTCAAATACTCCTGAAGTTGTCTGTCGTACTCTACAAATCCTCGTCAGGAAAGATGCTTGCCCACCCATCCCAGACTCACAACCACAACCACACGAGAACACTGGAGAAAATTGAGTGGGTTGCCTTTTCTATAACACAGTTTCAAAATTGTGTAAATGTCAACTATAATAATTATATTAAAAAAAAAACCTCGAGGGGTAAGTTGTAGGAGCATCCATCTATCACTTGGATTTCTTTTTTTTTCTTCCCCCCCTCCCAAATATAGTATGGGCAATCTGTTTCAAAATGTCAACATAATGGCAATAAAATGCGATCAGAACTTTCTGGTTGCAGACGTATAAGCCTCAGAGCATTAAATACATGATCGGCGAACCGATCCAGATGTTCTATGCCAGAATTCCAACACATCACAACCAACCTCTCCTAAGCAAGTCTCCAAAGAAAACCTACCAGGAAATATTACGCAGTTATACAAAAGCATGGTAGGGCTTTATTTTCCTCTCCTTCTCCTTTTCATGACAAGGTACAGACTGAAAATTGTATGTCCTATATTTTAAGTCAAAAACAAGAACAGATGCAGAGGAGAAATCAGAGCCATGGAAACGAGCACAGAGTTCATGACTACCCGATCACACGTAGCACATTGGGAATGAGCAAATGTGCTCCCTCCCACTGTCCAGGCCCTTTCTCTAGGAATGCAAGGATGGTTGGTTTAGAAACCTTAGAGGATATAGATCACATCCCAATAGCTACAAGGTCTAATTTGAAACAGTGGATAGCACTCCCTAATGGATATAAATACTAACTAATGGGTTGGTTTGGTAGCATTCTTCGAACACCTGTGTATGTTCTGTGGACTTGGATGATATCATGAGGTACTTACAGCAAGCTTGTTGAGTGCCTACTGGCTTTTGATACCCCAGACCCCTGGTCTGGAAGGAATCAAAGACAGAAGGGCTAATGGAAGCCCATCACTGTGGAAACTAGCCAGCAAGAGGAATCAGACATCAGGGTGTGACGGAAAAATCTCCAGGATCCCCAGGACACTGGTAAAGCAAAGTTTAGCAAGAAGAGCTTGTGGCTAGTGAGAGGTGTAAAGGGTCTTTGGGGGGCCTCTTTCCTCTTGAGAATAGACTCTGGCTGTGAAATATGTCACCGAAAATCTGCTAAGTGGCCCACAATCTCTATCTCTATCTACTTAGTCATCGAGATCACTGATTCCAAGATCCTTCTCAGCCTCAAGCTGAGCATTTTGCTACTGGCGACTGATTCCTGAGACATGCCCCCCCCACTCAACCTTTCCCACCTTCCCCAACTTGTTTTATACCCTACCACTACCACCACCCCTGGCCCCACCAACTTGTTCTACATCCCGGCCCTCTACCATACACAAGAGCAAAACCAGGAACTAGGAGGAAACAGAGTCTGGATAACTCAGCCTGTGGTCTTAAAACATCCCAGACTCTCCCTACCCTTCCCACACTGGAGCTTCTGCAGTGGCTCTGTCTTCTCTGAACCACTCTCCTCGTAAGAACAGCAAGATGAAAGATTCGTTTAAACCTCTCTTCTGTTGGGCATTGGACAAATAGATGCAATAGAATACAGCGATCAGGAGAATGGGTCTGGGAATCACAAACCTCATTGCTTCTTATTAGCCCTGAAAGCTTGGAAGGTCTCTGAAGTGGAAGGAATAACACACATTCTCCTCTCCTTGTGGATGGATGAGATATAATACCACTGGAATACTTTGTGCACCAACCCAGGCCTATAGTAATTGCTCAATTAAGAAAAAGGATCGGTTGGACTTAATATTGCACAAAGAATGTGACACCTCGGCGTGAGCTTTCCCTGGGAGATGGAGCGGTGAATCGTCAGGCCACACCCAATTTCAGTCCCCTCAACCACTTCTGATCTTTCCCTTAAGAGAAGACGAAGGCTGGCACCGGCGGTCTTCCCTCCCCAACCCAGAGAAAAGACAATGTGAAAAGTGAAACCTGAGCGCTCCACATTTCAAAGGACACATGCATGAGGCGGAGGTTCACTTGTCCTAGCAAAGAGGTTTCCGTGCGCTGGGCTGGTCAGAAAGTGGAGGCTCCTTGGCCCTAAGTGGGAATTCTCACATCAAAAAACTGGACAGTGAACCGGACAGCTCCACGCCCCTCCCGTTTCCAGTCTCACCTTCATCCTCCCAATGGGGTCCTGAGATAGTTCTGAGAATGAACCCCCAGATTTCTACCCATCGACCAATGGATTTCCCAAGGGCTCCATTGATTTCTGTCCAAAAGTGTGCCTGACACCCAGAGATACAGAGCACAGAAATCAAGCAACAAGAGAGAAACTTGGGTTTGGGGAGGGGGTAGGAAATCTGCCGCTGGGTGGCTCCTTCCAACGCCTGGGAGCCTTGGGCTCCTGGCACAGGAGGAGGCAAGGCTCTCCGCCCGACTCCAGCACAGAGGCCACAGACGTTCCGATCCTCCGACAATCTAGACTGCCCCTGCCTGGACCGTACCCTCGCTCACAGATCTCAATCTGCAGAATATCTGTTCTAGGGAGAGGCTTCCCTCTCCTTCACATTCCTCACGCGAATGCACCCCCAGGTTAATGAGCAGGGACGGGGGAGCATGAACCTAAGCCTGGGCTGGGGCCGGCGTCCCTGGCCTCTTGCCTGCTTCCTGTCCTGGGAAATCTGTCTAGAGCAGCATGGATCCTGTTGGTGGCTCTTCAGGCTGGTGCTGGTGGGGACCTGTTCTCCAGCTGTCTTTATTTTGAAGTCCCGGGCAGTTATGAGAAGACATAGCTTGGGGTCTCTGTAGACGGTCCCTCGATTTAGATTTGCTCTGCTCCTGATTTGATGGAGGTTACAGGGGGCTCAGGAGGGAAAGTGTCTTCCCACAGCATCCAAGGCGCAGAGAATCGGCAGCACTCAATGCCAGGACACAGGCTGAGGATTGGGGGCGGGGGAGGATGCTTTCCCCAGAGGAGAGGTCGATCCTCCTCTCCTTCCTCCCCACCTGCTGAGTTCTGCACACCATGCAGCCCCATCTCTAATCAGGAACAGGAGGTGATGTCCACCCCAGAATCTCCCCCTGCATGCCGGGCACTTTGCAAATCACTGAAGGTTCACCACCACCAGGCTGACAGAGACAGGAAGGGTCAGAGGTTTTCTGAGGCCAGGGGAGGCGGGAACATTCCAGAAATGTAGGAAGGGTGAAAGGAGATGGAAGGAGCCTTAGGGGACTTCTAGGGACAGAAACCCAGAACCATCGATGGAGCTGCCAGTGCCCCGTCTTCCCCAGTTCCCCTGGGAGCCAGCAAAGCCTCCTGAAGTCCTGTCTCTAACTCTAAACCCTCGTAAGCATCAAGGTTCCTTAGTCCTCCTGCAGCTTATTAGAGAAACCAAATAAATGCCTCATTCTATTTGTCAGGAAAGCACAAAGGAAGTTCAAAAAATAAATAATGTGTATTGAGAATGGTAAAGGAGCTGGGGCTCCTTCCAAGAACAAACAGAGGAATAAGTAAATACCTAAATGAGTGAACAGCTTTCCTTAAAGCAGAGGGGAAGTTTATCTGGAGATTAAGTTCTCAAAAGCGGCTGAAATCCAAGTGCTTCTTCAACGCAACTCACTCAGCCCTACCACCCTCTCTGTCTTCTGTTGCTCCCTGCAGAAGATCATTCTAGAAAGTGGGGAGAAATGGAAATACTGCTTCCAGGTTCGTTTCTACAAGGCAAATGCAGCCTTCATCCTGTTCAAAAGCATTTACAGCTCAGTGAGAAATCCTCTTTATAAAAAAAGAAAAAGGAAAAAGAAGAAAAGAAAAAGTTACTTAGGCAAAGCTTTTGGAAGGGCAAGAAAGACATTCACCCAACTTCCTGCAGAAGCTCTGACTATGGAAATAATTGTTTCTCATACCCCAAAGCAAATGAACCACATTCCTGCATTGAATCATCCCCTCCTCTTTTGAGTTTATGATTGGCTTTGCCTGTGATGCATGTTATGTTTGCAAGCATGAATGAAATTGTATTAAAAAAATTGCTTTGTGCTGGACCATGATTGTCTAAAAATACTAACTAGATTAACAAGGCAGGCATGACTTAAAGCTGTGTGAGCTAAAGGATGGAGCTGGAAATTTCTAGCTGTTAAGCCCAGTGTCAGCGCTCACGCCTATAATCCTAGCTACTCAGGAGGCTGAGATCTTAGGATAGGCACTATTCAAAGCCAGCCCATGCAGGAAGGTCCATGAGACTCTTAATCTACAATTAATTACCAAAAAGCCAGAAATGGAGCTGTGGTTCAAGTGGTAGAGAGCCAGCCTTGAGTGAAAACACTCAGGAACAGCAAATCCAGGCTCTGAGTTCAAGTCCCAGTACCAGCATAACCACATAAGCTGTTTTACCCTTTCAGTATGACAATGCTTTGTTTCTGGAAACACTCAGGACATCCATTTTTTTGCATTGCATGGCATGAATTATGTCCATGACTAACAAATCACCCAAGGTGAGAGAGACAGAGAGAGACAGAGAGACAGAGACAGAGAGACAGAGAGAGACAGAGAGACAGAGACAGAGAGAGACAGAGAGATTTGTAGGGCTTGAGCTCAGGGCCCAGGTGCTGTCCCTGAGCTTTTTTGCTCAAGGCTAGTGTTCTGCCATTTTGAGCCACAGCTCCACTTCTGGATTTTTGGTGATTAATTGGAGAGAAGAGTTTCACAGACTTTCCTGACCAGGCTGGCTTTGAACTACAATCCTCACATCTCAGCCTCCGGAGTAGCTAGGATTACCATGGGCACCCAGCTTTGGGAGATTTTTCTTGTTGTTGTTATTGTTACTTATTTTGTTGCTCCTCACCATCTCCCCCTACACACACACACACACACACACACAGCTCACAAATCTCTCTGTTGTTCTCTAAGCATCAAAAGTCTTTGGAAAACAGAATCAACATGCACACAGACCACAAATAGCTCCCATCACTCAACACTCCATGTTGATTTTTTCGCCCCCATAAGTCCCTTTGGTCATTGATGATCTTGTTATTTACACAAGCTTGTCTATGGAGCATTTATTTTCATGCTTAGTCCTTTTTAGGTACAAGGAGCTTCCCAATGGAGGAAAGAAAGCCAGAATAACCTAAATAGCCTTTATAT
This sequence comes from Dipodomys ordii, assembly GCF_000151885.1. Taxonomy (NCBI): domain Eukaryota; kingdom Metazoa; phylum Chordata; class Mammalia; order Rodentia; family Heteromyidae; genus Dipodomys; species Dipodomys ordii. The sequence goes on from NW_012267230.1 coordinate 12,930,047, forward strand.
CCACATAGGAAGGAAGAAATGAACGAACAATAGGTTAGAAGAAGCTAAGCGGGAAGGAGAGAAATGACCTGTGAAGGGCTGGGTCCGGTGGCTTTGATTACTCACAGGACTGAAAAATATCTTACCAAACTATTCATAGTTTCTATCTGCAAAACCTACAGCTCCTTCTACGCCGTCTCCTTGCCTGACAGGGAAGAAGGCAGATGGAAAAGGAGTAAGTTTGGATAAATCCAGCCACGTATCCCAACACTGGCTAGCACCCACAAATCAGGTTAGCTTGGACACCTTACATAACCTGACTGGCACTTCTCCAATGCAGAAGGGAAGAGTCACCATGCCTTGCAGATACGTTGTAAAAATAAACAAGGTCGGGTATGCAAGCAACCCGGCCTCTTCCACGATGGGAGAAATGCTAATAATCCTTATCTTCCCTTGCATTCTTAGAGCTAATTAATGCTATCTAGCATAGAAGAATAGAACTCACTCTCCTGATCACACAGTTGTGTATTTATTATGGACAAGCTTAGAAAGAGAATACGCGGTTCCCGTGTATATAATTTGCCTCTCTGGGAAGAAGGTATGAGGACAGTTAGACCCTTATGTCACAAAAATGCTTTCTTCCCAAAGCTCTGACAAGCAAATGCTATGGCTGAAAGGTGACAGGAGAGAGGGAAAGAGAGGTCCGGGTGCATTCTCCCTCTGCTTTGACTCAAGCACCCCTGGGTGCACTCATGCTCAGGTATTGCCTCCTAGGGACCAGGTGCCAAGCAATCAGTTGGCAGGGGAGGCATAGGGCAGGAAGCCATTCAAGCTCTAGGTCTCTAAGTTCTCTGGGTCCTGGTTCAAATCCCCATGCGTCTATCTGCTAACAAATGCATCCTTTCCTCGCCAGTATCATTGGGATGCGCTGAGCTTTCATTGAATTCAGCCATAAAATGAACTAATGCTGCCTACTTCTGAGCTTTGTGGATGAGCATTAACGTAGGCATCCTGTGGCAGTGTCTCCGTACCCATCAAATGCACACAAAACCATGCTGAGGGTTGGCAGGGAAGGAGTTTATAAAGCTGCCAGGACACCAGACACTGGTGCTCACGCCTGTAATCCTGCCTACTCAGGAGGATGAGATGCGGGGGATGGAAGCCCAAAGCCAGCTGATCAGAAAAAAGTCTACAAGACCCCAGCTCGAATTAACAAGCAAAACACAGGGCTGGAGGTGTGGTTTCAGTGGCAGGGTAGCGGTCATGAGCCAGCAAGATCTTGACTTCAAATCACCAGACCGGGGGGGGGGGGGGGTGGTGATGAAAACCAAATCCAGTGTACTCCGCACAGCACTGCATTTTGTGGTTCAAAAAACAACAGCAACAAAACTCCATGTTTCACGTTGGTTTATGCTGCCTCAAAGTCATGTAATGCAACATCAACTGCAGAACTCTCCAGAAATTCATGACTTTTAAGGACTAGAGACGTTTGAGCAGACCAAGGTAATTAGGAACAAGAGTCCTGTCATGGGTTTTCTCAGGAAGGAGGGGCACACTTCAGCTCATCACAGGTACTTCTCTCTGCTCAGCGTCCCCCACAAGAAGTCTATAATTCTATGTGGGAAAATAACACGTCCATCCTCTCACATCTCCATGGTCCCCTGAACTATTTATTTGGTTGGGGATCCAGTTAATGGTTCCCTTCTGTAAAGTAGGACAAAACCCTGTGTAGTAGATGGGGCAGCCACCCCCAGCCAGATGGGGCCAGGGGCCTAGAATAGACTTGCTCCCCTGTTGTTCCTTGTACCAAAGGCTTGTGCTCTCCACAGCCTGGATTTAGGGGATTTGAAACATAGCTAATATTGCCGGGCACCGATGGCTCACGCCTGTAATCCTTGCTACTCGGGAGGCTGAGATCTGAGGATGGAGGTTCCAAGCTAAACTGGGCAGAAAGGTCCCTGTGAGACTCTCGATCTCCAATAAGCAATCAAAAACCAGGAGTGCCGCTGTGGCTCAAGTGGTAGAGTGGCACTAGCCTTGAGCACAAAGAGGCTCAGGGACAGCACCCAGGCCCTGAGTTCAAACCCCACAAATGACAAAAACAAAAAACAAAAAACAAACCCATTGCTAATATTTACTAGACTGTACAAAGCAGTCAGAGACCACTGGGATCCCCAGTGTGCATTACAAAGGGAGCTATCCTCCAAGGATTTCCTTCACGGGATTTTGAGTAATTTAAGCCTTTAATCCCTCCTCATTATATAATTCTGTGTGTAAACAACCCTATAATTTCTACATACCCAGTTTCCCAAGTGGATTAGTTCAACACCGGTATGAGATCTGTAAGGACTTAAAAAAAAATTTCCTCCATCCATCATCAAAATTTGGGAAGTTGGAGTGACTGGCAAACACAGCCTTGCTCGGCTTTAATCTGACAGAACTTCATGGGCAGGGGAAGGGAGGAGCCAATCTCACCTGCCTTTAGCTCTGAAGGGCACTGTCTTCCTGATTCCGGCTGCTCTAAGTCTGTCTACAAGTGGAGTTCAAATAAGGATGTTCAGTTCTGCCAGAGAGAGAGACAGAGAGAGAGAGAGAGACAGAGAGATGGACCTGGGGCTTGAACCCAGGGCCTGGGTGCTGTCCCTTAGCTTTTTCATTCAAAGATGGCACCACTTGAGCCACTGTACCACTTCTGGTTTTCTGGTGGTTAACTGGAATAAGCGTCTCATGGACTTTCCTGCCCAGCTGGCTTTGAACCCTGATCCTCAGATCTCGGCCTCTGAGTAGCTAGGATGACAGGCATGAGCCACTGGCACCAGCTCCTTCCTTTCATTCCGAGTCTGGGCAGGGCTGGGCTGCAGGCCGGCTTCTGTCTCGCTTCTGTGTGCTTTGCAAAAGCAAATGAGTTGTTGGAGGTCACCGAAGAACCTGCTCAGGGCCCATTAATTCAGCGCTCACTCCTTCTCTCAACAAACAACTGCTGTTTAGTTAGAGGAATGGACCCAGCCATCGCCACTGGCCGACTGTCAATTCTGATGACTCTGAACGCTGACATTGTGTACTGTGAATATATCTTAGGATATTATTTGTATCAATTTGTGTGCGAACACGGGGACCTAATATTTATTCATAGACGGGGACATTTGGTTTCTCCTTGCTCAGGAGATACCATTCAGTCTCTGCAGCCTCAACCCAGCCCACTCCTGACTCCTTACTCAACTCTCACAACACGTTTAGCACAGGCTTTGCTCCCAGACACCTGGGCCACCTGTATGCAAGAGCAGTTCTATGACATCTGTAATTAATTTGCAGGGACAGTTGATGAGGGTCCCCCATGAGAGAAGATGCCGCTGGTCAGTCCACCTTTCGAAACCCAGCACGCTATTCAGCCTAAACCTCCGATCAAATACAGCCCGCTCACACTGAGGGCGGAGAGTCAGAACCAGTGACTGCCTGAATCACCTGCCAGCTACTACTGTCTGAATTACCTGATTCTGCTTTAATAGCCAGAGCCTTCCACCCAGCACTCTACCATTCTAGGAAATAGTGGCCCAGGAAGTTCAAAGTCCAAATAACTTGATTGTTCCTTCTAGGGACTCCTTAAAAGACCCATCACTTCATTGACAGAAAGCATCCAATGAGGCTTTCACCTGTACGGGCAGAAGAAACCTTTTTGTCACCTGCCTTAGAAGGCTTCAATAATTGAATCCGGGGAAGAGCAGACAACAGGCAGGCTGACAGGAGAAAAGGCATACAAGCTCATTACAAGCCAGGGTATGGGCACTGCGAGAGAGAGGGGGTGGGGTGGGGGAGACCCAGGGCAGTGGGAGGAGGCCACCAGCCAAGTACAACTACAAGTAGAACAGGCTGAGGACACGCTTTTGTCTCAAGCTCTAGCGACGACGTCAGCTACAAAAGTTTTGCCCAAGAGCTCGTCACCTGGAGGGTGCAGCCTATAGGTAGATGTGAGAAGATTAGAGAAAAATCCTAACACGCGTGTTGGAGAAGAAAGAGGAATGGGAGATGGCGGGCAGAGGGGAGGTAGGTTGGTTCAGAGAGACCTGGGTTTCAGACCTGGTTCAGAGAGACCTGGGTTTAAAGTGCTTTTCCTACAAAGTGCTTATCGTATTTGGGGGGTTGGCACTGTCGTCTGAGCCCCAAACGCATCCCAGGGTGCTCTGAAGGTGTGGCGGCTACATTTTGCCTTGCCCTGCCCTCCGATCCCAAAGGATCACATTAGGACGTTCATTCCATACCCACCACGCCTCTCAACCACCTCCCGACGCACTTCGGCGTCTCCATAGATGTCGTGGCTTTTCCCCAAGACGTCTCTGAGCTTCTGTTCAGGAGGTCATCCGCTGTCATTCAGCTAAAGTCGTGGCTTTGCAAAGACTTCATCGTGGGCAGGACGCAGCTGTTGCCGTAACTCATCTTGCCAGTCGCAAGGCGAGCCTCAGTCGGGAATTACCTCAGCCACGGGCTCAGGCTGAAAGAGCACCTCTGCCTGCCTTGAGAGTCCCGAGGCCTCCACCATGTCCAGCTGACACTTCCCCCAGAGCCAACAAGCAATGGTAACCAGAGCAAAGGCCGGAAAGGAGACTAACTCAATGGCCGCATTGGGGAAGACGGTGACCGAGCATTCCAGCCCAGCCTCCTGGCACGGACACAAGCTTTCGGCTTAAATAGAAGAAGGATCAGGCAAGGGTGGAGGTGTGCAGAAGTAAGCCGTTTTGTTCTAACCACCCAGTCTGAGGTCTGGGTGGCCATTATCTCAGTCCTGCTTCTGCGAGGTGACTACTGAAGTCCTTATCACCTGAGGGGACAATCGGATTCCCAAGAGATGTAAGCCCCTGTTTGCAGGATTATCTCCTCCTTGCAGGAGCAATCTGCCTGAAGGGACCTGCTGTTTCTAGAATCCAAGGTGACTTGCAGGCTTGGGACGTTGTCTGGAGAGTTCCGGGTGCCTTTGGGCATTCTGCGGCTGGACATTGTAACAGCCCAGGATGAGGTATCTCTAGCACACATCTGATCTCTGAACCTTCAGCCTCAAAGGGGGATGATGGAGACTGGGTAGCACTGGTTTCTAGAAAGATGCTCCACAGTGATTGACAAGCCTAGGATCCATGCTGAGAACGAGGAGATAGATACAAGTTGGAGGCAGAGATGCTAGGCTCTTTTATTTTTTTTTGCCAGTCATGGAGGTTGAACTTAGGGCCTAGGTGCTGTCCCTGAGCTCTTTTGCTCAGTGCTCTACCGCTTTAAGCCACAGCACCACTTGGAGATAGGAGTCTCATGGAGATTTTCCCCCTAAGGCTGGCTTTGACCTACGATCCTCAGATCTCAGCCTCCGGAGTAGCTAAGATTACAGGTGTCAGCCACTGGTGCCCAGCCCAGGCTTTTATTGTAGCTACCTTCTGGACCCAAGTGGAGAATCAGGGCTTTGAGACAAAAGCACTTTCAAAATACCTGTTCTCTGTGTGGAAAATGAACTCTGCAACTTGTAGGTGGGGATAGGAGGGGAAAAACTGGGAGAGAGAGCGAGGGAAGGGGTGACATGGTCCAAAAGGAGATGTACGCTTTACCTGACTTGGGTAACTATCACCCCTCCGTACATCACCTTTATAATAACAATAAAAAGAAAACACAAATGAATAAACACCTTTTCTGTGGCCATTTCTTACCCCTCCCTGGATTTCTTCTCCCGCAGAAGCTGCATTACTGTTCCTTCCAATAATAACTAGCCATTTGCTGATGGGTGATGATACCAAAGTAAGGATGTTGAATTGAACCAGCGCTGTCTTGGCCATGTGGTGGATGATAGTCTATTGGGTTGAACTGCTCCATCTTGCCTTCATAGGCCATCTTGTGTTCATGGCAGAGGCCAGAAGTCCCACCTCCCAGGGGATGGGGGTGTGCCTGAATTTCTAGCGTCAGAGGCAGGCAGGGACATGGACAATAAGTTACCAGACCTGCCAGACTTGAGTCATGAACTCTCCAGCTCCCTGTGATCCTGTCCCCTGAGCTGACCCTATTTAGGCCTGGACCAGCTCACCTCCATGTCTCCATGTCATGTCTCCTGGCGCGCCTCCCAGTCAACACGGTATCCCACTTCAGTCCTCCATGGGAGCTTATCTGGCCTGTGGGTATTGCTTTTCTGTTCTTTCTTTCCTCTCCGGCTCCCATGGTTCAGTCTTCTGACAGTGTGAAGTGTATTCGCAAGGTTGCAGATCTCTGCAACAAGAGTCTGCCTGCAGTCTCTGGCCTTCTAATAAAGACTCTGGGTGTGACCTCTCAAAATGTGGCTTCTCTGTTTTCTTGCCATATAACAACAGACCCTTCTTCTCGCAGAATATAAGCTCCCTGAAGGCCAGGCACCAAAGGTTTGGTCACCAAAGTCTGCCCACCTCTAGGACCCGGCCTGCAGAGACTCAGCACATAAGCAAGGGAAGGAAAAAGCTGCTTGACTGGATAAACTGTCAGGAAGTTAAAACTTTCCTTCTGCAGGCTCGACAGACCTTCAAGCTTTCTGAAATATTAGAGTCTGCTGAAAGAGATAGATTAGTGGGAAACAGACCGTAACAAATGTATCTCAACATACTTTTATTTGACAAAGGAGCCTCTACACCGAAGACCCAAAGACCCGGAGTGAACTCTCCATTTTCATGCTTAGGTTCAATGAAGCAAGGACAGACCCGTGATTGGACAAAATGCGGTGATCTGACACTAACAGATAAAGGAAGCAAGGCAGCCAGACCCATCTGCTCAAATCCTTCCCGGCCTCTCTGTCATTCCATGTGTGGGGCTGGCCTCTTTCTGGATTCAGGGGGGGAGGGGAGAATCTTATGACTCCAGATCCAATATGGTAGATTAGAGGATTTCTTCATGGCTAGCTCTAATACTTCTAGCTTCTTTGGCTAGCTTTGAGCCGGGGGAGAGAGGGAGAAAGAGGGTAGTCCTTAAGAGCCTTGGGGAAGAGAAGATCTAGTTTCTATAGCTTTCCACAGGAAAGAATGAGCGATGAGGGACAGGAGAGAAAGGGTCACAGGGAGACTTTGCTTCCACGGCCTTCCTCTTGTTGCTCATTTTCTAAGCTCCAAGATACAAGAAGGGCAACAGTGGGTCCTCTGCTCACTTCACAGGCTAATGATGCTTTCCCCCACTCTAGGAGCTCATGCTACCTTCCCAAGAGGCTGGCTTGGCTCATTCTCATGTTAGAGATGAAGGGCTTGAAGAGCAAAAGTTTGCTTAAGGCCAGGCAGTGGCCAGCCCAGGCAGGCCCCCCGTTTCCCTGTCACCACTGCCTGGGCCTGGATGAGAAGTACATGTGAAGGAACTGCTGACCAGCAGAGGGACAGTCGCAGGGACAGGGCCCAGAAGAGGCAGCTTGGTGGGAATGACGTGTGAACTGCCCAGGTGTGTAACAGGGAGAGGGAGAAGGGCATGGTGAGAACTCCCAGCAGAGGGACACAGTGAGGAGAAGCATCTGTGATTCCCAACAATGAAGACAAAGCCTGGCTTCTGAAGTATCCTTGCTTGAGAAAGGGAATCTGACACCTAAGAAATGGAGAAGAGCTACATATCCTGAAATGACTGAGAAATATGGCGGGCGGGTCCAAATCCCAACACATGCACCCTTGCCATAAAAGGGAGCGTTACAAGTTGGACATGCGTTGGATATCCATTTTTTAAAAAAAGCTAGCCCTTCTACAGAGTTATTTAATATCTTGCTATACTCTGTGGGTAGCCTAAAAATGTAAGTACTTTTTTGGGGGAGGAGTGGGGGGTGGGGAAGGAGGTTGGTTGGCCAAAATAATCCATGAGAGAAAGGATGAGAAAGAAGGGCAGGAAGGAAGGGGAAAGAGAAACTGTGTTTAATTTCAGATGGAGGGGATAAACAGAGGCCAAATTAACCAAACAATTATCTCAAATCCCCACTTCCACGATTTGAGGAGAGCTTCACTGAAGGCCATCCTGCTTTAACAACCACCAGCATAATTTAGGGGGGAAAAATCCGCTAATGACCCTCCATTCAGAAGGTTTCAGAAGGAGCAGTGGGTGGTGTGTTTAAATGATAATGAGATGCCACTGGGCCAGCAGAGGACAGAGACTACCTAATAGGCAGAATTTTCTCCCATACTAATAACTTCCAGAGGACCAATGTCAGAAAATGGGAATCAAAATGAAAAGCCATTTTATCCTTGAATTTCAGATGAGACGGTCTTTTGTGGAAAGCACCAGGGAGGAGAGGGGCTGGAAGACCTTCACGCAGACCAGGACACACACATTTTTCTCATCTGGCCCACTTGAAAAAAACGTCACATCTCTTTTTCCCATAGATGGAGAAGTGAAACCCTTATCAGACAGGTATCACCCTCAGGTGCAGCTTCGCCTGCCAACTGCAGGCCCTGGAAAAGGAGAATTCTAAAAGTACAAAAGTTGGATGGTATTCATTCAGTATTCAAGGCACCTGATTTAATCGGGTTTCTCATTAGAAACTGTTGTACAGGAGAAACTACATTTTGAGGGGTGGAATTGGGAGTCTTTATTGGAGAGCCGGTGACGCAGGTAGACTCCTGTCCCAAAGACCTGCGGCCCCTCAATACACAATGCTGTTAGATAACTGAGCCATGAGAGCAGGAAAGAAAGAGCGAAAAACAATACCAACAACCCAATGGAGAGCTGAAATGGAATGCCATGGTGACCGGAGGAGAGCCAGGAGACATGAAGCATGGTGTAATGAAGCCTGAGCTGGCCTACATTGGGTACTGATAGGGGACAGGATCACAGGAGCTTGAGAGTTCATAACCCAGGACTGGAAGGTCCCGTAACCTATTGTCCAATTCCCGCCCCTGCCTCCAGGAATTCAGGCACGCTCATCACCTAGGGTTGGAACTTCTTCCTCTACCATGAAGACAAGATGGCACCCAATTTCCTGCCAGCCGCCATGTGGCCTAGATGGTGCCGATTAGACACAGTATCCTTATTTCAAAACAAGTGTCTACTTCTTCTGTGCAGGATAAAGCAATCCCCCCTGGTACCCAGTGAATATGAATGCTCCACACTGGAAGACGGGCCCCAGGAGGAACCAAACCCATTTCCACCCAACGCATTCACAGGGGTGAATGTTACATTTGGAGGGAAAGCACGGAACATGGCTTTCAGAAATGAGGACCCTGGGTGGGGTGGGCCGCTGCTCCTCCGTCCCCCAGCACCACACTTGAGAGCGATGGGTCGCTTCCATGCTGGGTTGCCTGGCATCCCTCCGGTTTTAGTATAACACTTACCCAAACTGCCCAAGCTGAGGGGAGCAATTCCTATTTACAGTCTCAACTGTGGGAGAAGCAGAGGCATGGAGGACCGTGAGTTCAAGGCTAGTCCGGGCCAGGTCCGGAGAGACTCCCAGCTCAAAATCAAAATACAAACCAAAGGCATGACTCAATGGTAGAGCATTTGTCTACCATTGGCCAGGTCCCAGCTTCAATGCCTGAACCCCACCACACCCTCCCTCATCACCGCCCAATTCTTCAGTTCTGGAAACCTGGGACAGCAAATCACAAAATCACTTCTGCTGGCCTCCCATGCCTGTTATGCAGCATTTAGAAGGTCTCCCCGAGAAAAGCTCATGGGGAGCAAAAGGACATGGTCCTGAAATACGGACGCTCGGTCTAACTGGCGCCATCTTGGCTTCACCCCCAGGTGATGGGAGGGCCAGAATTATAGAAGCAGAGGAAAACACCTGGACCTACCAGACCTGTACCATGAACTCACAAGAGTCTTTGAACTCTCAAACTTCCTGTGGACCTGCCTGCCAACCACGACCCTATTTAGGTCCCAACCACCTTGGCCACCATTTTGCCCAATGCCTCGGGTTTCCTGACTCTCCTCAGATCACCATGGTGTCCCTCTCCATTAGAGCTGATCTGGTTTGTCGAGATTATTTTTCTCTTTTCTTTACTTCCCTCATGGCTCCATTTCCTAACAGTATTAAGTTCGGGGGGACATGTCTCTGTTGTTAGTTGCTGGCTTTTTCATAAAGATTCCTAATTTGACCCTTCAAAATGTGGGATCCAATTCTCATATTACAGTCCAAACTTTTTGGATTAAAAAAATAAGGTCGTTATTTGCACATGGTGTGTGTGTGTGTGTGTGTGTGTGTGTGTGTGTGTGTATTTGTGTATGCATGGAGTGTTTGTGCATGGATGGTTGTATGTACTTGTGTGTATGTGTGCATGCTTGCTTGTGTGTGTGTGTGTGTGTGTTGCTAGAAACTGAACCCAGGTTGCTAGTACATTCTAGGCAAATGCTGTACCACTGAGCTACATCCTCAACCCAATGAGTGACACTGAATATGATTTATAAAGGCAGCTTGAAAAAAATCAGTCACTTCACTCAATGCGTTTCCATGCCTCTTTTTCCTTCTGTAGCTACCCACAGCCTCCCATCCCTTATGCTAGGAAAAGTGTGCTCCCACTTTCTGGGTCATCCAGTCTCCCAGGCACGGCGTTAGAGCATCTCATGGTGAAGAGACCAAGGCCCAGGGAAGCTTGGAATTGCCAAAGTTCCTTCAGGTGGTGTGTGGTAAAGCTGCAAACCCAGCTCTCTGTGAGGCAGGCTGGGCATGGATTCTTAAGTAGGAGTGTGATGTTCAAATCAGTGCCGACCCTTTGATACCCATGAGCCCTCATGTCTCTGGGCCAGGACGGTGGAGCACAGGTGAGAAAACAAGGTTTCAGGTCAGAGGCTGACTTCAAAGCTGGCAAAACCAGACCCTCGATGGCTTGACAGCCCATCGCCGGGCCGGTAGGTTCATTTCTATTTCTTCCATTCATTTTTATTTGACTCACTTTATTCACATTTACTATAGTTCTTCTTAGGATGAAAGGGCAGATTAGAACAAGGTCATGATCCAACAGGCCATGTCTGTGGCTTCCTCCCTTCCTGGCTCTCTTCTCTGAGGACACATCTGCTTAGAAGAAGGCCAGGAGGAGACAGTGGCAGCAGGCAGACCCAAGACCTTCCCCTGGTGGTCTGACACCAGTCCCGAAGGTACGAGCGCTGACCCCCACAAGCCACCATTCCGTGTGACTCGCCTCTCCTGACACACACAGAACCGAGCTAACCCCACACACGATGCACACTCGCATCTACAACACACACGGATCTCAGCCCCGGGCAAACAACATTCCCGAAACAAGATTACAAGGGAAACTTCCTACGAGTGAACTGTTGTGCTAATCCGGTTAGAACCTCAAGCGCTATCCCCTACCGAATTAGAAGATTATTCCTGAGATGCCCAACATGACATTATTCTGTCAAACTCATTCGTCGAGCTATTTATGCGCCAAGGTGAGTAGCTAGGTTCCCCGGGAACAAAGGGTACCCACCCTCCCCCTCCTTCACGCCACAGGGGAAGATGTCTTCCTGCCTCCTGGAGTCCCACCGCAAGACTTGGCACAGGAGCCACAAGCAACACCTCCTGCTCTCCTAGAAGACATCGCTAATCAATCACGGCACCTTCCTGCAGAGCTCAGATGCATTCTGCCCCAGCAGGACAGCGGGGAGCTTTCCTTAATCAGGACTGGCAAAGATGAAGAAGTCATTTGTCTGCCCTCCGCCGAGTCTCAGTTTACCACACCGGTCCAGATGCACAGATTGGAGGCAGGACCTGACTCCTCCAGGTCTAACGACCAGCCTGGCATAGTTAGCTGGCTTCTGATAATATACTCCGCTGGAGGGGCTGGCTGAGATTCCATGTTGCACCATGCTCTTGGCTGATATCTCTCAACCGTCCTAAAGTGATACTTTTAAGTTCCCTCTTCCATTATTAATATCCTTCCTTCAACTGTTAAGATTGATCTTCCAAGCACCTTTCTGAGTCTAATTCTTTCCCTCCCTCCCTCAGCCCTTCAAGATGTAGCCTTAATTCACCTCCGTTCACCACTAGCCCTCAGAATACTAAGCAGCTTTATGCCATCTCAGGGCCAGTGGAAGGAGCCTCCTATTTCATTTCTTCAACTAATAATGCAGAGAATCATCTAAGAGTCTACAACTGATGAGTAAGATTGACAGGGGATGTGTTGCACCTTTTGTAGAAAAAAAAAAGTACTGGTTTCTGAGCATCTGTTCATGGGATACATATAAAAAGCCAAGTTATGGTGCTACAAACTACAAATTGAAATGTTTATATCCAAGACTGGTATGGGCAAAAAGCACTAGACCCTCTCTGAAAAGTAGTCTAAAGCCAAAAGAGCCGGGGGGGGTGGCGGGGGAGGGCGGGCAGCTCAAGTAGCGAAGTATATATTTGCCTAGCAAATATATGTAGAAGTAGATTTGTATCCTCTCTACCCATTTTGGACATTTTTAATTTACATTTTAAGAGTTTTCAGATATGTAGAAATGAACAGGAATTCACAGGATTAAAAAAAGAGGAAATAACAGAACCTTAGGATTAAATTTTTTTTAAAAAAAAAAAGCATCAAATGAGAAACAAACAGTCTTTAAACTACTTGCAAAGAGAACAGAGAAGGCAAGACTTCCGTGTGGAGCTCACCAACGTGGAGGTCATTAACAAAGAACCTTCTTCTGGGGCCATGATCTACCGGGGTGGCCCACGTTTGTTGGGCCGCAGCTGATGGATGAATTGTCTAAGCCTTGAAACTTTCAGAGGACTCGGGTCAGAGGAGTTGGGTCCAATCAACTGAGCATTTCTAGTTCATCTTCCAACACTGGCTTTCCCAGTCCATATAGCTTCCGACTTCCACATCACTGACCATCACTGAATTTGTTCACGGTTAGACTCCACATGACGAACCCAGGGCACTGTCTCCACCCGGCTTCCCGCTTCAACATCACCAGAGCTGGCAGGTGTGCCTCTGTGTGTGTGTGTGTGTGTGTGTGTGCACACTCATGTGTGTCTAGAGATACAACATCACTTCATGCAAAGCATAAATGACAGGCCCAGTATTCACAGAGGTTAAGTAACCTAACCATAGTCCCAGAGTCAATTGGGCTCCACATAACTGAAGTCATTTTTGATATCACTAACAGCTTTGCTTATTAAATGGAGCTTCTAACTGCTACTCCACCTTTCTGATATCTGACAGGGGGTCAATTACTCTGAAGTCCTGTCTCTTCCAGTGGGTCCAGGGCCTCACTCATCTACTATTGATTCCCTCCCCCTCCACGCCGCTCCTTCCATTTGGCCAGCAGGCTTCAAGTGGCAACAGGCACACAGGACACATGGTCCACACCAGTGGGCTGAATTTAGGTCTGCCTTCTTCTATGCTGCTGTACAAGTCTCTTCATGTTGCTTTCATCTGTATTCCTCCTCCCCACCACACACCCCATTCAATTATCCTTCCTCAAACCCCCACCGGGCAGTCACAGAGTTACAGTTTCTCCATCCGTCTTCCGTTTACATCTAGCTAGGCTAATTATTTCCCTGTTGCCTCACACCCCATGGGTGTGACACAAAGCACTGGGATGGCGCCACCTCCTGCAGACAGTGCTGGTGTCTCTGCAGCAGCCCGTTTGACACTAGAGATGGAACTATTAGGAACGGCAGCCTTCAACGCATGAGAAAACGATGTAAAAATAAATCACGCCAGCCAGGATAATCCTGAGGAAGGTGAGGGCAGGAGAGGTAGGGGCCAAGGGGCAGCCTCTAAGCGCATGGGAGTAGGGGAGAAGAAGCCATTTATCCCCTCCCGGGACATGCAAAAGACAGGCATAAAAGGTGCCAATGCGTCAATGGAAATCTCACAATGTCTGCAGAGCTGAGATTGTGCTGGTAGGGGGTCACTGTTGCTCAGGGAATTGAGTCAATCGCTGGTATTTATGCAATACTAAGTAGATGGCAGGCAGATGACTGAGGAATGACAAATACAAGTCGATAGGTAGGTGATAGGTATAAAAGATACACAGATGATAGACTATGCATAGATACATAGATAGATACATAGATGATTGATAATAGAAACATACAGCTAGGTAGGTAGGTATCTATGATTCATGATAGACAGTTGATATTAGATAAATAGATGACGGGTGATAAGATAGATATATAGCTAGAGATAAGCAGATAAATAGATACAAAGATAGATAATAGATGCTGCAAAGACAGATGATAGATAATAGATATAAAGATAGATGACAGATGATTACATAGATTCAAAGAAATACATATCCAAAGACATAATAGATACAAAGATGATAGACAGACAGATAGATAGATAGATAGACAGGCAGACAAACAGACAGACAGACAGATAGATAGATGGTAAATACCTATTCATAGGTAGGTTATACATAATAAATACAGACAGGCTGTAGGTAGTTAAAAGTAGATAGGTCATCAACAACTACCACACAAGTCAGTGGGTCTATAGATGAGGAAGTGGATGACTTGTCTGGCAAAGGCTCTTTCAGCTTCATTCCCTCCCTTAGCTACAGCCCCATTCTAAGCCAGGTCATCTTCCACCCACCCCAGATGGCTTTAACACACACCCTCTTAACTGAAAACCTTGACTTTCCCTTTCGCTCCCTTCCAAGCCTGCTTCCACATGGTAGCAGACGGATGGGTTTTAAAACACAACTGTGTCCCTTGCTTCCTCAGACCCTCTGAGGGTGCCCGAGAAGCCAAGAGACAAGTCTGATGTCTGGACCTGGGTGGATTTCTCCTGTATCCACCCCAGCTTGTGCCCGTGTGCTGTTGTTCATGGTCTTCAGCTGGTGATGCTAGCAGGGGCAGGAGGCTCTGGGAACTTCAGGAAGTGGAGCCCAGCTGGAGGAAGTAGGTCACTGAGTGTCCGTCCTTGGGGTGGTAGGCTCCCTACCATGGCCTCTTCCTGTCATGTTCTCTAACTTCCTGTCCACCATGAGGCAAAGAAACTCATCCATGACACACCCCTGCTGCCATCCAGCCAAGCCCATGGGCCCAGGGACTCTGAAGTACTCCAAATACTCTGAAGCCATGAGGCAAAATAAATCTTCCCTCCTCAGGGCTGTGATATATTTTGGTGATGTAAAAGGTGACGGATACACACGCCGGGCTTCCAGGAACACTGAAACACGCACATGCGTGGTGAATGAATGAAATGAATGAACTTTGCGACAGAGACAGGCAGTTTGGGTCTTCCAACCGTTGCCCACGGTTGAAGCTCTCACAGCAGAAGGGGAGAAGCCGGTGTGACAAATGGTCCCAGGGGCCATTAAGTTTAGACTCTGAGTGGGCAGGTGAGGTTCCCCTTCAAGGCATCAAGTCTGCACAGCCCGAAGGCAAGAGTTTGTCATCTGGGGTGACTCTCACCAGGCAGAGACAGGGGTGTGTGCTTTGAATAATTAATTTTTATGGTTACTTTATAGACTGAAATAGTTATAACCTTCCTTGTATTCCCCTACTCTCCAAAGTCTTTAGGAAGCCTTTGATTATGAATAGTAGGAAAGCTATCCATACACACGGGCAAGCACACCCATGCGGTAGAGCTCCATACCTCCCCTCCTTGTTCTTCCTGTGTGTGCAGGAGAAGAAGAAAGCAAAGCATCACACCATGAGTCTATGGGGGAAAAAAACCCTACCAGCCATCAGCTTCATCTCCTTTAGGAAGAAGTAGGGCTCTAAATACAACCCAGACATTAACATGGCCTTCAGGTAGCACCAATCTCAGCTCCACACATGCTGTTGAAGCCAAAGGGCCTTGCCAGTCAGTTCTGCTGTGGTGGGGCTTAGTGGTGCTGTGGGGGTTTGTTTCAGAGCAAGGTCTAGCATAAGGATAGAGTTTTGAGTCACATGGCTGGAGTTCAAACTCAGTTCCCGCCCGCACTCCAAGCACAGTCCTCCAGTTTCTATTTTTCTCAGCTGCAGGACCCAAGCCACTAGGCAAATAGCAAGTTGCAAGTGAGATGAGATCCTGAATATACAAAGAATGCCCTCCCCCCCCCCAATTTTTTTCTACCACCCCCTTGCTGGCATCCCAAGGAGTAAGGGCAACACTGGCTGTCGACTGAAATACGGACAGTGGATCTAACTGGTGCCATCTTGGAGTCTTGGTGGATGAGGGACTTTCCAAAACCTCTTAGAGGTCAAATCCTGACCCCACCCCCCAGGTGATGAGAAAGCTTGTATAATTCTGAGGCAGGGGTAGGGATTGGGACAATAGGTTTCCAGACCAGCCAGACCTGTACCATAAACTCACGAGACTCCTTGAACTCTTGAGCTCCCGGTGACCCTGGCCACCAACCATGACCCTGTTTAGGTCCCCATCACCCCAGCTGCCATTTTGTGCCTGGTGTCTCCTGACTCTTCTCGGGAGAACCGTTGTGGCTCCTCTTCAACTCTCCATTAGAGATGGTCTGGTTTGTTGAGATTGTTTGTCTGTTCTTTCTTTGCCTTTACTACCTTCCTGGATCAACACTATTAACTGTATTTGAGGCTGCAGGTTTTGGAGGGACACATGCATCTACTCACAGTCACTGGCTTTCTAATAAAGACTCCCGATTCGACCTCTTAAAATGTGGCTTCTCTGAAGTTCATGACAGAATTCCCCAACAACAGCACTAGGTGGGCCCAGACAGGATTGTAACGCTGCACAGTCCCTTTGGAGAAGGGAATACTGCCAAGCAAAAATCTTCCAACATTAATGACAACCAGTGATTTCCTAGGCCACCACCACCATCACTTGCTGGTTAGGTCTCTCTCCTTCCTTCATTCTTCATTTCTTCTTCTTCCTCATCAATAAGCACTCTCTCCTACTGAATTGATCAGTGTCAAAGCTCTATTCCTCCAAAAGGCTGTTTCTTAACAAACAACCTCACTCCCTCCCCCCAAAAAGGACTTTAATCTTCACAAGATACCCAGAGGTTAAGATCACCATGCTGGGTCCAGAAGAGGAAACTGGGACCAAAGAAAGGATCAGTTGTTTTCTTGAGTTGGGAGATGTGGTAACTAGACAGTGCCAAGAGTTGCATCTCCCTTTGTCTGGTTCTGAGTCTGCATTCTTCCTCCTGAGGACTGCTCCTTGCTTTATTTGAATTCTATTGAACCACGAGGCAGGACCCAGCCATCTACTGGACACACACAGCCCAAAGCAGCAACTCTGACCTGGGTGGTGCCCAACTCCGAAACCTTCACCAGCTGCATGGTCAGAGGTTACCGTGTCAGCATATGCCCCCACGGAGCACAGGACAGAATGTTCCAGAGACGCCCTAGTGGAGCAATCACTCATTACCTGGATGGCCTCTTGCTCATCCCTTACCATTAGGATGATAGGAATTAACCGAAAAACACCAGGAACAAAACTTACCCAAACTCAAAAATCATACCACGAAATCACAAAGCCACACATCTGGGCAGAGATGTGGGATGTGGAGGGAGAGATACGAAGAAGTTGCCTGAAAGTGGTGCCCAGGTATCTCACTTCCTCAGTGTCTCGAGAATTGTGTGTGTGTGTGTGTGTGTGTGTGAGAGAGAGAGAGAGAGAGAGAGAGAAAGGGAGGGAGAGAAAGGAAAGGGAGGGAAAGAAAGGGAGGGAGAGGGAGGGAGAGGGAGGGAGAGAGGGAAAGAGAGTCCAAAGTGAACACAAAGAAGGTCAGTGAGAGCTTGGATTCTGCTCTGAAAATAAAAGATGGGCAGTTGGGGCACCGCCCCTGGGTGGAAGAACCTGAGTTTGCATGCAAGACATGGAAGGGTCGCCTGCCTAAGCCAGACCTGTGCCGGCTGTGGAGAGCAAGCACACTCTCTGGCCATCTGTTCGGGGGTTACAGAGGCAGCCAAGTGTCCCCATGCCTGCCGCCTGGGAGGAGGCTGGTCACCAGTCAATCTGCTCGGAATTGCCTCCTATGATTAGTGCGTAATGACTCAGGTAGGGCCTGGGCCCCGGTGTTTCCGTGATGAATGCATTAACAGCTGCCTTCGCAGTGCTGAGTTGCAGGTATATGAGTTGGTGGGGGAGCTGGTCTCTGTGCACAGTACATGGTCCTTGCTGGGGAAGGGGAGACAGCCCTGGGAGGGAGACGTTTTGTGGGAAGGGCGGGCATGTGCAGGCATCAGCAAGAGTCCCGGGTGCTGGCTCACCTCTAAGATGGAGCTACCCAGGTCCTCATGGTGCAATCCCATTTCCTGACACTGTGGCCATCTGAGAAAGCCAGCCCGGGCAGGGAAGTCCGTGAGACACTTATCTCCAATGAACCACCAGAAAACCAGAAGTGGAGCTGTGTCTCAAAGTGGTAGAATGCCAGCCTTGAGTGAAAAAAGTTCAGGGAGAATGCCCCCAGGCCCTGAGTTCAAGCCCCACAGACCAACCAAAACTAAATAAAAAAAAATATAGATACCAGTTGTTTGTCCTTAATACTCCCAGTCAACTGTCAGATAATAGAATATTTCTCTCATCACCAAGTTATCTATTGGCTATTCCTGTACTAAAGAGAGAGGCAAACCTTAACATAACATCTCCCAGTTCATTAACTTATTACTCATAATTGCGACACAGTATCATGAAGGCCTAACCCAACAGGAAGTTACAGGAAGTTACAAGTGGAAGGAAATTGCTTCAAGCCTGAAATTCAACCGCTGGTGAGCTTTCTGATTCATTCTTTCATGTACAGAGATCACTGAGGGCCACCAAGAGCTGGAACACACTCACATATCTGGTTTATAACCAGTGAACTATTACATATCACATCATCGCCAACCTGTGTCCAACACCAAAGGGGCATTCTGGGAAAATCACATAATGAAAGATAACCAAACTTGGAAGCAGGAAATGGAAGCGTTTGTTTTTTGTTTTTTCTTTCTGGAGCCAGCCAGGATATTAAAACCCTGCCTCAGATCAGGGAGACGCCCTTCACATCCAATGCTCAGGCTCAATTATCAGACATGTGTGAATTCTAACTGCCAAGTCCTGGCTCCTGGTGTCAGCCCAGAAGAGAGGATGGTGGTCTCGTAACCAGCCATGTACCCCCCAAAGCATACAGAACCCAGACACACTGCCAACTCAGATGCCAAGACCCCTGCCTGCTCGGTAACCAGGCAACCTCCCCCACAGGAAGTAAGTGAGTGACCTCTTGCCCTGGAAGTAGATGGAAGCTCTGGGTAGCAGACTGGACATACTCCCCAGGAAAACACCTGCCAGACACAGAGATCCAGTGCCACCTTTCCATTTCCCCCATGAGGTATATTTTCATTTCTTCTTTCTACAATTAAATATATATGTTTACATATAAATGTAGCAGATTAGATTTATATATAAATGTAACAGATTAGAATTTTTCTTTTTCCTCTTTAGACTGCAGTTTATAGCTACGAACTACCATATCCAGAGACAAATTAACATGAGCTCCCTGAAAACACTGCATTAATTATCCTCAGGGACCAGAGCTCCCCGCCCCCCATCCCCACCCGGGGAGACGCTGAAGCCCAGGTGCTGGAACATGAGCCTCTTTCATGAGAAGCAGCAGTTTTTGTGCTATGAGGGTCATGAATCTACACAACCTGAAATCCGATTGAGCCCTGAACTCTCCTTCCTCTGCCTTTCCACTGCCTGTCCCCCACAGCTCTGAGGTGTCCAAGAAAAAGATACTGCTTTGAGCAGGAGAAAACCAAGTAAAGAGCATATTTAACTTTATACCCAATAGAGCTGAACAGACTTCACGCCAATTTTTTTTTAAAAGGATCTTTTTTTTACTTACAAAACCTGTCTATTTTTAGGAAACGTTGTATCCTAAACAGCCAAGGCAAGAAAAAGATAAATGTGGCAGGTACGAATTTCCTTTATGATTAAGAATAAAAGCATCCAAGTCTAATCTCCTGTGTAATACAGGCTTTAGCTGATCAGGGTGACAAAGAGTAAGGAACAGCAAAATCTCCATCCCTTTCCCTCTCTCTGCCTCCTCCACCTCCTCCTCCTCCTCCTCTTCTGCACTTGCATATGCAAATTCCTCATAATAAGGACAGGGATGCAATGCCAAGTGAGAGCAAAGAATTCTCTTTGATCAGCTTCTTCCAGGTCTAGAGTCCCCTGGCCTTTGACTCCACCTGCTCCATCCTGATAACGAATGGCATTTGATGAAGCAAATTAGACTCTGTTGCTCTCAGAAGAACAAGCTAAGCAATACCGAAACCCATCAGACAAGCGACATCTTGAAAAAATAAAATTTTCTCAAGTGACTCTGTTAGATTTGTATATCCATTAAATTATTACACATTTATTCATAAACACAAGTGGCTCCCAAATAGATCTATGGGAGAGGAAAGCCAATGCTGGAAACTTATATATATATATATGAGAGGTCATCGGACAAAACATTGCTGTCTTTACCCAAAGTAAAGTCCTTGGTTATGAGTAAATAAAGCACACAGAGGAAAAATGCTTACTGGCTAAAAAGAAAAAGAAAACACACAAATGATATTTCTATACTGATGTCTTAAAGCAGAAAATCCCTTTTTGTATTTGTTTTTATATAATTGTTGCACATTCTGCCCCTCAAAGAAGCAACGTGAATCACCCTCAAATGACTTCAGTCTTGAGTAAGTTTTTAAGAAAATGAAAGCAAGGAAAATTCACAGTGACACGATCTCACTAGGAAGCCCGTGTCTGCTGGGCAGAGAAGACACAACGTCTTCCTAATGAGAGGATTGTGGGTAACAGAAGGAAAACACAACCCATTTTGTGTTAACCTCCAGACGCTCGTGGTGGGGCCCACACAATCGACACGCAGGTTTCCAGCTGATGGGAGGAGGGAGCGCGGGGCTGGAGAGGGTGGTTCCACCTCCCAAGCCCCTTTCCTATCTCCGAACCTGACAGGATGGTGCAAAACAAGACAGAAGAGACCAGCAGACAGCAACGTTTCTGTGGGAATTTCAGGCGTACAGAAGAGAGCTAGGCGCAGAGCACGTGGTCAGAGACACGGATATCTGTATGTAATGAGTGATCCCAACGGATCCACTTACTGAGTTCTGAGTCCAGTCAAGAGAGCCACGAGTTCCACTTGCATGAGTTCTTTGAGCAGGTTCCTGAGGGAGAAGAGAGGGAGGGTATGAGTCTCGAGGTCGGTCTCCCCGCGTCGTGTGAGCTCTTGGTTTTTGGCCCAGTAATATCAGTTAACCTCTAAAATGGATTCCAACTGTGCTGTGGGGTTCAACAACAATGATGGTGTTGGGCATGATGAAAAGCTTCTCCATACATTTTCAGCCAATCAGGCATAGAGGCTGTCAAGAGGAGGCAGCCTCCCCACAGCGAATGGGCCTTACCTGGAACACCTGGACATAGGGGAGCCTGATTCTGAACTTGGGCATGGGATGGCAAGGCTGGAAGTGTTGTGCTCCATACAGTTCCTATGTGGTGAGCTCTTGGTCACAGGATGTGCCAAGGAAAGCCCAAAGCCAACATTTCCACCCACCTACCCACCCACCGATCCATCTGTCCCTCCAACTATCCATCCATCCCCTCAATCACCCATCTGCTCATCCATCCCTTCTATCCTTCCAATCATCCATCTACCCATCCATCCATCCATCTACCCATCCATCTATCCACTCACCATCCATCCTTCTAACCATCCATCCATCTTGCCAGCCAGTTTTCTAATTATCTATTCATTCATCATCCCTCAACTCATCCATCTATCTGTCTGCACATCTACTATCTAACCATACATTTCTCCCACCACCTATCTTTATAACATTCTTTGGATCTATTACCTACTAGAGTTTGTGGCCATGATCAAGTCACTAAACTTTTAAGAATCTCATCTGTAAAACATACTACCAGTCAGAGACTGGAGTGATTTTTTTTAAGTTGGTTTTTTGCTCGTTTTTATTGCTGCTGTTGTTATTGTTGTTGCAGTGATCAGGATTGAACTCAGGGTTTCATGATTACCGAGGAAGTACTTTGCTATTTTACCATGTCCTCAGTCTTGCATTTTTATTGGTTATTTGGAGATAGAATCTAGAAAACCTTTCTGCTTGGGCTGATCTTGAATAATGGTTCCCTGAGCCTCCTCTGAGTAGCACCCATCAGTGCGCTACATTTGGTTTTAGTCCAACTTGCAGTAGAAGTGGACCTTCTAGGTCCTCCCTTCCAGTAAAAAGAAGCCAAGTGCTGGTGGCTCACACCTGTAATCCTTGCTACCCAGGAGGTTGAGATCTGAGGACTGTGGTTCAAAGCCAGCCCTATCCAGACAGGACAGTCCACGAGACTCTTATGTCCAATTAACCACAGGAAAACAGAAGTAGAACTATGGCTCAAAGTGGTAGAGCAGTAGCCTCGAGCAAAAAAGCCCAGGGACAGTGCTCCGAGTTCAACCACCATGGGGGGGGGGGTAGAAAAGAATTGACCAATTGACCAGTTCCTTTTGATAAGTTGTTTTATAAAAATAAACAAAGGCTGAAAGTCGCCCTCCCAGTGAGAATAGAATGTTTACAACCAACGGCCCCAGAGACACCTACAATGCGCCTCCTAGAGTTGTAGGGGAGGATTGCAGCTTCTGAACTTTTTTTTATTAGCATACATTATGCGCAATGGCTTCACTGTGACGTTCCCCCCATGCATACACTGTAACCTGATCAAACTCACCCTATAATGTGCTCTCCTACCCACCACCCCTTCCTGAAACAATGGTGACACATTTCATTGTGCTAGTCTCTTGTTTGCCAATAAATTCACCCTTGCTCACCTCCCCGTGTGCTCTCCCTGCTCTTGCTCAGCCTGTTTTACTCTTATTCATGGTTAATGCCTATTAGTTGTACCAAGGGGGTTCACCATCATATTTCAGACACGTATCTACTATGCTATTCTAGTGTTTTGTTTTTTAACTCATCTGGGCCTGGGTTGGCAATGACTTGTGCCCTCTGTAGCCACGGACTGTGTGCCTTGGGTCTTGGTGCAAGTGGGTGGGTTTTCATGGCATGAACTGAGAAGTTGCGAGAGAAACAGGCAGAGGTGGGCAGCTGATGTAGCTGATGGAAAGGAGTTCTGGCTCCACAGATCCCCTCTCCTCCTCCCCTCCCCTCTGCACTGTGTCCTGCTGATGTCCAATACATGGGTGGTGCTGACCCCTGCCGGTGGCACTGACCCCTGCTGGTGGCACTGTCTCTCTAGGCAAGGCTGGCTGTGACAAGGTCTCTGATTTCCCATACTGTGCCACGGACTACACCCCAAGTCCCCCAGGGGGAAGCTCGCCTGCCCCACAACTGCCTTCTGTCTCCAGGTCCTCTGCAGGCAGAGCAACCAGCACGAGACATCATCACAGCTTTATGGGATACTCGAACCCCACCAACCTGGCTCCCAAAGCACCATCATAGTGAAGGGAGGGGGGAAAGGAGGAAGGGAGAAAGGGAAGGAGGGAGGGAGGAAGGAAAGAAGGAAAGAAGGGGGGAAAAGAAGGGAGGGAGGGAGGGAGGGAGGGAGGAAGGAAGGAAGGAAGGAAGGAAGGAAGGGAGGGAAGGAAGAAAGAAAGGGAGGGAGAGAAAGGAAAGGGAGGGAAAGAAAGGGAGGGAGAGGGAGGGAGAGGGAGGGAGAGAGGGAAAGAGAGTCCAAAGTGAACACAAAGAAGGTCAGTGAGAGCTTGGATTCTGCTCTGAAAATAAAAGATGGGCAGTTGGGGCACCGCCCCTGGGTGGAAGAACCTGAGTTTGCATGCAAGACATGGAAGGGTCGCCTGCCTAAGCCAGACCTGTGCCGGCTGTGGAGAGCAAGCACACTCTCTGGCCATCTGTTCGGGGGTTACAGAGGCAGCCAAGTGTCCCCATGCCTGCCGCCTGGGAGGAGGCTGGTCACCAGTCAATCTGCTCGGAATTGCCTCCTATGATTAGTGCGTAATGACTCAGGTAGGGCCTGGGCCCCGGTGTTTCCGTGATGAATGCATTAACAGCTGCCTTCGCAGTGCTGAGTTGCAGGTATATGAGTTGGTGGGGGAGCTGGTCTCTGTGCACAGTACATGGTCCTTGCTGGGGAAGGGGAGACAGCCCTGGGAGGGAGACGTTTTGTGGGAAGGGCGGGCATGTGCAGGCATCAGCAAGAGTCCCGGGTGCTGGCTCACCTCTAAGATGGAGCTACCCAGGTCCTCATGGTGCAATCCCATTTCCTGACACTGTGGCCATCTGAGAAAGCCAGCCCGGGCAGGGAAGTCCGTGAGACACTTATCTCCAATGAACCACCAGAAAACCAGAAGTGGAGCTGTGTCTCAAAGTGGTAGAATGCCAGCCTTGAGTGAAAAAAGTTCAGGGAGAATGCCCCCAGGCCCTGAGTTCAAGCCCCACAGACCAACCAAAACTAAATAAAAAAAAATATAGATACCAGTTGTTTGTCCTTAATACTCCCAGTCAACTGTCAGATAATAGAATATTTCTCTCATCACCAAGTTATCTATTGGCTATTCCTGTACTAAAGAGAGAGGCAAACCTTAACATAACATCTCCCAGTTCATTAACTTATTACTCATAATTGCGACACAGTATCATGAAGGCCTAACCCAACAGGAAGTTACAGGAAGTTACAAGTGGAAGGAAATTGCTTCAAGCCTGAAATTCAACCGCTGGTGAGCTTTCTGATTCATTCTTTCATG
>NW_012267230.1:12954633-12967621 GCF_000151885.1 Dipodomys ordii
GTTGAGTCACACACTACTCACTGAGACAATCCCTAGATGACTAGCCAGTTTTTCTAAGTCATTTCCCTCCTCTCCGTCTAGTGCTGCACTGGAGATGCTGTCCGGAGCGCAACCCGCCACTCCACAGCAGGACTGGGTGGAGCAAGGACAAGGCCTCACTTGACCCAGGTTTAATTTAATTCCAGGAAATCCTCTCCTTGAGAGCTAGTGGGAGGAATCTGAGAACGCGGCTGCCTAGCACTGCTGGGCGCTCCATTCACCACAGTCCTGCTGGTGAAGGCTCGTGGGGTTTGGGCAGTACTGGGGTTTGCATTTCGGGCCTTCTACTTTCTGAGCAGGTGCGCTACTACTTCAGCCATGCCCACCAGCCCTCTTCATTTTAGGTCACTTATTAGATAAGATCCCAGCAAGCCTGGATTGTGCTCCTCCTATTTATGACTCTCAACACCACACCCCACTTAGTGATTGAAATAAGGGAGGGGTGGGTCTCACTTTTTGCCTGGTCTATCTACCCTTGAACAGCGATCCTCCCAATCTCAGCCTTCTAAGCACCCATGATTACAGGCACGATCCACGGCATATGGCTACTTCTGGTAAAGTCTTAAGGTCACATCCCCGTGTTAGGGGTCAACACAGCACCGGGCGCATAGTAGGAGCTTGTGAAAGATTCCTGGTGGGAGGCACCTGTGAAGCTCTCCTTGACGAATACGATTGTGGCTGCCCTTCCCTATCTCTCAGACTCAATGCAATCCATGTCCATTTGTCTTTCTGCTGCACTTAATGCAAGCCCCTCCCTCTCCCGTATCACCCCTCCAATGGGGGCTCAGGACGGCTTCTAGGCACTCTGTGGAAGGCTCTGCCATTCACAGTGCAGGGAGCAGGGAGCTCTGGGGGTCTCCAGGACTCTAATGATAACACACACACACACATACATGTATGCACACAGCACAATGCAGACATGCGCACGTGCTCATGCACACATGCACGCACATGCACGCGCATGCACACACACACACACACACACACACACACACACACACACACCCCTTTGCGCCTTCTTGTTGGTGTGTTTAATTTCCTGTCTTGGCCTTACAGGAGATTTCTAATGTTTGGGCTGCAGGCTATGTTCTGATTAAAAATAATCCACCCAATTATGGGCTGGCACGAGCCTCTCTGCCACCAGCTTTGGCTTCCCTGTCAGCAACGACTATCTGCAGTTCCTAACTGTAAATGAAAACCCAAGGGGCAAGTTTGGGTCCCCAGCTCCTGGGCCACGCGGCTCTTTTAATTTGCACTGTCTGTCAAAGGGATATGGCCGCGCATACTCTATGGAGAGTTTCCCTGGACTCTCAGATTCAAGGCCAGAGAAAGCAGAGGTACCAGAACCTGCTCCCAGAGATGGCTTTGGAACCGTCCAGGGAGAACAGGGGCCCGCATTAGGCCTCGGGGCTCTTTTCTGTCTGCTTGAGCGCAGGTATGAGAACGGGAAGCTGAACTCCATGGGGATCTCGACGCGTATTTACAGGATTTTCCCCAGCAAGTACATAAGACAAGACGCTGGATTCAAAGGATGGGATCACAGCTCTTGGAAAGGAAATCTATACCTGAGACCTGATTGTTTCAGGCTTTGTAAAATTAAAACTTTCTGTAGATCTGAGATCAGCGGAGAGGAAAATTTCAGTTGAGAAATGGCATGAAGGTGGGACCCCATGACCAGAGAATAGCTGTTCCCCCCATTGCTGGTCCTAAACAAGACACCGAAATACACAAGGAGTCACAAAAGGCTCTGTGATGTTGTAACCCAGACATTACCCAGGCATCATCCAGACATTACTCAGACATTACCCAGACATCACCCAGATGTTGCCGGCATTACTAGGACATTACCCAGCAGACTTCTATTTTAGGGCTAACAAGGCTGGGGAAGATTGGTGTGCCTCCGTTCCCCCTATCCCCCCCATTAGCTGTTCCAGACATCGTCTGGGTCCCTTGTCACACTTCTTGGGATGTCTGGCTGAAGCCCTGCTCTTAGGATAAACAGGAGAGTCCGGTGCATTGTTCCAGACATGGCCCCTCTGGCTGAGCCTGGCTTCAGGGCATTTCTACAGTTAGTGGGACAGTTATCCAGGTAAGAACAATTCAGAGACACGCAGGCAGTTTGTTCCGCCTCCTTTCACGGTACCCATCAAGCAGGGAGCATAGAACGGTCTGGCAAACTGGGGCTGCACCGTTTGGTGAATAAAGTTTTATTGAGACGCGGCCCTGCACACTCATCCTACATGCAACATTCCGCTGCATCCCTGTCACCTCTCCAGGCTGTGGGCACCGTTCTCCAGCTCATCAATGGAGCCTGGGACGCAGAGTGGTTAAGCAGTGGAGTAGAGTGCCCAGTGGTGAGCCAGGCCTCCAGCCCCGATCCAAAGGCAGCCAACCACGATAACGGGAATCAATGACCCGCTCTGCCACCGACTGTGAGACTCCAGGAAGGGCCTGGCGTCCGTGGTGGTGATGCTGTAAGCCTTCCACAGACACAGTTCCCCTCCTCCTCAAGTCTCTGTGGTGCTTACCCCTCCCCTCCTTAGTCCTTGGCAACCTCTGTCAGTGCAGAGAGGAATCAACAGGTTTACCTCCCTCCCTCTCATGACCATATCCTCCTTGCTGACCTCCATCCACGCCAGGCAGGTTGGGGCCTAAGTCACCCATGAGGTGAGATTGGGGAAGGCTAGAGAAAAACCAGGAAGCTCTCTGGAGGGCGTGACACAGACAGATTTATGGAGCAGGGATACAGAACGCATCATTGGCAACGCGTGACACTTGCGTTCATTCATCATCGGTTGCTTTGAATCTATGTCTCCATGAAAAGTAACTTTCCTTTTCGATTACCAAGATGGATGTGTCAAACAGCACACCAGGGCCTACCCTGGACCACAGGGAAAAGAGCAAGAAAAAGACAGGGTGGGGGGAGGCAAAAAGAAAACCCTTCAGTACATCATGTGATATATTTGCTCAGATTACGGCTCTATTTACACCGCCGAGAACACTCTTATTTTTTTTTTTCAGCTTCATAACTCATCACTCTATAAAGAAAAAGAAGCTAGCTTGTAGCTGCCTATTTCACCATGGGGAGAGAAAATGGACCATAAGCAAAAACCCATTCTCCCTTTTTCAAGTCTCAACATACACTCACTCACTCACACACACACACACACACACACACACACACACACACACATTCTATTTTAACATGTGCTGGACTCCTGAGCCATTTGCTACCTTATTTGATTCAGAGTGAAATGATGTCTCAGAATAAAAAAAAAAAAAAGCCACTAAAACCATTGGGAAGGAAGCGATGAAATGTAGAGACATCAGGTTTTCTTCCAAGAAATAATCAGCTTCTCAGAATTCACTTCAAACCCAAGAAAGGTCTCACTGCGACCCGGAACATTCAAGCTGGTCTCATCACAGCGAGGATGCAATCTGGGGAAAATAGTGTGACGATCTAGACAAGCCTGGCACCGGATTATCTGTGTGTCACAGCCATGGGTGCCAATGGCCTGCCCAGCATCACGCCGCCAGGCCCCTTTCTCAAGGACAGAAGACACCTTGGCATAGAATCGGTGAAGTGCCAGCACAGATAACCGGCTACGCTTTGTGAAGTCAGGAGGAGTGCTTCTCAAAATACATCTTTTACATCTACATTTCCCCCCTGTATTTGGTGCTCTGGGGCAGGGGACAGAGGGTGTGGGGTAGGACCTTATTTTTCTTTCCCTGTTAATAAGAGCATAGGTTCTGGTGACATCCCTGCTCTTCGCTTGATGCTTGGTTCTTGATTGTGTGGTTTCATTCTCTCTGGGTCTGTTTCCCATTTTGCACAAGGAAATAGTCGGCCCTTCTTGGTTTCAAAATGTTCTTTTTCCTCGCCACAGATGATCTGTTTCACGAGCCTGCTCGCGAGAGTGCAAGAGGGAAAAAAAATCAATAAGAGTAAGAGCAGAGAGACCCCGAAAGTGTACGAAAGTTTCAGCGAGAATCAATACCAAGAGAGAATAAATGGCATTACCCAGTGCCACACATTACCTGACTGCACTGCCAACACACACACACACACACACACACACACACACACACACAAACCAGACAAAAGAAGATATTAAACAAAAAAATGAAAAAAAATCTGGTCTGAAGGCAATAACTCCTTTGTTTTAATGCAATGGGGTTTGAACTTCCTGATGGCTGAATGTTTTTACGTTCTGCAGAAAACCGCCAAACCCTTCGGCCCAATGTTCCAGAAAAGCAGACAGTAAAATGAAGAAGAATTGGCCGTGGTAGGTCGATTATGGTGCTCACAGTCCTCTGGGTGCAGGGGGAGGGAGAGGCAGAAGACAGGGGAGAATTCCCGAAGCGTGAGAGCCACGGGGCCACGGCAAATGCCACGGGCTCTGGAGGAGACCTCACCCAGATCCACACAGGACGGCAGCTCCTTGTCCTACAGGATCACAAGTGGCAGATACCCACTGCAGACACAGGGATCGGAACCAGGGGATATTTCCAGAAAATAAAACAGCATCTCCGGTGCTGCCATGGAAAGCGTCAACTTGGAATGGAACAAACTTAAGATCCAGAGGAAGCAGATGGAGGGTGGGATGTATGTGGGTTGGGGTATTTTTTCAGCCTTTGACCTTGGGTGTTTGACTTTGGTCCTTTCCTACCAACCCCAGCACAATCTTCTTTCCCCTTCTCTGGCTCCCCCACCCCCACCCCGGGCGGCCTGCAGGGGCCGGGGCCACAATCCCGCCCGTCTGTCTCTCCTGCTCTCCCCCCCATCCACGTGCGGGACCGTGGTTCTCCGTGACCCGCACACGGCTGTCTCTCCTCCTCCTCCCCGCTCTCTCTCCCTCCCTCATTAAGTCGCTCTATTCCCATTTCATCCTCAATAATCAAAGGCATTCAGATTTCCCAGCTCTCCCTTCTCTGGCTTCATTGCTTTCTGGAACCACAAATTCTTTTTCTCTTGCCTTGTCGCGGGCTGATTCTCCATCTATTCTCACTCCACGTTCTCTCTTTTGGCCCATGGCCTTCAGCCTCACTGCATTCAAACGCCGCTTGCGGTATTTTGTTCGTGTTAAGCAGCTGGGGCAGGTAGGACACGGACAAACCGCCTGCCCACCCCCCATCCACCGCGTAGCACGGCTAGCCATGTTTCTGCATCAAGAATAAGTCTCCATTGTGAAGTGCTGGATTCAACGGGGCCTGGGACGGCGAGAAGGAAGAGGCTCCATTTCAGAAGGGCAAGGGGCCGGAATTCTGGCTCTAGATGCAGAGAATGGAGCCTGGACTGCCACACACATCCCCAGACCCACCCGCATCCTCCTCCCTTTGACCGTGGCCACTGAATGGGCAGCAGGCCAGGGGTGGGCAGCACCTGTGGAAATGGGCAATCTTCCTGTCCCTCCTTGACTCCGGTGGGCTTTTATTCTGCCCAGCACCAGCCCTGGGTAGAAGACCAGCCCAGCCCATTCATCTCTATCCACCCTTCCCCAACAAAATCAATGGCACAGGAACACCTCAGTGGCATCCAAAAAAAAAAAAGGAAAAAAAATTTTAATCCTATTGTTCAGAGATTTTTCTGGGCCTTGTCATTTGGAAGAAAGATCGACGCTGTTACTGTACAGATCTGTACATCTCTCCGTGATCCTAAAAAAAAAAATTACTGCACACCCCTCCCCGAAAATTATCCTATAATGCGCACACACACACATCAAGGGCAGAGCTGGTTAAAAAGATAAAAGGGATGAAAGCTCATCAGGTTCTAAGTCTGGAGCTGAACTCAAGCATTGCTTACTTTTCTCTCACTGCTAGGAACAGAGGAGATTGCTTCTGTACTCTCCCAAGATTTGGAGGGCGGGGGAGGTGGACAGGATATTAAGGACAACCATTGGCCTTGAAAGCCAATGACCAGGACTGCAGAGAGAACCCCACCCACATGAAGTTCCAGCCACCCGCAGCCCCCAGCCCACAGAGCAGACACGGCCAAGGTCACCGTCAGATAGATGAACCTGACCACTCGCTCATTATAGATTCAAGCCCCGGCTTCCACAACTCAAGCAGGGACAAGACACGGTGGACAGCAGTTCACAGGCTGAGGTAGTGGCCAGCGACGGAGCCCA
Organism: Dipodomys ordii; assembly: GCF_000151885.1. Taxonomy (NCBI): domain Eukaryota; kingdom Metazoa; phylum Chordata; class Mammalia; order Rodentia; family Heteromyidae; genus Dipodomys; species Dipodomys ordii. The sequence goes on from NW_012267230.1 coordinate 12,960,801, forward strand.
AATGCAAATCCTGCTGAGTCCCACAAGGGCCATTCCGACAAGGTGTCTGTTCTACCTGAGTTTTTACTTTCATCCTAAAAAAACGAGGATACTAAACATTTTTTAATGGTCATAGTACCTGCTACAGTACATTTGCATAAATGGACACATGGAATAAAACATGTCTCAGGGGCAGGGTGGTTAGTGCATGTGTTTTCGATGCTCATGATCCTTGCTACGCCAAGTGGGATCCATGACTCATCAACAGCCCAGCACTACAAGTTCATTAGAAATGCCAGACCTCAGGCTCCACCCAGACTAACAGATCAGAACCTGCATTTTCACAAGAGCTCCCTCCCGGGTGTTTCAGCCCCAGAGATGGAGCCAGGACTTGGCTTCCTATCTGGATAAGCACTGCAGAGCAGAAACGATTCCTCCACACATACCAACAATGTGCGGACACGTTCTGAAGGGACATACACACACACACACACACACACACACACACACACACACACAGAGGCCCAGGGATATCGAGTCACAAAATCACAGAAGTAAGCTGGCATTGGGCTGTTGCTGCTACCTTACACATACAGACTCTTGTTCCCAGACAGAAAAGCTGAAAGAATGCATACAGTCAGTACCAACATTTGACACTGTTGATCTTTCTTCAGTGAGAAATTTCAAAAAAAATTCATATAAATTGAGCTTGGTGGTTCACGCTTATAATCCCAGCTATGTGGTGGGTGGAGGTAGGAAGATCTTCCTCAGAACAAGAGAAACAGAAAGGGCTTGGGGAGGGGTGGGGTCATGGCAGAGTATTTGCCTCACAAGTACGCGGCCTTTGGTTCAATCCCAAGTACTACCAAAAAAAAAAGAAAGAAAGAAAGAATAAGAGAGAGAAAGAGAGGAGAATACACCAAAAAAATAAAGAAAGAAAGAATAAGAGAGAAAGAGAGGAGAATACATCAAAGCTTAGAAAGTTCTAGAGAAAGCATGCCCATGGCAGTAGACTGGAAGAGTCACTGAAAGATTTTTACAGTCTACCAACATTTCTAAAGATGCTTCTAGCTTAGGAACATCTGTTGGGGTTTTTTTTTAAAAATTAATTTAATGATTTTGTAATTTCAGACTACTTCAATTTCCCATGTTGAACATTTCAGGTTTTAGGTGGACAGATGAAGAGGGATGGAGAGATCTTGATTTACTGTCAGACAAGGTTATGCATGTGAGTGGTGCACACGCATGTGTGCGTGTGTGTGTGTGTGTGTGTGTATGTGTGTGTGCGCGCGCGCGCATGCGCACAGAGATGTACGCTGAGTTCCTGCAAGACTCTCGGTTCTTTCCGGCTGCTCATTGGTGGAAAGTTTCTCACAGTCCATCTATGAATCGGGCACCTCAAAAGCAGCCCATGACCCCATGCAGCCCTGGCATGATGACACTGGCCACTGGAGTGCTCACACGTAGCGTGGCGTCTGACACGCAGTAGGTCTTCAAAACTCACCTGTCGCCTTGCTTCATGAGCACTCTGTTGTCACATACCAACTGTCACCCGGGACGGTTAGCATGTTTGTTTTCTGCTGACAACACAACCCGTGTGATTTCAAGTCTGAACAGATGGCTGAGACAGAGCAAGCAACGCCACTGCTATTTTGGGGTGGCACTCGTTGGCCATTTCAAAGACTGATCAGCCACTTTGTTCCCCTGGCCTTCCTTGCGCTTCGATTTCAGATCCACAGATTCACGGAGCTTGTTCTCGGAGGCAGAGACTGTAATCCAGATGTGACTGGAAGGCTCCAAATGCCCTTCAGCAGAGTGCGTAGAGTTTGAGTTCTATAGAGGCTTTCCCATCATCCCACCACTTTACACTCCACCCAAGTACGAACGTGTAGATCTCTGTTGTAGATCTATAGTGGACTTTGTGCATTAGTAGATCCTTGTCAGTTTCAGGGTCTCTGTAGATTGGCGGCTCTCTGGATCAGTAGATCCCTGTCGGTAGCTCTAGTAGATCTCTGTACGCCAGTGGATCTCTGTGGATCAGTAGATCTCTGTAGATCCACACTACAGAGATCAGTAGGTCCACAGAGACCAGTAGATCTGCAGAGATTAGTAAATCCAGGAGCTCTAGAAGTTACAGTATCAGAGAACCTAGTGGATCTCTGTAGCTCAGTTGATCTCTGTCAGCATTGGGAGATCAGTAGACCGTTGTCAGTAATATTTGGGACTGTTCAGCCTAATTCCCCCGGTTTGTTTACTCCTGCTTGATTTATTTGGGGACACCCTGAGAGGTGTTGGCTCTGTACGGGGCACCACCACCCTATCAAACAACTATCCTCCTGTGAATGTCCTCACGAATTATGGCTCCGGGAGAGAGAAAAAACAATACACCCGCATTCAGAGGAACTGAGATTCTTCCACCCAAGCATGGTTTTCCTGGCACAGTGGCCTGGTTGGTGGGCAGCGTGCGAGGACCCTGCCCCTCAAAACATATGGCTCCAAACGAAGCCTCTGGTTCCGGGTCACAGGGGAGTGTTCTCTGCTCTTCAGGCAGATTCAGCAGCTTCTCCAGCCCCGAGGTTCAGCAAAAGGACTCCCATGGAAGTTACCACGAGCACAGAATTCACACAGGGATCCAGAGAGGCACCGGCGGGTCATAACGACCAGCAATCACATCACTTATCCAGCACCGCCTCCCAGAATCCACAAAGCCAACACCACCACCACCACCACAGGAGACCACCACGCCGCCCGAGGCACAGCAGACACATCCTCTCTAACCCCAAGACAGGCTCTAGAACCTTCTAGGTTATTGAGAGAGAAAAGACTCGGAGTCATTCAGCCAGGGTAACTTGCAGCTGGCTTCTTACCAAGGTGGTGATGTTTTTCAAAGTACTCACACGTCAGAGTCAAGATTTCTGAACCTTTCCTCAAGTGATTGGCACCGTGTCTGTCCCTGGCTGCGAATGTGTCTTTCCTGATGCGTTTCAGACACAAGGCATCCTATCCTTCGGGGAAGAAAAGCGAGTACACATGGAATGAAGGTGGACACCACGACTTTGGGGTTCGAGGCTCCCACCCTCCCTACCTCCCCCCACCTGAGACTCAAACTCTCATGGATTATTTGCAGTACTACCTCAAAACTCATTTCGGCCTCTCCTCTGGAAGGGGGGGGGGAAGCCATAAGTGAGCATTAATCATTGCCAAGATGGTGTGTAATTAATATTTTGATGAATCACGTTCACCTGTCTTGATGTTGACTCTAACAATATTAGGTTGGCTCACAATGCTTCTCCGGCTGTGTGTTAGACAAGAACTCTCCATTTATTTAATTACGTGTCTGATGATTTATTGCGGCACCCCCTCCTTGGGTGGCGCGTTGTGTTAATGGGCCATCTATGTAAATAAAATCTGTGCGGTTAGGAAAGGATGTCTGTGGCGTGCGGGGCACTCTGGGCCCAAAGGCAGAGCAGACAATGGGATGCACCTGGAGCCAGCCTCTCCTGAAGGTGCCCACGGAGCCCCCACCCCCCAGCACCATCCCACCTTTGTTTGCTTGGCAATGCAGACCACAGATTGGTGAGCCAGGGTGCTGGTCAAACGTCTCGTCGGAAGGAAAAGCAGATCTGTCGTGCATTTACCTAACGGTTGAGGCAAGGAATGAGCCAGGTTTCTTAGGTGCCTTTCACTCTGGAGAATCCTACTCCAGGAGTGGTTTTTCCACTTGCCTTCTGTGGATCCTCTCCTGTTCCTCACCGTCGAACGTGTTTCCCCACGGAGCATCACGTATTTGGTACAGCGTGAGTATCTTAACCCTTGCCCCAAACACCGAGCACAAGAACCATTTGGGCTTTCAAATCCTTGTGGGTCCTGGGATATGCGTCTGGCATAATGTAGACCCACACATACCCGTAAGCTTCACCTGAGTCTTAATGGACACAGTGTAAAAGGGAGGACATTTGGAGGCATCCCTGCCTTTGGACTGGCACCCACCAGGCGAGGTGGGCTGTGGAATTTTCCACTGCGGCACTGGGTGATTCCGGAGCTTCTCAGATCCGCTCGGTGTGGAGAAGCGAGGCTCAGCCTCCATCTGGAACCCCGCCTCCTCCCCTCACACCTCCAGCGCTGACTGACAGCTTTAATCTCCTTCGCCCTGATTTTTTTTTTTAAATTTTCCTTTTCCAGGACTCCCTCTTGGAAACCCTGGAAAAAAGCAGCACCAGGAACAAAATTGCCCAAAGTCGCTGGCCTCTCTCCAGGCCGACGCTACCTGACTGGAAATATCTCCTTGAAGTCCTCATTCCTGGAACTTCTCCCTCCCTCCCCCCTTCTCCCCCCACTCCAGACCCCTGGATGTCACGTGGCCGGGTCAGAAGGATAATAAACATGCTAGCCATTTGGAGATAGATTTGTTTCCCCCAACGGCAGTTAATAACTCTCTAATGAGAAGAAGGACGTGCTCTCCATGTGAGAACGGAGCCCCGGGGGCTGCTCAGACTCAGCCCTGAAGAAATGTCACCTGACTGAATACCAATGGCTGATCAGGGAAAGTGATTTCATCCCTCCACCAGGGCCTACAAGGTCGAGGCGGCCCGTGCCATGCCACGATGGAGTAGCTATTCGGCGGTACAAGGAGACACGAAAGCAGCGTGGGCCCGCACCACCTCTTTGGACTCGTGCCTGACTTTCTCTTGGCTCCAGGAAGACGCCCGTGCCGTATTAAAAGCTCGGAAACATCATGGCCTTGGCTGCTTTCTCAGGCAACACAGGTGGGAAGGGAAAAATAAAATAACCTTGGATGAATGGGAAGGTGAGCGTGGGCTCTGTGATCCACCTGCCTCCTCCGGCCCCTTCCTGACTCTAGCTCTGGGCGGCCTTGCTTCATGGGTGCAGGTAACACACGCGAGGTCTTCCTCATGAGCACCCCAGCTCTTCCGAACACCGGCAGTGCCCGGGCGAGCCTCGCCGGGATCCGCTTTCGGTACAGGTGCGAAAGGATTGGAAATTGATTTCAGAACTCTTCCTCGGAGCCATCCCGACGGTGGGCGCCCGGAGAGGGCCAGATACGCCGGTTCATTTCCGTGCCATTAGCACAACCGAAGAATTAAAAGCCATCACCACGACAAGATGAATTATGTTTTCTAGCTGCTAAGTAGATAATACAGGTAATGGGAGCGGATGATTACCGTCCCCCGTGCGCGGTGCACTAACTCAGAGTGTCTAATTCAGAGCCCGTGCTGTTGATAGAATGACTCTGAAAACCAGCTACATGGGGGGAACAGCTCCCCCTGGCTCCTCCCTGTGCTGTGTGCACGCCTCGACTTTCTCCCCGGAAATCACCAGCTTCCCTCTCTCCCCCTCCTCCTCCTCCTCCTCTTCCTCCAGATAAGAACAATGCCGGGAACTAAGGCAGGCTCAGGGCAGACAAGGTGTAGACACATGAATTAAAAACACCATGGCAGGTAATTTGACCCCATCTCTGCCACCCACTGTCAGATCAGACACGGGCAACCTCTAATTAGAGGGCTGGAAAGACAGAGAGCAGGGGTGGGGAGGGGGCGCGTCGCGTGGGCACCGTGTACAGTGCCACCCCTGACTGTCATCTCTACACTGAAGGCTGAAGGTAGAGACGGGGAATCGGGGGGGGGGTGAGAGGGGAGGGGGTGTCATCCTCCTCTGGGGGCTTAGGATCAACCACATTTTAAGGCCACGTTCAGAGGCCACGTTCCTGTGTCCGCTCCTGTTTCTGACACCTGGAGACACGACGTGAAGCTGGGTCAGGAGGGAATCAAGCTAAATGACACGGGCCTCAGCCAGGCGATGTCTCCGCTCCAATGTGAAAATGTGCTGGGTGGGGACGGGGACCGTGCCCAGTAAATAGGAAACCGAACCGATTCTCCGTAGCACCAAAGAACAAACGGCAGTGAGGATGGTAGAGTAAGCGAGGCAGAGGATGGGATTCTAGCCCAGTCGCTCTGTAGCAGTGTGACAAGATATGCAAACCTCTCTCTCTCTCTCTCTCTCTGTATTATTAGGATTTCAACTTAGGGGCCTTGTTCTTACAAAGTATGTTCATGGGCACTCTACCACTCGAGTCACACCTCCCCACCTTCTTTGTGCTTTATTTTCCGACAAGGTCTTGCATTTTTGTAGGCAGGAGCAGGCTGGATTGCAATCCACCTATTTCGATATCTAGCTGCAGCCGGGACTGCAGACATCCGTCACTTTTACTCGGTTATCGGCTGAGATGGAATCTCGCTACCTTTTGCCCAGGCTAGCCTTCTTAACAACAAAATGCCTAACAAATGCCGAGGGCCGTACTGTGAGGCAAACTGTATTCTCCTTGATTCTGAAGACTTCCGGGGCCAATGGGAATGTGCCTGAATATTTACATGACATGAGAAAGACGCTGGAGCAAGGAACAGAAAAGAGGCCCTGAAATCCTAGCTGGGCGTCAAGGCGGTTGATCAGGAAAGGAGACCAGAATCTACCTTGCTGAAAATTTCCTTGAATCTCTCACTTTCCCATCAGCCCGGGTCCATCTGTCCCAGACATGCGGTGCGCCACAGCCGGCACAGGCTGGGCCAGGTCCCAAGAACGCGTCAGTGCTTGTGAAGTGGAGAAGATGGCTTTTCCAAAAACGGGGATTTCACTTCCTGCTGGGGGTAGATGAGGCTCTTACCCCCTCCGAAGGGGAACAGCTCCACCCAGGACACTCCGGCTCCATTTCCTGCTCACGTGTGCATGCCCTTTCTGTCCCCGTGAAGCCCCTAGGCCCTGTGGTCCAGTTTCCATTTCTTCCTCCTCCTCCTCCTCCTCTTCCTCCTCCTCCTCCTCCTCCTCCT